>NW_020664417.1:30880570-30895777 GCF_002925995.2 Terrapene triunguis | reverse complement strand
GCGCCCCCAGCCAGGCGCTTCCCCTCCTGGGCTCCGGCTGCGCTGGGGAAGCGCCCGGCCGGGGGCGCAGGGTCTGGAGGTCTGGGGGCTGCCCAGCAAACCGTGAAGCCGGTAGCGCTTGGGCAGCTGTTTCGCCTGGCTGGGAGGGAGAAGAGAGAATGCAGGGCGGAGTTGGGGCGGGGACTTTGGGGAAGGGGCGGAGTTGGGGCGGGGCCAGGGCCCCATGGAGTGTCCTCTTTTTTTAATTTTTAAATATGGTAACCCTATTGGAGAGGAAAGCACTGAAAATCACTAGCATTGGGCCTGCCACAAGGCCTCAATGGACTCCCAGTATTCTAAGTACTGTGCAGATTCTGGGGGCCTTATTTACACAGTGGTGGGCGGTTTGTAAAAGCGTTGCTCAGGTTACATATCAAAAGATGAAATTTTCCCAACTGCCAGCCCTGCACATTTAAACTGGAATCTAAAAATTAAACTGTGCTTTCCATACCCATCTCTGTGTTTTCATATTACACTCATCACCAGGATGTCATTACCAGTAATACAAATTTTGCAATCAAAGTTTAGCACTTAATTTGGTAGATGCTTCACAAGCCAGAATAGATCCCAGCTCATTCTTCCACAGCTGGGTTGTCTCTGCTGTGCTAACAAGAGCAAAAATCTGTTTGTCATAAGTAAGCAGCTATAATGTGTATATTTAGTAGGAAGATACATTTTTGCAGTCACATTTTGGTACATAACCTCATTTACAAGGTAAAAATAATTTATAGGACAACTTGTCTAACACATATCTAACAATCATGTCAAATATTCCTTTAAACTGGTGCCACCATATTTCACTTAAGGGGGCACTTTCAAATGTCAAATTAATCAACACACTGCATATACTGTGATTTCATCCTTATGAAAATTATTAAAAGGTTTTTCCAGGTCTTCCTCTTCTGGTTTGTGCCAGAAAAGATAATGCTTAACAATTTACTCTAAACACTTCACAATTCATTGCTTACATTCAACATGTCAATGCAATGTAATTCCACAAAGTATATCTGCAACTGCAGTTCAGGATTCCTAGTTCCTCAGGAAATCCCATGGAGACAAGTATTTGGAACTGAAAATTTGACTGTTTGTTGAGTCATCAAATGGAAAATCAAAAGGACAGGACTTTCCTACAAGTGCAATGATAAAAAAAAATTAAAATGGGGAGAAGGAAACCCTGAACTAATATGAGTAAGGTCTGTGTATTAATTTCCAAAATCGTGATTTTTCCTTAAAGGAAAAATTAGAACTAAATCACATGTTCAGCACAATAAAACTAATTTTAATATTTATTTGGACTAGTCCTTGTAAAATAATATAGCAGTAGTGCAGCATCAATAAGTTATCAAGGCTCTTCCACAGTATCTCTGTGGTATTATCCAGGGTTAATATCACAAAACCAAAGAGGGCTTACAGTCATTCCGTCTCAGGCAATGAGCTCATCAGCTCTCAGAAGGTAAGCAGAGTGTGACCTGGTTATACTAGCATGCTTCCAAAGAACACCTGGGTATTGTAATAAGAAATGTTAATAATTCAGTAGATGACAATTTTCTCTCATAAATTTTAAGCCAATCATGTTGCATGCTCTGTAACTGAGTTTAACACCTTTCAGATGAGCTGTAGACCTAAGAATTTAACCCACTTTTGCTCCTTAAAAATCCCATGGCACTTTGCACAAGAATAGGATTCCTAACCCTGGTCTACTGTCTAAATTCCACTTTGAGCAATCACACTGCATGAAGACTTCCTGTTTTGTAGCACCCTGTGCATTCCTGTGATGAATGAAATTATTCTTCCTATATATAATACTTCACATATGTGTCACTTTCTTTCCAAGGATCTCAATGTGCTTTACAAACTTTAATGAGGTACATAAGTATATCCCATTTTACAGAGAGGGAGACACAGAGATTTAGGAGTACATTTTTATTTCAAGCCTCCATTTAGGCTTCTAAGTGCCTAAGTCACTTTTGAAAATGGTATTTAGGTGCTTTAGAAAGTTTTACCCAGGGTACCTAGATATAGTGTAACAAAGGAATGCATAAACCAGAGTAATGATAGAGACTGAACATACAGGAAAAATTGTCTGACAATCTGATTTCCAATTCAACCATGGAAGAGTCTCCTAATGAAAGAGATGGAAGCTCCTGCATGTGAGTCATTTAAAACAACTCAGGACTAAGCACTGAAGAACACTGTAAAGTAATAGTGTTGAAATACATAAATACAATAAATAACAGTAACTTCTATCTTTATGGATCTATAAACATTCAACGCTACAGGGTTGCCTTTTTATTTCAAACCATCTTTCAAAATAAATTTGTGCCTTGGATATTCCCAAGAAAACAATCACACCAGATATTGATATCAGGTAGTTACCCATACACATTTTAAGTTTGATTCAGTATTAAAACTGAAGCACCTTCAATTACACAATGAAACTGTCAGCATTTCTTCAGCAGCTTTGAAAGGTCTTGTCTGCGCTGTGTAAGTATGCTTGTCTTGACTTACTCAAAGCAAATGTTCTCCAACAAATTTCAGATCTTTTTAGAGGGCATCAAAAAGACTATTCCTTATCCTCTGATACTCCTTACAGAAATCCCCCTTAGAATAGTGAGTACATAGTAAACACTTTCAGTTACTAAATTACAGTTGTTCACATAGCGACACACTAACACTCTCAGTAGAATTCTTTTGTTTCTTTTTAATCTAAAGAGCTTTCAAACCTTAAAATATGTTGATTGTTTTATTTCTTTTTACTAACAATTATGGGGGAATAAACAAAATGCTTATTCAAGATACACTTTACGGTTTAACCCATCTTCAACCTACCTACATTTACCCCTTCAGCATATGAGAAAACTTTAGAAAGTTGTCCTTTTATATTCTGTTCCCATTCTCTGAGACCCCTTTTAATTTTCCAGCAATTAGTCATACCTTTCCCTTTGAAATCACCAAATTACATACAAAACTCTTTACTTTAACATGGTTTGTGCTTTGTGCTTAAAATGTTCTTTGTGCCTACAAGGTCTCAAATGAACTTCATTTGAGACCTTGTAGGCACAAAGAACATTTTAATTCCAATTCCTATTTGTCTCCTTCTCTGCCGCCTGGCAACTGTGTAAAATCTTGTTTATTTCTTTAAACCCTTTTATGACTTCCTGAGTAGCTCATCCAGGGTCTGATCCAGAATCCACTGAAGTAAATGAAAGAACGCCCTTTAACTGCTAAACCATTGGATCAAGCTCCCTGTCTCTGATTCACACCAATGTGTTCCATGGCTTTCAGCTCATCAAGCAACCTATTTTCACTCACTCATGACATTATAGAATCATAAGGTTAGAAGGGACACCAAGGGTCATCTAGTCTAGATGCAGGATAAGTTATATCTAAACCAGGCAGATGGTTAACCAGCCTCCTTTTGAAAGCTTCCAGTGAAGGAGCTTCCACAGCCTCCCTAGGCAGTCTGTTCCATCGTCCTACTGGTGTTATAGGAAGTTTTTCCTGAAATTTAATCTAAATCTGCTACTGTAGTTTGAACATTAGCTCTCATTCACTCTAACGGTGCAGGCTGTGCCTCCTCTTGTGTTCACTCTTCAGTTGCAGTCAAACTTTGGCCTTGGAATTTGGTTTGTTTCTATTTGTGATTATGTATATTTCCATCAGGCCGGGTTCTGAATGAGCTCCTGGAATTAGTTCCATTATTATTATTTATTTGTATTTTAGTGATACCTTGAGACCCCAGCAAAACTGTGGCCTCATTGCCTTATACAATATACAAATGGAGCCTGATTTTCAGAAGTGCTAAACACCTGCAACTCCCTTGACTTCATTTGGAGTTATATACGTGCAAGGTATTACTGACATACTATCTCCCCTACTTTAATCCTGATGTAGCCTTACAGGCACATGGCCATACCTGAGTCTTCAAACATATCCTGATTGACTTCCTTTCTGCCTCTTAATGCTTGGAGGCCTTACACAATTGTTAAGCTAGCACTTATTAATGTTTTATAGAGATCCTTTATAGCATACATTTTTAGATTACCAATGCATATACACGTAAGTGTCAAATGTGTCTTTCCAAATAAAGAGCTACGTGTTCATTCTACCTCAGTATATCTCATCTTCTAAACTAATGTGAATCTTAGAATCCAAAGCATGAGCTACAATGCATAATGTAGTAGCTTGTATGTATGTGTAGTCTTCATGCTATGACAACTGAGAACTGCCTGAGAGTCAACAATGACCACTAAAGGAATTACTTATAAAATATGCCTTTCACAAAAAGTTACCAGATATGAAAAACCACACGGTTTCATATTGGATCACTCTGGGATAGAATATGTGGAAAAATACCAAAAGATACCAAGCCTAGCAACAAAGTTTCAAGGTTGAATTCAAACGGTTACTTAAATGGAAATACTTACATTAATTAGAGAGCTCCTCACTTATGTGCACTACACAATGTCTAGGGACTCCTACTTCTAAGCGCACTGCGTCTGTTGCCATGGAAAGGAGGCACAGTCTCCTGAGAGTGTGGACATCATGAATAAAACATCCACAATTAACAGCACTGGCCATAATATGAGAAAAATAGCTATAATCACAACCAAAAGGAATAGGAACTTCTAAATTTGCTTTATTCTATTTAGCATTTGGAAACCTCTAGCTTCACTCAAAGAATTATGGAAGTAAAATTATTCCAAGGTTTAATTAACTGACTGATGCTCAAAACCCTGTAATTTGTTTTTATTTTAGAAATAAATATGTAGTTTCTTTAGTGATCATTGACTTCAACTAGCTCTCTCCATAGTGCTGCATGTATTAGCCTTGATCCTGCAAGCCACTCCACATGCGCTGACCCCAGAGCCCATGCAGAACCCCACGGACTTCAATGCTACTGGATTCCAATGCAGCATTGCAATAAACTAAAGCATACCTCTTGGTTTTATTGGGACTGCTCTGGTTTTCAGACGATGCCCCAATACCCTAAGTATGTCTTCTCAGATGTCCCGAATGTCCTGGTTTTTCATTTCATCAATCAAAATGTTCTGTTTCTTTGTAACTGCCTAATGTTTGTTCAAGACATATTGCTGCACAGATATAAATATTTTCAACACCCCTGCTTCACCCTCATTACATAGCAAGTATGTGTTTTGTGCAACGCATTGTTCAAAATCAAAGTCTGTGATAACCTGTTAGGTGACATCATTGTAACACGAGTCTTATGAATTGATGAAGCCTCCCAGGGGGGTGGGAGCGTGTAGAGGCAGGATGAGCACCTAGTGATCCCTCTGTACCGCCTCTCTTTGACCTGATATATTGCTCCTGGTGGAGCTTTTCAAAACAGGATTGAATGAATCAAAGAAAGGAGCCAGAATGCATAGCCCTTGAGTATACCACAACCCTAAATGTGTTGCCACAAACATGTACTAGCTTTGATTTTGCAGATATAGCCACCTTAGATTAGGTCCATAGCCTCCAGTCCACAGTGAAAACAGCAGATCATCATCAATCCACTTTTCTTCCCCATATACAATATATGGGCAGGACTTCCAGATCTTCAAAAGGTACTTATGCATTGCTCTGCACAGCAATGCGTCATCTAAAGTTAGGTGTCCGGCCACCCAATGGAATCCTCAGCCCTGAGTTAGGTGCCCAGGATCCCTCTACAATGCATGGGGAGAGTCAGGCACCTAAGAAAGGAATCCTCAGAAGCCAGCAATCTGACCAGGGAGCCATCTAAGCTAGCCGGGAGTGAGGAGAGGAGAGGGGCTTAGATGCCTAAGTGTCTGATCTGGTGCTCTTGGCTGGCAGGACAGAGATAGGCACCTCCCTCTGCTTGGGATCCTCAGTCATCAACACTAACCTGAACTTAAGCACCTAAGTCAGCTGCTTAGGTAGCCCACAAACTAGCAGTCAAAATCATCTCTCCCTCTCTCTCCTGCTCATGCTCAATACCTCTCTCACACTGACCCTCTGTGTTCCCATGACCCCAGCTATCTTTTTTTTTATAGGTGCTGTGCTGCCCCTCCACAGACACACCTATCAATGGCCTACATCCAGCTCTCCTGCTGTGGGGTCTGGCAAATATCAGGTCTTAGACATGCTCAGAGCATGATGCCTAAAGAAGATGAAACTTTTTTTTTTTAAGTAACGGCAGGGTTTTACATTAGAAATCCACCCATCTAGAAGACTCTATGGATAACTGTAGAATTAGCAGGACGATGACATCACATGTACCAAGGAATTGAAAGCTGATTAATCAAGACGGGAAATTATTTTTATTCAGACTGTTTAAAACTGTCTTTTATTGCTTGGCTGGTTTGGTTTACTTGTTTATTTTTGTTAAAACCCATTTAACCAAAACACTTTTAAGAAAAATCTTTCTTCAGGATTCAACCTCTTCAAAAAAAAGGTGGGAAAAGCTCCCAATAAACAGTTCTGAGCCATTCATGAAGTCAGCCAACAAAACAAAACAAGAGGCAAGACTTGATATCCCCAATATTTCTTGGGGATCAAAGGGACCTTTGTGTCCCTCTTTAAACATTATAAAGATGAAAAAAAGGCTCAACCCTTTTTTCTTTCCTGGTCAGCTTTGAAAGGGCAAAATCCAAGGGAATAAAAAACAAAACTTCTGTAAGGATTTAAAAATAAAAATGGTCTTTAAAAAGCTCAGTAGAAAAGACTGCTTAATCTTTAAATGGAAAAGGAGATTTGGAAGTCCTATGGAAATTGGTTCTAGAAATACACAATCAAACAGCATCAAAACAAATAGGGGTCGAATCCTGGCTCCACTGAATTCAATGGGTATGTTGCCATCAACTTCCATGGGCCAGGATTTTACCTATGAGGCATATTATTAAACAATATAGTGGTGAGAAGAGTATGATATACATGTACGTTCATCCAGTGCTTAACACTGCCATGCAAATTATATTTTTACTACTTATAGGTCATCCAAAGCCCGCTGAACATACTACTTATCCAAAGCCCACTGAACATAATGGAAAAACTCTCATTAATTTCAGTAGGCTTTGGATCCGGTTCTATATGCCCCATGCAGGGCCAGCTCCAGGGTTTTAGCCACCCCAAACAAAAAAAAAAAAAAAAAAAAAAGCCGCGATCACGATCTGCTCTACCACCGCAGCTTCAGTCTTCGGCGGCAATTTGGCAGCGGATCCTTCGCTCCGAGAGGGAGCGAGGGACCTGCCGCCGAATTGTCGCCGAAGAGCCGGACGTGCCGCCCCTCTCCGGTGGCCACCCCAAGCACCTGCTTGCTGGGCTGGTGCCTGGAGCTGGCCCTGGCCCCAGGTATTAACAAAATTTGAAATTATAGAATCACAGAAATGTAGCACTGGAAGGGATTTCAAGATGTCATTTAGTCCATTCCCCATCACTGCATCAGGACCAAGTAAACCTAGACCATTCCTGATAGATGTTTGTCTAATCTGTTCTTTAAAACCTACAGTGGTGGAGATTCCACAACACCTCCCTTGGAAGCCTATTCCAGTTCTTAACTATTCGTATAGTTAGAAAGGTTTTCCTAATATCTAACCTAGATCTCCTTTGCTGTAGATTAAGCCCATTACTGCTTGTCCTACCTTCAGTGGACATGGAGAACAATTGATCACCATCCTTTTTATAACAGCCCTTAACAATCTTCTTTTCTCGTGACTAAACATGCCCAGTTTTTTTAGCCTTTCCTCATAGGTCAGGTTTTCTGAACTTTTTATCATTTTTGTTGCTCTCCTCTGGATTCTCTCCAAGTTGCCCACATCTTTCCTGAAGTGTGGCGACCAGAACTGGACACACTATTCAGGGTGAGGCCTCAACAGTGCTGAATAAAGCAGGACAATTACCTCACATGTCTCACATACAACACTCTTGTTAATATACCCCAGAAGGATATTAGCTTCTTTTGCAACAGCACCACATTGTTGAGTCATATTCAATCTGTAATCCACTATAATCCCAGATTCCTTTCAGCAGTACTACTGCCTAGTTATTCTCCATTTTGTTGTACATTGGATTTTTTTTCCTTCCTAAGTGTAGTACTTTGCACATCTCTTTACTGAATTTCATCTTGTTGATTTCAAACCAATTCTTTGATTTACCAATTTCTAATCCTATCGTCCAGAGTGCTTGCAACCCATCCCATTTTGGTGTCATTCATAAATTTAATATGCATACTCTCCACTCCCTTATCCAAGTAATTATTGAAAATACTTAATAGTACTGGACCCAAGACAGACCCCTGTGGGACCCCACTAGATAGCCTCCCAGTTTGACAGCAAAGCTTTGATAACTACTCTTTAAGTATGGTTTTTCAACAAGGGATGTCCCACTTTATAGTAATTTCATCTAGACCATATTTCCCTAGTTTGCTTATGAAAAAATCATGTGGGACAGTGTCAAAAGCCTTACAAAAATCAAGATAAATCACATCTATAATTTCCCCCCGCCTCTCCCCCATCCATGAGGCCAGTAACCATGTCAAAGAAGGAAATTGGTTTGGCATGATTTTTTCTTCACAAAACCATGCTGCTCTGTTATCCATTAGGTGCTTATAAATTGATAATTTAATGATCTGTTCCAGTATATTACTAGGAATTGAAGTTAGGCTGACTGGTCTATAGTTCCCCAGGTCCTCTTTGTTCTCCCTTTTAGAGATCAGTATTATGTTTGCCCTTCTCGAATCCTCTGAGACCTCCCCCATTCTCCATGGATTCTAGAACATAATCACTCATTGTCCCAAGATTATTTTATTTATTTAACAGGAAGGAAAACATCAAAAGCTCAGCAGGATTATTTTAAATTAAATATGTATTAAAAAGCCTTATCTTCCTCTCTATCTGAAGTAGAAAATATGACTGTAAATAAACAAACAGGTACTCGCTGGAACATATTGATAATTTGTGGTTTTTCAAAGGGCCCTACACTGCAAAACCTCATGCACAGAAATAGTCTTTACTGACTGAAGACATGTGATTACTCATGGGATAAAGGACTGCAGGATCCATCCCAAACATTTTATAAATGCATTTAAAAAAAAATAAAGCATGGCAGCAGAAATCAAGTTCTTCTCTCAAACTTTCAGTGAGACAAGGAGCTGTTCATTCCTCTCTGTTCATGCTCTAACATTTGAGATCAGTAGCAAACTGCTAGCCATCTTGGCAATTAAGGCTGTAGTGATCAATCAGTTGTTTTGTAAAAACTAATTTGAAAGCCAAAAGGACCAACGATTTTTGAAACACTAGCAATTATTATGTCAGTACCAATTTCTTATCTAAGATTTTATCATAAAAGCAGTTCCCTGGTAGAAATAACAGTAATTTTTTTCAGCCATTTCATTTTTCTGCTGCCATTATATCACACTGAAAAAGACTTCCAAATTACAAAATATTAGTCTTAGTCATGCAGTACTTTTTCAGCTGATTTGAAAATTCCAAAAGATAGGGTTACCATACTCAAAAAATAAAAAAAGAGGACACTCCACGGGGCCCTGGCCCCACCCCTTTCCCACCCCCAGCCCTGCCCCAACTCCGCCCCTTCCCCAAAGTCCCCGCCCTAACTCCCCCTCCTCCCTCCCAGCCACGCGAAAAGGGCTGCCTGAGCGCTACCGGCTTCACAGTTTGCCGGGCAGCCCCCAGACCCTGCACCCCTGGCCGGCGCTTCCCCAGCGCAGCTGGAGCCCGGGAGGGGAAGCGCCCAGCCGGGGGCGCAGGGTCTGGAGGCTGCCTGGCAAACCGTGAAGCCGGTAGCGCTCGGGCTTCGGGCAGCCCCCATGCCTCCGGACCCTGCGCCCCCGGCCGGGAACTTCCCCTCCCGGGCTCCGGCTGCTGTGCTCCTCCACTGACTCTTCGGCTCTGTTTAAGAGCCGAGCTGCCCGAGCGCTCCGGCTTCGGGCAGCCCCCTTGCCTCCGGACCCTGCGCCGCCGGAGCAGAGCAGCTGGAGCCTGGGAGGGGAAGTGCCGGGCCGGCGGCCGGGGTCTGAAGGCAAGGGGGCTGCCCGAAGCCGGAGGGCTCGGGCAGCTCGGCTCTTAAACAGAGCCGAAGAGTCAGGGGAGGAGCAGAGCAGCCGCGGGAGGGGAAGTGCCCGGCCGGTATTTTCCCGGACATGTTCGGCTTTTTGGTAATTCCCCCCGGACGGGGGTTTGATTACCAAAAAGCCGGACATGTCCGGGAAAAACCGGATGTATGGTAACCCTACAAAAGAGATCTATTAGAAGCTTCTTTTCTAACAATATTAAGATACCACTGACAGCTCTTCTGGAAGATAATCACTGTATAATGATCAATGTAAGACAAAAGAAAAACAAGAGTATTAAGAAACAGTTGTGGGAAAAATAACTCGATATACATTTAAAATAGTATTGTAATGTAGTCTACTGTGCCATTATTACAACTGGCCCAGGCTCTATAGTTAAAATAGGAACTAAAGCCATTAAGTCCAGAAATCAGAATAAAGTCCAAATCAATAATGCTTATTTTTAAAAGGGCCGATTTCACAAAGCTCAAATCAATTATGAGCCAGATCAGCTGGGACAAAGAATTTAATCAGAATAAAGTGAATGATAATTTGGAATTGTTTAAGAACACTTTACTGGATGTCCAAAAAGTCACAAACAAGGAAGAAGGCTGTACTGTTTAAAAAACCAACCTGTTTTAGAGGGGAAGTGAAGGGCAGCTATAAAATATAATATGTAACAAATGGAAGAAATGGGAAGTTGATAATAATGAATATAAATCAGAAGCTAAGAATTTTAGAAAATTGTATAAGGAAACAAAGGGACACAAGGAGAACTCTATGGCCTGCAGAGTTAAGGATAATAAGAAGCCTGTTTTTAAGTATATTAGGAACAAAAAGAAGCCTGACAATGGTACCGGCCAATTACTAGATGGAAATGGTAGAATCATCAATAATGATGCAGAAAAAGTAGAAGAGTTCAATAAATATTTATGTTCTGTATTTGGGGAAAAACAGATAATGGAGTCTGATCATATAATTATGATAACACTCTTACCATTCCACTATTATCTTAGGAGGATGTTAAACAGCAGCTCCTAAAATTAGACATTTAAAAATCAGCAGATCCAGATAACTTGCATCCATGTATTTTAAAAGAGCTGGCTGAGGAGCTCGCTGGACCATTAATGCTGATTTCCAATAAGTCTTTGAACACTGGGGAAGTTCCAGAAGATTGGAAGAAAGCTAATATTGTGCCAATATTTTAAAAGGATAAACAGGATGATCTGGATAATTATAGGCCTGTTAGTCTGACATTGATCATGGGCAAAATAATAGAGTGACTGATATGGGACTTGATTAATAAAGAATTAAAGGAAGGTAATATGATTAATGACAATCAACATGTTTAAGGAAAATGAATCCCATCAAGCTAACTGAACATCTTTTTTTGATGAGATTATAAATTTGGTTGATAAAGATAATAGTGTTAATGTAATATACGTAGACTTGTGTAAGGCGTTTGACTTGGTGCCATTACATTTTGAATAAAAATATAGAATTATATAAAATTAACATGGCACACATTAAATGGATTAAAAGCTGGCTAACTGATAGATCTCAAAATGGAAATGGAAACAGGGAATCATCACTGAGTGGGTGAGTTTTTAGCTGGGACCCACAGAGATCAGTTATTGGCCCTGCACTATTTAATATTTTTCTTAATGACCTGGAAGAAAGCATAACATCACTACTGATCAAGTTTGCAGATGAGACAAAGATTAAGGGAGTGATAAATAATGAAGAGGGCAAGTCACTGACACAGAGGATCACTTGCTAATCTGGGCACAAGGAATCAATGTGTGTTTTAATATGGCTAAATATAAATGTATACTTCTAGGAACAACGAATGTAGGCCATACCTATAGGATGGAGAACTCTATCCTTGGAAGCAGAGACTCTGGAAAAGATTTGGAGGTCGTGGTGGCTGATCTGCTGAATATGAGTTCCAGTGCAATTCTGTGGCCAAAAGGACTAATCTGATCCTTGGATGCATAAACAGGGGAATCTTGAATAGGCCTAGAGAAGTTATTTCATCTCTGTATTTTGCACTGGTGCAACTTCTGCTGGAATACTGCATTCAGTTCTGTTGTCCACAATTCAAGAAGGATGTTGAAAAATTGGAGAGGGTTCAGAGAAGTGCCATGGGAACAACTACAGGATTAGAAAACATTCCTTATAGTCAGGGCCGGCTCTAGGTTTTTTGCTGCACCAAGCAAAAAAAATTTTGGCTGCCCCCTCCCCCCCCGCACCTTCCTGCCGCCCCAGCCCTGGGTCACTGGTAACTCGCTCCCAGGGCGGGTCATTCAGCAGGAATTTTGGATGTGCACAGAACACAGACAGGATTGGTTCCCATATGGTTACAGAACTGCAGTAAAGTGGAACAATTTTCAGCTTGTGTGATTGAAAACTATCTGGATGCATATTATAAGACTGTCCTACATAAATGAGGAAAGGTTGAGGTGCCTTTATTATTCTTTTGTTCCATTCTTTGTTTCTATGGGGAATTTGCCAATGCAATATCACGGTCTTCCTTTTAAACAAATAAAACTAAAAACTTAAAAATAATAATAATAATAATAATAATTAAAAAAAAAGCAATGGCTGTTGAAAATAGCAATTCCAGTCCTAATAAACACTGGGAAGCATTTCTTGCTCAATTTATTCTACTTTTTCCTACAGCAAGTTACAGTGGATCAGTATATTTGATTTGGGAGAAATGAAGTAACAGCTGCCCAAATTGAGCTTGAGCACTCCTGAATTTTGAGGGTGTTCAAATCTGGAAGGCAGGTGCTGGATTCCCTTTCTGAATATTAGCTAAATCTGGAAAAGAAAAGTCAATTTCTGCTTCCATGGCTCAGAAGTGTAAATCCTCCTACGTGCCTGGTACTGTATCTAAAGCTGCCCAGTCTAGTAGAGCCTCCCTTCCCTTACTTTTCATTTTAAATTCTAGTGGGATCCACGTACCTGCCTTGCTAGGCTTCAGATAGAGAGGTGCAATGTCCATTTAGTCCACCCAGTTCTTTCTTTGGGGGAGAGCCCAGGGCTGGGGCGGCAGGAGGTGCAGGTGCGGGTGCGGGGGGGGGGGGGGGAGGGCCCCGGGGGGGGCGGCAGGAGGTGCAGGTGGGGGCCAGAGCTGGGGCAGCAGGGAGTGCGGGTGCAGGGGTGGGGGAGAAGAGCCCAGGGCTGGGGTGGCAGGAGATGCGGGTGGGGGGAGAGCCCAGGGCTGGGGCGGCAGGAGGTGCGGGTGGGGGGCCAGAGCTGGGGCAGCAAGGGGTGCAGGTGCAGGGGGGGAGAAAAGCCCAGGGCTTGGGTGGCAGGAGATGCGGGTGGGGGGGAAGAGCCCAGGGCTGGGGTGGCAGGAGGTGCGGGTGGGGGAAGAGCCCAGGGCTGGGGCAGCAGGGGGTGTGGGCGGGGGAGAGTCCAGGGCTGGGGCAACACAGGGGTGCGGGGGGAGCCCAGGGCTGAGGTGGGGGGGCGGCAAAAAACCTAGAGCTGGCTCTGTTCCTACCATTTACAGCAAGCTGTAGCATGAAGTTTCAGTTCTGCACTCCTGCCCCCTCCCTTACCTGTTAATTGCGGCCGAGGGAATGATGGGAAATGTAGTTCTTTCCCTGCTCCAGGGCTGGGTCTATAGGCAGGGAGCTAACCAAGGAACTACAGCTCCCAGGGCTCCCTGTTGGTTCTCAGCTCTCATGCTTGATTCTTGCGCCCCTGCAAATTTGCCGCCCCAAGCACCTGCTTGCTTTGCTGGTGCCTAGAGCCGGCCCTGCTTATAGTGACAGACTCAATCAGCTCAATTTATTTATCTTAACAAAGAGAAGGTTAAGGGGTGATCTGATTGCAATCTATAGATACCTACAAGGGGAACAAAGATTTGATAATGGACTCTTCAATCTAGCAGAGAAAGATATAACAATCCAATGGCTGGAAGCTGAACCTGGACAAATTCAGGTTAGAAATAAGGGGCACATTTTTAATGGTGAAGGTAATTAACCACTGGAACAATTTACCAAGGGTTGTGGTGGATTCTTTATCACTGAAAATGTTTAAATCAAGACTGATTGTTTTTCTGAAACATATGCTCTAAGAATTATTTTGGGGATGTTCTATGGCCTGTGTTATACAGGAGGTCAGACCAGACGATGGCCTTGGAATCTATGAAATATAGAATAATAACCAGTCATTTCCACAGCTGGAAAAAAATAATACTAAAATGAAGAGATTTTATTTTCTGTTGTTTTTACTGTGCATTTTACCGCTTAAGTAGAAAGAACGTGTTCCTACCCCAAAGAGCTAACAATGAGATTTTAGATATGACATGAGTAAAGGGAGTAACACAAAGGCAGGGAAAGGAAGAGGTGATGGAGGACAAGGGTTACAGCAATAAGATCAAAGAGTTCTTCAGTTAAGGTGGATGAAAGTGGTTTCCCTTCACTTGAGTTAAGTTTTTGTAAGAAATTCACAGTAAACAAATCAGTGCCATCTTTACCAACATGACAAGTAATTCTTCTGCTCTACTCCATGCTGATTAGGCCTCAACTGGAGTATTGTGTCAGGAAAGAAGTGGACAAATTGGAGAAAGTCCAGAGAAGAGCAACAAAAATGATTAAAGGTCGAGAAAACATGACCTATGAAGAAAGATTTTAAAAATTGGGTTTGTTTAGTCTGAAGAAGAGAAGACTGAGAGGGGACATAATAGTTTCCAAGTATCTAAAATGTTGTTATAAGCAGGCGGGAGAAAAATTGTTCTCCTTAACTCTGAGGACAGGACAAGAAGCAATGGGCTTAAATTGCAGCAAGGGAGGGTTAGGGTGGACATTAGGAAAAACTTCCTAACTGTTAGGGTGGTTAAGCACTGGAATAAATTGCCTAGGGAGGTTGTGGAATCTCCATCATTGGAGACTTTTAAGAGCAGGTTACACAAACACCTGTCAGGGATGGTCTAGATAATACTTAGCCCTGCCATGAGTGCAGAGGACTGGACTAGATGACCTCTTGAGGTCCCTTCCAATCCTACAATTCTATGATTTCCTGTAGGAACCCAATACACTCAAAGCTAGCACACAGGGCGGGTGCAAGGATGTTTTGCACCCTAGGCGAAACTTCCACCTTGCGCCCCCCCCCCCCCCCCCCCC
>NW_020664417.1:30878528-30880170 GCF_002925995.2 Terrapene triunguis | reverse complement strand
GGGGGGGCGGCAAAAAACCTAGAGCTGGCTCTGTTCCTACCATTTACAGCAAGCTGTAGCATGAAGTTTCAGTTCTGCACTCCTGCCCCCTCCCTTACCTGTTAATTGCGGCCGAGGGAATGCTGGGAAATGTAGTTCTTTCCCTGCTCCAGGGCTGGGTCTATAGGCAGGGAGCTAACCAAGGAACTACAGCTCCCAGGGCTCCCTGTTGGTTCTCAGCTCTCATGCTGGATTCTTGCGCCCCTGCAAATTTGCCGCCCCAAGCACCTGCTTGCTTTGCTGGTGCCTAGAGCCGGCCCTGCTTATAGTGACAGACTCAATCAGCTCAATTTATTTATCTTAACAAAGAGAAGGTTAAGGGGTGATCTGATTGCAATCTATAGATACCTACAAGGGGAACAAAGATTTGATAATGGACTCTTCAATCTAGCAGAGAAAGATATAACAATCCAATGGCTGGAAGCTGAACCTGGACAAATTCAGGTTAGAAATAAGGGGCACATTTTTAATGGTGAAGGTAATTAACCACTGGAACAATTTACCAAGGGTTGTGGTGGATTCTTTATCACTGAAAATGTTTAAATCAAGACTGATTGTTTTTCTGAAACATATGCTCTAAGAATTATTTTGGGGATGTTCTATGGCCTGTGTTATACAGGAGGTCAGACCAGACGATGGCCTTGGAATCTATGAAATATAGAATAATAACCAGTCATTTCCACAGCTGGAAAAAAATAATACTAAAATGAAGAGATTTTATTTTCTGTTGTTTTTACTGTGCATCTTACCGCTTAAGTAGAAAGAACGTGTTCCTACCCCAAAGAGCTAACAATGAGATTTTAGATATGACATGAGTAAAGGGAGTAACACAAAGGCAGGGAAAGGAAGAGGTGATGGAGGACAAGGGTTACAGCAATAAGATCAAAGAGTTCTTCAGTTAAGGTGGATGAAAGTGGTTTCCCTTCACTTGAGTTAAGTTTTTGTAAGAAATTCACAGTAAACAAATCAGTGCCATCTTTACCAACATGACAAGTAATTCTTCTGCTCTACTCCATGCTGATTAGGCCTCAACTGGAGTATTGTGTCAGGAAAGATGTGGACAAATTGGAGAAAGTCCAGAGAAGAGCAACAAAAATGATTAAAGGTCTAGAAAACATGACCTATGAAGAAAGATTTTAAAAATTGGGTTTGTTTAGTCTGAAGAAGAGAAGACTGAGAGGGGACATAATAGTTTCCAAGTATCTAAAATGTTGTTATAAGCAGGCGGGAGAAAAATTGTTCTCCTTAACTCTGAGGACAGGACAAGAAGCAATGGGCTTAAATTGCAGCAAGGGAGGGTTAGGGTGGACATTAGGAAAAACTTCCTAACTGTTAGGGTGGTTAAGCACTGGAATAAATTCCCTAGGGAGGTTGTGGAATCTCCATCATTGGAGACTTTTAAGAGCAGGTTACACAAACACCTGTCAGGGATGGTCTAGATAATACTTAGCCCTGCCATGAGTGCAGAGGACTGGACTAGATGACCTCTTGAGGTCCCTTCCAATCCTACAATTCTATGATTTCCTGTAGGAACCCAATACACTCAAAGCTAGCACACAGGGCGGGTGCAAGGATGTTTTGCACCCTAGGCGAAACTTCCACC
>NW_020664417.1:30851319-30878428 GCF_002925995.2 Terrapene triunguis | reverse complement strand
CCCCCCCCCCCCCCCCCCGCAGCAGCTCCCCCCGGGCCCGGGGAGCCATGCGGCAGTTCCCCGCCCCAGCTCACCTCTGCTCCGCCTTCTCCCCGAGCACGCCGTCACCATTCCACTTCTCCCGCCTCCCAGGCTTGCGGCGCCAATCAGCTGTTTGGCACTGCAAGCCTGGGAGGGAGAGAAGCAGAGCCAGGCGGCGTGCTCAGGGGAGGAGGGAAGCAGAGGTGAGCTGGGGCGGGGAGTTCCCCTGCATGCTGCCCCCCCTTACTTGCTGCAGGCAGCCCTCCCCGCACCCCTCTGCCCCAGCTCCCTCCGCCTAAATGCCGACGACGACCAGGGCGGCCGAAGATCCGGCCGCCGCAGTCACCACCGAAGGACCCGAAATGCCGCCCCCCAAATGCTAGCGCCCTAGGCGACCACCTAGGTCACCTAATGGGTTGCATTGGCCCTGCTAGCACATTGCTGTTTCCTAAAACTCACTGTTTCAGTGGGTGCATAGTAGGTATGGCTTGGATACCTCATATTCTCACTGCCTTCAGTGTGATTAGGGAGGCTTCTATTAGGGTACTTACTAAAATAACAGATTCCGGAATGTTATAAACTGCTGTAATCATCTGAACAGCAGTTGTTGTTATTCTGTCTATTTCCAGTATGTACCTTAATGTACAGGTGTGATTTTTCTTTGCTCAGAGATCTGAATAGAGCCTTTAATAACAGAACTATTACTGACTGTATTTCTTGGCTGCCTTGTCCAGCATTTTTCATGTACACTTCCTTCTAAAATGCTCACTCAGAGCTGAGTTTCCTCAGAATCCACTAATGAGCCTCCTTAGAGAAAAGGTGCATTCTGCTCTAAACTACAATGTTAAAAATTGATTATTTATTAGCTCGCTTCTTTCTGGTTCTAAACTATAGTTATAGCTTCCTTTTAGATAGCAGAATTCTTGATAAAGGGCCTGGACTTTTCCTCCATTCCACACCATCTACTGCAGCATGGAAGACTGGCTGAAACAGAAATCAGGGCCTGCTCTGATAAGTCTGTAGAATCTGCAGCAATGCTTATAACTTGTTCTTTTCAATCTCTTCTGCTTCTTCTCCATTGTCCCAACTTTTCTGCATTTTGGAGAGGCTTCTTTATGAACAAGAGGAGAAAGGGTAAAAGAGGAGTTATGAAAGAGCAATGGAGATGGAGGAAAAAATGGGAGGAACAAACAGAATAGAAATATTCTAATTACTTTTAAAAGTTAAACCTTCCTTCCCATGAATAAATGCATACAGAACAGTGGCTTCCAGTCTGCACAACACTTAATTTAAAAATGGAACTGGGAGTGCATAAAGGTCACACCCTAGATTTTTGACAGCAGTAGTAGCTGAGGTCTATTCAAGTCAATGGTCATGTAATTAACATGTTATATTTGCACAGACTGGGGAGTAGAGCCCTGTGCGGATACAAATTTACATCCACGGATGCGGATATAAATCAGCATCCGTGGAGGTGCAGGGCTCTACCAGGAACCACAGCGGCGAAAGGAGCAGCATATCGGGGTGCTGCTCCCAGGAGCCAGTGCACCGTGCTGGCCAGCCCCGCCCACTGAGGCAGGCACCAGGCTCACCAGCAGCTGTCCCTGGTCATGCTTGTGTGTTCAAGCAACTGTCTGGGAGTGTGCGAGGAGTCCCTTCCATGCAGTGGTCTGCATCTCCTGTCTGGGGCGTGCAAGGCACTTGAACACACGGGCATGACCAGGGACAGCTGCTGGTGAGCCTGGTGCCCACTGGGCGGGGTGAGGGGACGGGGCTGAAGGCAGTACAGTCATGCTGGAGGCACTGGCTCCTGGGAGCGGCACTCCGATGTGTTGCTCCTTTCGCCGCTGCTGTTCCCGGTAGAGCAGAGACTGATTTGTATCTGCGGACAGGGCCGGATTAACCTTTTGTGCCCCGGCGCCAAACATATCTGTGGGCCCCTATGTAGTCACTGTGGGCTCCGAGTGTGGGCCTGGTGTGGTAGTGCCATTGGTGCCATAGTATACCCGGTACTGAATCTCAGACATTTCTCATTTTGATCAGACACCTCTACATGATTATATGCATTGCCATACACAGCTCCCTCAGCCCTCAGTTTTTCTCAAACCCATGTGGGTTTACCAGTGTTCACAGTGAGTAGAACTTTCATAGTGATCAGGGAAACTCCCCACAGATTTATCTCCTTCCTCATTCAGACCTTCTATAGCCATGTCTCCAGTACCACCCTATGTCACCAGTCACTGCATGTGGTCCTAGTCTCAGCTCAAAGTTCTAAAGCCTGCAGATACCTGATCAATTCTGACAAATCCCTCCCTCACCACCCATCCTGCCATTTGAGCAAGCCACCTGCAAACACCATTTCCCCAAAGTGAGGACTTAGCCCTTGGGAATCTGAAGACACCAGCCGTTCTCCCTCTGCTCCCATCTACATGCTAGTCTACTACCTGATCACCACTACCTCTCGGATTTTTTGATAAAATGCTTTTTGAGGAAAAAACCTACCTAAAGATAGTTTTAAGTAAGATACATCATAGGTCAAAGATATCTCATCATGGAATAGGGATTATAAATTCTAATTCTATAGTATGAGACAATATACTCATGTAATGTTTAAGAAAAGTTTTGTAAATGAGTTCCAATAGTTCATGGATTAGGGACCCAATTTTATGGGGTTCCAGGGGCTTCTGTATAGATTATTTAGGTTAATCTTTCTATCTACCCAATGGGACTCAGTGCTCAGTGTAGAAGATACCATTAGAGATGCTTAGTTTTTCAGTTCTCAATCTGTCAATTTGTCTCCAGAGATAACATGCTTGTTAACAGCAAAAATGTTTTTAAATAAATAAATAAATAAATATAGAGGTGAGAAATAACAGACCTCAACCCTATTGTCCCTCTGCAAATTTGTGTACACAGAGTCAATCCCTTACCTCTCTCTAAAAGTGCAAAGTTTCAAAAAGTTCAATGAATACAAGATTGTTGGGAGCGAAATAGATCTGGACAAGGAGAAGAAGTCTGGAGATAAATGTGAGAAGGGAGGGACAGGCAGTAGAAACAAAAGTGAAACTGTTTCAGCAGCGTATTCTAGAAGTCTTGAGGCCTTTCTGAGTGTAGCCTTCATTGATTTGAGCTCTACCATACCATTCTCTCACTAAAAGGGAAAACCTATAACGGCAGCAGGCCATAAGAGAGGCTCAGTTTGGGAATATTTTAATGAAGTTCCTCTACCTGTGGGTAAGGCAGGCATGAGTGCAAAATGCAAACAGTGCAACAAAGAAATGCAAGGCCTGGTTGCCTGAATGAAACACCATCATGAGAAGTGTTCCTTCTCAGGAGGAAGCTGCATTGAAGATGATGAAAGGAACATGTCTGAACATGCAGGATCTTCAGGTTGGTAAACTCTTTTATTTCATACTACTTTCTTAAGGACTGCCTGTCTTCCTTCTGGACAATTCTTGAATTCACCTCTACCCCCAATATAATGCGGTCCGCTAGAATGCGAATTCAGATATAACGCAGTAAAGCAGCGCTCCGGGGGACGGGGCTGCTTTACCTTGTTATATACAAATTCGTGTTACCGCAAGCAGTTCCTCTGCGCCCGCCTGTTACTTGCTGCAGCCCTCCCCAGGGCCCCCCCTGCCCCAGCTCACCTCCGCTCCACCTCTTCCCACGAGTGCGCCGCAGCTCCGCTTCTCCTCCCTCCCAGGCTTGCTGCGCCAATCAGCTGTTTGGCGCGGCAAGCCTGGGAGGGAGGAGAAGCGAAGCTGCGGCGCACTCGTGGGAGGAGGTGGAGCGGTGAGCTGGGGCAAGGGGGCTGCAGCAAGTAAGGGAGGGGGCGCAGAGGAACCGCTCCCCGCCCCAGCTCACTGCTCCGCCTCCTCCTCCTCCCATGAGCACGCCGCTCAGCTCCGCTTCTTCTCCCTCCCAGGCTTGCCGTGCCAAACAGCTGATTGGCGCGGCAAGCCTGAGAGGGAGGTGGGAGAAGCGGAGCTGCAGCGCACTCGTGGGAGGAGGCGGAACGGAGTTGAGCTGGGGCGGAGGGGCCCTGGGGAGGGCCGCAGCAAGTAACGGGGGGCGCAGAGGAACCACTTCCCACACCAGCTCATCTCCGCCTCCTCCCCTGAGCGCGCCGCTGCCGCTCTGCCGCTCTGCTTCTTCCCCCCCGCCCCCTTTCCAGGCTTATCGGGCCAAACAGCTGATTGGCACGGCAAGCCTGGAAGGGAGGGAGAAGCGGAGCGGCAGCGGCACGCTCAGGGAGGAGGCAGAGAGGAGGTGAGCTGGGGCGAGGAGCGGTTCCTCTCCCTACCCCGATATAACGCGGTCTCACCTGTAACACGGTGAGATTTTTTGGCTCCTGAGGACCGCATTATATCAGGATAGAGGTGTAGTTGTTACTCTATGGTACTAGCATTTTAGATGCAGTTGTGATTTTAAAAAAATACATAGCTGAAATAGGCAGATCTTCCTTTCACCTTTAAAGTAGTACTGAGTGTCAGTGAATGCAATGAGTAATACTAAATGAGCAGTATGGTAATACTAATTAAATAACTGCATTGGCTTATTTTGTTTAGGAGGATCCATCCTCAACATACAGGATTCTGAAAACGATCCACCTTCAAAATCACCATCATTTTCTATAATTTCAGAGTTATCTGCCAATGATAGTGTTTCAGTCACATCATGTATGTCACATAGTCACAGTATATCACCTGTAGCAAAAAGAAAAAAAAAATCTCCATCATCCAGAAACAACCATAGATAAGTTTGTGATAAGAACCAGCAGATTACAAAAAGAGGTAATTGATGAAAAAATTGCCCAGTTTGTTTATGCAACAAACTCTCCTTTCCGTATGATTGAGAACCCACACTTCATTAACATGGTTCAGTCATTAAGACCAGGATACAGTCCACCCAACAGAGCAGATGTCGCAGGCAAATTGCTGGATAAAGTGTATGAAAGAAAACTTGAGCATTGTGCAAAAGGTCTAGAGGGTAAAATGGTTAACCTGGGTCTTGATGGGTGGAGCAATGTCCACAATGATCCTGTTGTATGTGCTCGTGTGACAACAGAAGAAGGGAATGTCTTCCTTACAGAAACAATTGATACATGAGGAAATGCACACACAGTAGAACACTTACTGCTACTTCTTGTAAAAGCTATAACAAACTTTGGGGGGAAAAATTCAAATGTCCAGTACGAAGCTTGGTCACGGACAATGCCGCAAATCTATCCAAAATGAGAAGAAATTATTTAGAAGAGAGTCCCAAGCTAATAACATACGGTTGCAATGCTCATTTGATGCACCTCCTAGCCAAAGACTTCAGTGTTCCAGAAATAAAGGCTAATGTTGTTGAAATTGCAAAATACTTCTGTAACAACCACTTTGCAGCAGCTGCTCTGAAAAAAGTGGGAAGAACCAAGCTAACTCTCCCACAAGACGTGCGATGGAACTCAGTAGTGGACTGTTTTGAGCACTAAATCAAGAACTGGCCTAATCTGATTACAGTTTGTGAACAAAACTATGAAAAAATAGATGGCACTGTCACAGCCAAAGTTCTCAACATTGGACTTAAGAGAAATGTTGAACACATGCTGAGTACCCTGAAACCTATTTCTGTAGCCTTGAACAAAATGCAGGGAAATAGCTGTTTTAGTGCTGAAGCTGTTGAAATTTGGAAGGAACTGATCGAAATCTTAAAAAGAGAAATATGCAATGATAGAGTTAAATTACAAGCATTAAAAAAAAGTGCTTGTCCTATTTGAGCTCCAGCTCATTTTCTTGCAAATATTCTCAATACTCTGTACCAGGGTCAAACCTTAACTGCTGAAGAAGAGGAGTTGGCTATGACATGGACACCCAACAATCATCCCTCCATAATGCTTACTATAATATACTTCAGAGTTAAGGGTGAACCATTCAAGAAATATATGTTTGCTGCTGATGTTTTAAAGAAAGTCACACCAGTAAACTGGTGGAAGTCACTTAAGCACTTGGATTCAGAGACAGGTGAAGTGATAATCTCACTTTTAACAGCAGTAGCTTCTTCTGCCGGTGTAGAAAAAATATTTTCTTCCTTTGGACTAATTCATTCCAAATTGAGAAATCATTTGGGACCTGAAAAAGCAGGAAAACTAGCTTTTCTTTTCCAGATTATGAACAAACAGGAAAATGAAGATGAAGACGACTGTGTTAGCTGCAGAAGTCAATATTTTAAGTGTCTCATGTTGACCTTGCTGACATAGTCTATTTAATTTTTGTTTTGTTTTTAATTTCATTTAACTATTTTAGTTAAAAACAATTTTAACAAAAACGAACCTGATTTTTAAAAACTTGAATCGTTTAACTAAAATGAAAAATTCATATGCTCGTTTTGTTAAAATATGTTTGCTATTGAAGAAAAAAATCCAGAATACATAATGGTGTTATTTTAGTTAAATAAAACAATTTAAATATCTGTCTGGTGGTGATCTCCTCCTAATACAGCCTGGCAAGAAAATCCTCCAAATATTAATGATTAACCTGTTCAATTGGAGATAGTTCACCTCCCAATGACTTCATAAATAGCTGCTTCAATTACCTTTGGTAAATGAAATAACCAATCATTCATTTTCTGATATAGCTGTAAAAGTAATCTGAAAAGTTTTCAAAATAAATCATTTTAAAAATGTATAGTGTACTTTCTAAAATTGAAACCTAACATCTATCTCTGAGTTGTGAAGAATATGTATTAAGGTTATAACAACCAACAAGAATGCACTTCTATGTAGAAATCCATGGTTAAATTTGAGTCTTCCTGACTAGTGATTTAAATCATGATCTAAATCATGATTTAAATCAATTCAATTTAAATCAAATCCACCCTGGCACCCCCACAATAAAAATTGTTCCAGCACCACTGACAACACTACACATATATTTACAAGGAACACTCTAGCATTTGGCCAACAATCTGCACAATATGATTTCAGTCATGACAATCAGCAATCCAAGATTATTTGCTCTAGAACTACAGCAGTTAAGTGTAAATTAAGTTCAGATAAAATATAACCTTTTGCTGTTATACACTGGAAGTCAACAATTATAATTAATATAGTAGGAATAATGCTAGGGCTGAGTTGTGAATACAATAGGGATCAAAAATGATCCTTTTTAAAGCCTTCTGACGACAAAACAGAGCACCTGTTATTATGTAAAGCATCAACAGGCTTAACTATAAGGCCTTGTATTTCAAGTGTACTTTATAATCAAAAATGATTTTGGCACTAAAGCCAAAACTTCAGCAAGAAGACTTAACAGTAAGGATTTGTGAAGTAGCTCCGAGACCCTTTTTAGTATGTAACTGCACTATTGCACACTAAGCCAAAGTGATTACCCCCTGTAAAATGCATTGAGTCAAAGTGCAAAGTAGCATTATGAAGTGTCATTGTTAATAAGTTTAGAATATGAAAATGTTTCTATCATACTATATAATGCCTCTCATATGTTCATAATCAAGACTGAAATTGGTTTCAGTACATTACAGAAGACGAAATTCTGTGTTGATTTACTCCCCCTGCAATCCTTCTTTGACATCAAGGGTGTAAATCCACACAATGTTTGGTCTTAGGAGCATATTTCAAAACTGTAATGCTTAAGCTTTCTATGGGAGCTGGTTTTATTCTAAATTTGATACCGCTTGATTCATTCATCTAATCCTACAGTCTTGGGAATAATTAAACACTATGATATAAATCACCAGGAAAAAAAAAATCAATGGAAATTCAAAAGCATCCTATGTAAATCAGTAGTGTACTATAAATATGTTTTAGGTAAATCAGCTCTTCAGAGGATTCATGCTTATTAATAGATGAATGGCATTTGGGATTTTATCTTACTTTTCTTCTTTTTAAAAGTATTTTAAAATGTTTTTCAATTCTGTAGATTCATTCCAAAAAAAAAAAATGGGCACTGATTCCTTCTTGAAAAACAGACCCCAAAGTAAGTTAATTATAGGTTATTGTTTCTTTAAAGCTAAATTGATATGCTTTACTCTAACACAGAATAACAACACTTAGCACTTTCTGGGGACTTTTCACATATAGTTCTCAAGCAAGAAAGTATCTTCCAGTGTACATTGACAAGAATTCCTATTGAAACGGGAAACGTGGCTGTAAATGCACAGGCCCCAAAGAAATGTGCAGGAGTGTGTTTGCAGTGAATATTTTAAAACGTGCATTGACTGAATATTAAACAAATCTCAGAAATTCTCTGTGCTGCTGCCTAGAACTGGCATCTCATTCTCTATCACTGAACGTGCTGTGACTTTTTAGAATATGTTTAAGGCATGAGTACTCTTTTTAAATACTTCTTTATTTTTATAAGATGCATTTTAAACATAAATCAAAACACATTGGCCAATTCTTTCTGCAACAGAACTGCACCTTTAAATACAACCAACACCAGATGGTCTCAGCATATAAAGCAGCAGGAGACAACATATTAATGCTACTCAAACAAGCAACTTGTGCTAGTAACAGACCAATGAAATCAGTCTCAGACGGCTAATCCTCTCTGTCACCATGGCAACATCTATTTCAGACAATTCTTCAATTTTCAAGTCAAATGAGCCTGCCTGCTCTAAAACTTCTCTAGCCAAGGGTCTGATGCAACCAGGTGCATTTTCATTTTGCATTGGCTACAGAATTTCATTTACTTTGATCATCACATGAAGCGCCAGGTGAAGTTTTGGTCTTTCCATCTGGTGGTTTGTTTAATTATAGGCATTTCTATGGCACTCATCAAGGTAGTACTGAGTGTTCCACAAATATACAGGGCTAGATTGTGACTTGAACTACCTGCTCATATAGGGGCTTAAGGGAGAAGAACCTCCCTTATATTCCTGTTCAGGCTATGGAGACAAGTGTTCAAAAGGAGGATGCTATGCACCTGCTAATCCCCCTCAAATAGTTGGTGGGCAGGGCGGGGCAAGGCGTGGCTCTTCTCTTTCATGCGTCAACCAATGTAGCTGAGCCAGCACAAGAGTTGTCATCATTTGCTACTAGTATAGGCCAGGAGTAAATTACTACTCCCACCCCACCACAGCAAATAAGAAGGGAATTGTGGCTCTCAGCAACGTCCCATACACAGGGCTTACAGCCAAGCCACAGATGAAAGTTCAAACCTTCCTTCGTCAGTGATATACAAATAGGCAAGTTCTTAAAAGGATACCCGTGAGTCAGGCACTAGGTCCCATTCTTCATCATTTGGATTTGTGTGCCTCTGGCCCGATTTTCAAAAGTGCTGATTATCTGCAGCTCCCATTGACATGAAATGGAATTGTGGGTGCCCAACTCATCTGAAAGTCAGGCCCTAGCGAGCATGGACCTTTTAAAATCTGCATCTAAAGGCCTGATCCTGTATTTCTCACATAGGTAAATCTCCCATTAAAGAAAGAGAGTTTTGCCTGAGTAAGGAGTACAAGTTTGGATCCTAGATTCACCTGAATTTTACATATGTTCCTAGAGCTGTTTTTCTAGCACTAGCATTATGACCAAAAAACAGAATTGGCCAAAATCAGTAAGTGCTTTCTGCTTTTCCTGTCGAAAAAATTAAAAAGTTTAAAAAGTTTAAAAAACTTAAAGAATTTTTAAAATTCTTCATTACAAAAGATAAATGTGCTGTGAAGATGCAGTTCATGCCTGTGAACCAGTGCAATGTATAACTCAGTGTGGGCTTCTATTCCTTTATGAAGGGGTCATTCAAGTTACATGATTTACATCTAGAAACTTCCTGAAAGAAACATCCAACAATTCATACTTGTTACTTATCAGTCATTAACGTGAGGTGAAAGTTATTAACATTTAAAATCTTTTGCCCTCTTTTCTATTTTTTCAACATTAATTTTATTTTTAGAGTAAAAATATTCAATTATTTTTGTTTTACATCTTTTTTGAGGGGGTGGAGTGACTAGAGAACTTATCTGAAGAAGGGATGGTTAAAGTCACAAATTAGTGTTACAGGATCACATTTAGATATAGAAAATCATATAAGGACATAAAAGTTCATACTCCTGCAAAGACATATCTGCCAAAGAAAATGTATCAAATATTAAACTGTGACCTCATTAAATCTTAGCCAAAGGGCCCAAATCTCACCAGATCAAACAACTTCTTTCTATCTGGCTTTAATACAGATCTGCACCTACAGCATCTGATGAGTACTTAGACCATATGCACATTCTGCAATAAGAGCAAAGTCTTTATATAGTTGCAAATTAGGCATCTTATATTCCATGACAAATGATGTTTCCACATAAAAGCTGCCTCTTGGTTTATCTCAGCCTACATCTCAGGATTTAGTTTATGAGTAAACAAACAGACCAGATTAAATGTCTTGGGCCAGATTAAATAAGATTGCTAAAAAGTGACTATGATTTATACAGTTATAAAAGCCTGCCTGGCTTTGGGAAAAGATTGAACAGCACTGTTGTTGAATTAATTTTAAAACAAAGTGTACTGTCCTAAAACTGTATTTCATAGGGTTTATTATTTACAGATCTATTCTGACCATTTAGTGTTATCTACATTTACCTCTAATGAGTGGCCACATGTTGGATCAAATACTGCAGTGCTTCCTCAAACAAATGTCTTGTCATTTACCAATGACAAGATTTGGCTAGCAGAGGTACACAAAAGGAAAGGAAGGACAGAGGAAGCCTTCTCTCTATGGGCAGGGACTAGACACAGTAGCAACAGGGAGTTGAGTCAGTCTAGCACCCTTGCCAGTATTAGACATCTCAAAGAGGTGAGGCAAAGCCCCATCCTCAATCTCCTACACCAGCCATAGGATGGCAAAGCTCCCACTCCACAATGCACACCTCCAGTAACCCTAGAGGCATTCTGGGTAAATCAGCTCATATGTTTGGGATTATTGATCCTGCAGACACTCTTAACCCCCACCCACACATCCACAGTATGTCAGTACTTATTCATCATATAGATTTGTCATAAGAGCTAACAATGATTTATGTTGTTTTCACTGCAAAAAAATACCTACAAACCCTGCTACCATTCTATTTTCTGGGCTCAGTACTGTCCAGGTCTCAAGCCCTTCAAGTCCCCACTGTCTTCTAGTAGATGTCCTCACTCAACCCACAATACTATGAAGTAGGTTACCAGAGATTGGGAATGAAATCCTACTCCCACTGAATTTAATGGGAATTTTACCATCAACTTCAAAGGGGCAAGGATTTCATCCCAGGAACTTGTTTCAAAATGAATACATCCTTTTCACTAATGC
Source organism: Terrapene triunguis (assembly GCF_002925995.2). NCBI lineage: Eukaryota > Metazoa > Chordata > Testudines > Emydidae > Terrapene > Terrapene triunguis. The sequence continues at coordinate 30,867,128 of NW_020664417.1, read as the reverse complement.
CCAGTACTTCTAATCATCATATTGATTAACTGAATTGGCAGCCTTAAGTTACACACTTTTCTTTTCACTTCTTTTTCTTGATTCCACATACATTTGGTAGCTACAATCCCCTTTCCCACTGTACTCCATCTTCCCCATTGTATATCTTTAGAAATACCTTTGTTAGAGCTCTATCGTGCCATGCATGTCAGAATTTTGTTTAAAGAGATCCTGCTAAGAAAAAGGACATTGGATATAAGATTAAGAATTTACCATATAGAGAAAGTATCGTACATGGTTTATTAGTAGCATGCAGCCCAAAGCAAGCACATAAAGCAATATTATTTGTTTCTTTACCTCACCACAAATGTGTTGCATGACTATATGTGTAGTGCCAAATTTCCAGACTGGGTTGCCTGGCTTAACTTGGGCTCCATTTTTGCAGACACAAACTTGTACCCCGCTTTTTCATGCCAGCAAAAACAAGGGCCAGACTTTCAGGCATTGGCCTCGTGTCTCATCACATGCCTTAATTAAAGTATCAAGAAACTGATCAAGTAATTATGGAATACAGAACTGCTCCTGGATAAAAGGAATTAATTTTTATAGCAGTAAATTTCTCACATAAGGAAAATTAACACAATAGCAAGATCATATTCTGTGAAACACATAACTGTATTCTGCTGCTTTTCATCAAGTGCTTCATGATGCCTTAGAAAATCATCACACTTTATAAAACTCATGCTACTAATGACCTAGAGTTCACATTAGTCTAACCACCGTACAACACCAGGTTTGTTCTGACTGTCCAGCTCAATGACACAACAGGCTTGCCTTTTGTTTTTTGTTAGAAATTCCTAATGAATTCTGCAGATATGGAGGTAGTGATAACTGTATCACCCCTGAGAAACCAAGTCAACATAATCAACTCTTTCAAAAACCATCTGACTATCAATAGCAGATTCTGAACAAAGAACTCAGAGTTCTCCATAATATGCTAGGGCCTAGACCTGATTTTTATGAATTCTCTAGCAAAATCCCCACTGGAGTCAATGGTGCAAAGTAATGCCCTTTATGGAGATCTGGGCACTGATTCTTGGCTACAGTCTGTCCCCCCTTCATGCAGCAAAGTAAAGGGGCTGTAAAATGGTTGGATTCAGCCCCTGAGAAATACGCCAGCCTAGGGGCTTCCCAAGTAGCATACAGAGCTGCCAATATGGCTCTATGATCCCTTTTTCATTATGATAAAAACTGAGGTAATTAAACACCTTGACCAGAAGTATAACTTGGGAATAAAAATACTAGGCCCTGATCCTGCAAAAACTTATGTGCAGGCCTAACCTTACACATGGTGAATAGATCCACTGACTTCAATGGAACTACCCCTAGTACATACAGTTAAGCACGTGTGTAAGTCTTTGCACAATCAGAGTCCTAAATTGCTCACTTTGGTTGAAACTCTGCACACAAATATGCCTTTCATGGCCCCTGGATTTGAGTGGGAGTTCTGCAAGTCCATCCCAGCACACAGTTTGGCTCTTGAAATTATCATGTGTTCTACATACTTCTGTTTTTAATTGAACTTTAAAAGTGCTCTTACACTACAAACAATAAAACTTTTGGATGAATTCACAAATGTTTAAAAACAAAGTAAAATAATGCTTAGCAATGTCTAGCTCTTTCCCTTTCCTTGATGGGCTGTTGTGAGGAGAGCATTACTGAAAGTACCCCCACACATACACTTTTTGTTCTGATAAAACTGTTTTCCCTTTTTGTTTGAAGGAAAATGCCTCTAAATTTACAAAACTTTCTAAATATGTAATTTTTTTTCAAAAAGCAATTAAGTTGGCATTTCTTACAAAATTAAACTACATTCATCACCTCGCTCACAGGGGTACTGGAACAATTTGTATAGCTCGGGTGCTGAGAGGCATTGACCCAAACTGTAAACCCTGTATATGATGGAAACCACTTCAAGCCAGGGGGTGCGGCAGCACCCCCACCACCTCTAGTTCCAGCACCTATGCTCACTCAATACATAGAATCATAGAACTGGAAGGGACCTTGAGAGGTCATCTAGTTCAGTCCCCTGCACTCAAGGCAGGACTAAGTATTACCTAGACCATTTCTGACAGGTGTTTGTCCAACCTGCTCTTAAAAATCTCCAATGATGGAGATTCTACAACCTCCCTAGGCAATTTATTCCAGTGCTTAACCACTCTGGTAGTTAGGAAGTTTTTCCTAATGTCCAACCTAAACCGGCCTTGCTGCAATTTAAGCCCATTGCTTCTTGTCCTATCCTCAGAGATTAAGAAGAACAATTTTTATCCCTCCTCCTTGTAACAACCTTTTATGTACTTGAAAACTGTTATCACGTCCCCTCTCAGTCTTCTGTTTTCCAGACTAAACAAACCCAATTTTTTCAACCTTCCATCATAGGTCATGTTTTCTAGACCTTTAATCATTTTTGTTGCTCTTCTCTGGACTTTCTCCAATTTGTCCACCTCTTTCCTGAAATGTGGCACCCAGAACTGGACACAATACTACAGTTGAGGCCTAATCAATGCGGAGTAGAGTAGAAGAATTACTTCTTGTGTTTTGCTTACAATATTCCTGCTAATACATCCCAGAATGATGTTTGCTTTTTTTGCAACCGTGTTACACTTTTGACTCATATTTAGCTTGTGATCCACTATGACCCCCAGATCCCTTTCCACAGTACTCCTTCCTAGGCAGTCATTTCTCATTTTGTATGTGTGCGACTGATTGTTCCTTCCTAAGTGGAGTACTTTGCATTTGTCCTTATTGAATTTCATCCTATTTACTTTAGACCATTTATCCAGTTTGTTCAGATCATTTTGAACTTTAATCCTATCTTCCAAAGCACTTGCAACCCCTCCCAGCTTGGTATTGTCCGCAAACTTTATAAGTGTACTCTCTATGCCATTATCTAAATCATTGATGAAGATATTGAACAGAACCAGGCACAGAACCAATCCCTGCAGGACCCCACTTGTTATGCCCTTCCAGAATGACTGTGAACCACTAATAACCTCTCTGGGAATGATTGTCAAACCAGTTATGCACCCACCTTATAGTAGCTCCATCTAGGTTGTATTTCCCTAGTTTGTTTATGAGAAGGTCATGCGAGACAGTATCAAAAGCCTTACAAAAGTCAAGATATACCACATCTACCGCTTCCCCCCATCCACAAGGCTTGTTACCCTGTCAAAGAAAGCTATTAGGTTGGTTTGACATTATTTGTTCTTGACAAATCCTTGCTGACTGTTATTTATCATCTTATTATCTTCTAGGTGCAAACTGATTGCTTAATTATTTGCTCCATTATCTTTCCGGGTACAGAAGTTAATATGACTAGTCTGTAATTCCCCGGGTTGTCCTTATTTCACTTTTTATAGATGGGCACTGTATTTGCCCTTTTCAGTCTTCTGGAATATCCCCCATCTTCCATGACTTTTTAAAGATAATTGCTAATGGCTCAGATATCTCCTCAGTCAGCTCCTTGAATATTCTAGGATGCATTCAGGCCCTGGTGATTTGAAGACATCTAACTTATTTTTGACTTGTTCTTTCCCTATTTTAGACTCTGATCCTACGTCATTTTCACTGGCATTGACTATGTTAGACGTCCAATCGCCACCAACCTTCTTGGTGAAAACTGAAACAAAGACGTCATTAAGCACCTCTGCCATTTCCATATTTTCTGTTATTATCTTTCCCTCCTCATTTATATTCATCCTTTGTAATTTGACCGAGTTTCCACTTTTTGTAGGACTCTTTTTCGAGTTTTAGATCATTGAAGATCTCCTGGCTAAGCCAGGGTGGTCTTTGCCATACTTCCTATCTTTCCTATGCAGTGGGATAGTTTGCTCTTGTGCCCTTAATAATGTCTGTTTGAAAAACTGCCAGCTGTCTTCAATTGTTTTTCCCCTTAGGCCTGGTCTACACTACGACTTTAATTCGGATTTAGCTGCGTTAATCCGAATTAACCCTTCACCCGTCCACACTACAGAGCCAGTTAATTCGAATTAAAGGGCACTTAAAATCGATTTCTGTACTCCACCTCGACGAGCGGAGTAGCGCCTAAATCGATTTTGTTAATTCGAATTAGGGTTAGTGTGGCCGCACACCACCGAATTACTGTGGTTAAAGTAATGGGGTAGTGTGGCCGCACACCACCGAATTAATGTGGTTAAAAAACGAATTAATGTGCTTAGGGTGGCCGCGCACAATCGAATTTATACAACCTGTTTCCCAAATTCGAATTATCTAAATTCGGATTAATCCTGTAGTGTAGACATTAGACTTGCTTCCCATGGGATTTTGCCTACCTAACTCCCTGAGTTTGCTAACATGGTGGCAGTCATCTTACTGCATAAACAATATAAATTATTTTGCTACTAAGTTCAATAGGAGAAACAGAGCAGTCTGGATATTTTGTTTTTAAGCAAGTTAGAATCTGTCCTGATTATTTCCCCCAATGTAGAATGGTCTTTCCTTTAAGCATATCTGGTTTAGTCATAGAGTTTAATGCCAGAAAGGACTACCAGATCGTCTAGTACAGGGATCAGCAACCTTTCAGAAGCAGTGTGCCGAGTCTTCATTTATTCACTCTAATTTAAGGTTTTGCGTGCCAGTAATATATTTTAATGTTTTTAGAAGGTCTCTTTCTATAAGATATAACTAAACTATTGTTGTATGTAAAGTAAATAAGGTTTTTAAAATGTTTAACAAGCTTCATTTAAAATTAAAATAAAATGTCGAGCCCCCCGGACCGGTGGCCAGGACCCGGGCAGTGTGAGTGCCACTGAAACTCAGCTCGCGTGCCGCCTTCGGCATGCATGCCATAGGTTGCCTACCCCTGGTCTAGTATGACCTCCTCTATATCATAGGCCACCAGCACCACCCAGCCAGCCCCACACTAAGCCAACAACCAGAACTAGATGAAAGCCCCCAGCAGCCAAATTATTGACAGAGAACGGGACCGGTGGTAAGGCACGCCAATGCCCGAGGACCCTGCAATCAGGGCTGTCCCTAGCTATTCTGGGGCCCTACGAAGCCCCCCCATGGGGGGGCAGGTCTCTGCAGGGGAGGAGCGGGGAGGAGCTGGCTTGGGGGGCAGGAGGGAACCAACCCACAGCACTCACTGGCGGCGCGGCTGGGGCCGGTTCTGCACTTCCCGCCGCCAGTGAGTGTAGACCCGGCCATGCTACTGAGCTCAGGGGAGTGGGGGTGGGGCTGGGGCAGAGCAGGGGTGGGAAGAGGCGGGGCTGGGGTGGGACGGGGGCGGAGCAGGGCGGGGGCCCTGGGGAAGAGCCAGAGCAGGATCTGGAGCAGCACACAGCTGCGCAGGGCACCAGGAAATTTGGTACCCACATTTTCTGGTGCCCTACGCAGCTGCATACTTTGTGTATGGGTAAGGACGGCCCTGCCTGCAATGGCAAGGAATTAATTAAATGAGACATGCCCAGATGATCCTACTAAGTGACCCTTTCCCACAAGCTGCAGAGGAAGATGAAAACTCCCAACGTCCCCAATAATCTGATCTGGGGGAGAATTCCTTCCCAATGCCACATATGGGGACCAGTTTTCTTCATAGGCAGATGATGTTTAGGAGTTTTAAAAGAAGACAAATAATATGCCCCAACAAATCTAGTGTTCCTTCAACTCCATCCCTCCGCCTCCCCTTCCATCTACCATACACTTAAAGCTTTCCTTAGCTACCTCTCTCCTTTCACCAACTAACCCTAACTACGTCTAAGATTTCCAAAGGGATCCACACCTCCATTTGAAATTGTTTAGGGGTCCACAAACAAAAAAAGGTTGAAACCACTGATCTAGAGATTTCAGGCAGGAAACATGGATGAAGGATTGTGCTGAGCTACACAGAAAAGGGGACTGAAGCTGGAGGCGCACAAAAACTTTAGGTAAGGGCTGCATATTGCTATCTGACTACAGAGAAAACAAAAACAAAGATATATATGGAAAAAAATAATTCAGTACAGAGTACAACTTATCTAAAAGGAACATTCAGAATGACCTGTTTCCTCTTATTGGAAGTGAATTTCTTTCTTCCTGTCCTAATTTGTCATCAGGCAGAAAGACTGGGTCCTCCATGGAATAGCAAGGCTGCTGCCATGTGTCACACATTCCTGCAGCCCAACTGAGATCCTATGCATCCAGCTGAGAGAACGGAATGGCCAAGAATTGCTGCAAGCAACTAGGATGGTGCCTACTAAGCAAGCAACACGGCAGCCATATTTTTCTCATCTCACTGCTCCTCCTGCTGGATGTGAGTATGGGAAAAGCAGCAAGCCCCAGGAAGGGAAGGAGGCAGCAGGAGCAAGCTGAAGAGTTGGCAGAAGGTAAAGGGTCACTATTGGCCCCATCCGTTTTCAGGCATCCACCTACCTACCCCAGCTATGACTACAGCTGCCAAATTCTGTGCTGCTTCATGACTTACCCTCACCACTGTTTGGTGCAAGAAGTGCTGATCATAAACGGAAGTTTATTGTTATATGCAAATTTTAAAATATGCAAATTATCTCATTAAATAATTTGTACTAAATGTTTCAGATGAGGCTGCTCAAAATTTGACACCAACAGAACTGGAATAACTAAACCTCAACAAGTGTTACTAAAACATTATGGGGCAGATTGTGATTGTGTGGAAATATCCATGTAAGAGCTTGGAAACTCTGCATTTCCCATTTTGGAGTGAACTCCACACTTCTCTGTTGCAGGGAGGTTGTTCTTTCATTGAAGAAACCAGGAATCTGGCTCACAAACCCTGCAGATCTCAAGAGATCCATGTACATTATGGAATCTGCTAAGGATATATTGCCATCCCACACTAGTTCTGGGATCCATTAAAACCATGCTGCTGGGAACTCTTCTCGCCAATACTTGCCCCAGGACTCCCCAGTTTACTCAGTTGTGCCAGCACAGAGGCGGTTTCACAGGAAAATTAATACAGCTGCTGGTTGTTCCCCTGAGGCCACAGACTAGCCCTCCTCATTTTCAACTCCCTCACAATGAACAAATTCTCTGGACCTGCAGAGTGCTCTGCAGGGGTGGGTGGGAAAGAGAAGAGGACTTCCACAGAGATAGTAACCTTCTCCTTTCCACACAAACAAAGGAGATCTGGGTGCAGATCCTTGGGTATGATCTGGGCCTGTATTATTGTAGGATTTTATTTCTATAAAGACAAATCTCCAGGTTAATTGGGAACTACAGATGCTCAGCACCTCCCAGGCTTTGGTTGATTTTTTTTCCCCCCAGACAATTCTGGTGCTTTCTTTTAAATGAGAATGAGACTGGATATTTTTGGCAGTGGTACCATTTTCAGAGCGTGTGTGTCCGTATGACAACAAAAATGTTTGTTTGCCTTGGAATTATTTTCAGTGAAAGTAGGGAAGAATGGGGGGGGGGGGGGAAACAGTGTCCCAGTTCAGAAGAGGGAAGATCAGCACTAAGAAACAGGAAGGTGGAAAGAGTCACTGTGGGAGATGTTGGCTGAAGGCTGGCACATGTTTTAAGAGGATTGCAAATGATGAGGTGCTATAGAAGGACAAACTGAACGACAAATTACAGAGAAAATATGGAGTAATTTGGTGACTCTGTAGCACTTCTTATACTCAAGATACGTCCAAGTATTTTCTTTGTGTTCCTGTCTTTATTGTATTTGTAATTTCCCCGGCTTTACAGTGCACTTTGAGAAATATAACCTCAGTTTCCACCATCGGTGCTCTTGCATATAGGAGACTGGCCCCATGTTCTCCATGACCTCTCTGCAGCAAGATGATGCTAAACACTATCACTTAACAAAAAGTGTTGTCTATTTAAACATTAAAGATATAATAAAATGAGCCTCTCTCTAATGTCCAGTGTTAAAAACAAGTCACTTGCCATATTCAATTTGCATTAATGCTTCACCAAAACAGGAGATAATAATAGATCTTATCAAATAACACATGGGATTTCTATTTCTAGATGGAGAGAGACTGACAGAGACAGAAACAGAAAGGAACAAAATACTATACAATGAAGTGCAATTAACTGTAAACAATAAGGCTATAAATAATAATATCTGATGTTCTGATGACTTCATGGTAACCAAGAAAATGAGGCTTAAGTGGTTTCTATTGTCAACATTAGCTTAAAATGATGTATTCATTATTGCCTAATTCAAAGTTTTCCTGTAAGATGTTTTATACACTTCAGATCAATTCAGTCAAGATTTTAAGAAGTATTTTAATTAAATTCACAGGTGGGATCCTAGTCCCTTCTAGAGCTGAGTGAATCATGGTAATTTCGAAAAGTCAGAAAAAAAAAATAATTCCAGATTGGACTGAAAACAAAAATTGTCCAAAATTTTTGTGTATCAAAAACATTTAAAAAATCATTTTGAGTTCAGTTAAATGAACTATTTTGTTCAATGTGGACCATTTTTAAATATTTTTCTATTTTAAAAAAATAAAACATTAAAGGAAATTTTGAAACAAAATGTCACTTCAAACCAAAAAACTGAAAATTTTCATTTTGAAAATGTTGAAAGGACATATTTTGATTTTTTTTTAAATGGGGGAGCTGGGAGATTTAAATGAACAATTTGTGGAATCTTCATGAATTTGCAAAACATTTTGGTGTTGCTGAACCTGACATAAATTTTGCCCAGATCTAGCCCCTGCCTTGGTACATATACACCACTCCGGCAGTGGATAGCAGCTTTAAACAGGTTAAATGGGCCAAAGGAGAATTTCCTCAGTTCAGGAGCAGCATAAAGCCAATTTAAGTGCCCTCTCAAAAAGCCCCAAAGTAGGTGTGGGCCTAGAAGTAGAAGATGGTGGACCAGGGGATTCCTGGCTGCCGCCCAGCCCAGAGGCAGCCAGGGGAAAGGCTCCCATAAATTAAAATAGGCTGCTTTAATTTATGCTGGATGCATTTTAGCCCCCACAGCAGCACATATGGCACAAAGATAGCAAAAAGCCACCTTCCACACACATACCCCACCTCCGTTCCTCCTGTGCTACATCTCTTAGGAGACACAGCACAGAATATTACTCATACAGTGTGCTAAAGATCATTCTGTCCTCCCCCATATTTGCTTGTTTTTTGTATGATAAAACTTATCACCATTTTTCTAAAATTTGTGTAGAGTCTTTTAAACTTACAAACTGATTTAAAATAATTATGAAATGGGCCGTTATGAAGCAGTAAAATTCTAATGTCACAGGCAATTTTGCCAAGTAATCTATCACTCACGATCAACTTTACAATCTTTGGGAGAAAAGGTTGTATTTTCTGCTGATGTCACAGTTGTGAAATAGACTCTCTGATGACATCTTAAGCATCGGGTATGTGCTTTTTTGCTGGCTGGCAGTAGCTTTATTTGCTCTGTTTGTTAAAATATATTGTAGGCCTGATTTTTAGTCCAGCTTGAAAGAGGCTTCTCTTTTTTTGTACCTAAAATTTTGCAGGTGCAAATAACTATAGTGCCCACATTTAGGTTTTGTTATTTAGGATCAAGACTGCCAAAAAATGGATGCCAAAAGTTAGACTCCTAATCCACATTTAAGCACCTATACGCAATCTGCTGGTTGCTAAGCACTTCTGAAAAAATCAGGCCACTTATTTACACACAGAGACACCTTTGCCCCAGCCTACTCATTTTCTCAGGTGCACTAAGCAGAGCAATAAGGTACAGAGCTAGTTCCCGTTCCTGCACTTTCTTGTTCCTTCCTCGGGCAAAATTCATGTTGAAATCACTAAAAGCTTTGCCTCAGTGAGGACTAGGATCAGGAGATTAATGGTTGAGAAACAATGGAAATAGGTTTTGATTACTTATTAACTTAAATTTTAGTCACAAAATGCTGTAGTAATATATTATTAGTTAACTGTACAAGTTATGGTTACAGGGCCCAGAAACCTATTCTCTTGGATGATATGGATCTGATCCTGCTCTCATTGAAATCAGTGGCAAAATTCCCATTGACTTCAATGGTGCAACATCAGCCTCTCTATATCATTGCTATTACCAGATAAAATCTTCTGCATAGGATTTGACTATCCCCAGTCACAAAGATTCCATCTGCATCTATTGTGTTTGTCCCCTTGGAGATCATATTTCCAGAGGCTAAGCCAGGTGCGCCACCAGCTTTTTTGCTGCCCTCGGCGGCGGAAGGTCCCGCCCCCGAAATACCGACGACGACCGGGGCAGCCGAAGATCCGGCCGCCACGGTTGCCACCCCCCCAAATGTTAGCGCCCTGGGCAACCGCCTAGGTCACCTAATGGGTTGCACCGGCCCTGGGCTAAGCCCATTGGTTTTCTTTTTAAACTGAAGGGAAACCCTGTAAAATCCTTAGAACAATACGCAAATTTATCCTGCAACTGAATTACAGCAAAATACTGTTAGGTTTTTTTGTTTGTTAGTTTAATTAATAAACAGAATGCTTTTTTCATACACAAGATGGAGAGAGTACATACAATCATTAAAGAAAAAGCAATGCCATACTTTTTCTTTTCACCTTGCCTCCTTTAGCCTCTCAACCAAGGCCCTCTATATAATAAAATAATGAGGTACCCTTCACACACACCTTTCATCTGAAGATCTCAAAGCATTTTACAAAAAAGAGGAAAGAAACATTGCATGAAACCGTAGCCCTTTTGAAGTCACTGGGAGTTTTGTCATTGACTTCAATGGGGCCAGATTTTCACCTGTTATCCCCCATCACAGTAATATTCAGTTATTTATTGTCAGCTTCCCTGATAGTTTCAGGCATACTATATCACCAACCATTGCCCCAGAATTTCCCACACCTCACTACCTACTGTCCCATCTTCACTTTTACCATTTTTAGCAAGAAGTTGGAGAAAGTTGTCTTTTCTCACCTAACCAATTCTCCCAAAACAATGTCCTTGATCATTTCTAGACTGGGTTCAGCTTCCACCACCTTAACAGCAATAAAACTGCCCTTCTAGATCAATGGTTTGCTTTCAGCTGACTCTGGTTCCTTCTCCATCTCCTTTAGCATACTGCTGTATTTGATACTACCAATGTTGACTCCCCTCTCTATCTGAAACTCTTTGTTAGAGTTCCAGGAATTTTCATCTCCTGGTTTTACTTCTCCTTATTCAGCCATGCCTTTTCTGACAGTTGCATTGGGCTCTAATCTCCTGTTTGAGTTCTGTAGTACTCAAAAAGGAACTGCCACCATCAAAAGTACATTTATTTCCCTTTTAGTCAGAATCCAGTCTCATGGTCATGGATCACAAGAGAATCACAGAAAAACATTTCACCCTAAATTGCTTACGTTGTATAGTATTCAGGATTGCACAAAATGCAACACATTCTGCTAGTGCTTAATTCACAATCAGAAACTTTTGGCAAAGTAAAACCTGGCATTCTCCTACCTTTAACATTTAGCAGATCTATGGGAACAGTTCAAAAAAAGTCATTCTTGTTTTCTAGTGCATAATCTGTGTTTTTTTTAAAGGATTGCCAAGATACTTCCTACACTTATGCAAGAAACCAGATTTGTTTCTAAAGAGCCATTCTTGTTTCTAATGTGCATATTATGGGTTTTAAAAAAACCTCTTAATTTATTTTTATCCCAGCAAATATGAGGTCTTAAAGAATCATTCCAGTTGCTTGAGTAATTTAATACATGCTTACATAAATGTCCTTTCCATTTTTCACATGTTTTCTTATATTGCACCTAAATTAAATTGTTTCCTTTCCATGAATAATTCCTTAAAACCACAGGTTGATGCACATGCTTATGCACATTGTGCCTGTGTGCATATATTGATGCCTGTATTTACATGACATCTGCCTGCTGATGTGTGTTTATATATAAAAAATTTGACAAAGATTATGGTTTGCCAGGTGTCCAGTTTTCAACAGAACACCCAGTCAAAAAGGGACCCTCCCCAGCCCAGTGCAAATGAGCGAGTGAGTGAGAGTGGAGGAGAGCGAGGCGACGGGGGGGGGGGGGGGGGGGGGAGCGAGGGGAGGGGGGGGGGGGACGGGACGGGACGGAGTGAGCAGGGTGGGGCCTCAAAGAAGGGGCGGGGCAAGGGTGTTCGGTTTTGTGCCATTAGAAAGTTGGCAACCAACCTTTTGGTTCAGCTTCACACAATAAATCAAAGGGTGTCCTGTTTTGTGCTTCTTTATTCCTTCACAGTCATTAAAACCAACAACACAAATAGATTCTGTACAGCTTTTACTTATAAAAAGATGCTACTTTTGCAACTCAAGGGTATAATCAGAGTTTCTTTAAGAAATGTGAACTTCCTGAAGTATGCACCCAGACAGAAAATGTTTGTATTGCTGCAGCAGCTGACTGGATAATTCAAAGGGTAGCCTAGCATTCTTATCAGGTCTCTACAGTTATCAGCTCTCTGCAGATCACTGCCCTATTGGCCACTATGTTTAAAAAAAAAAAAATGACTCAGGGTATTTTTATTGTAAGGACAGGCTGGATCACAACTCCGAAGTGTGTCACAAAATTCTGTAAATCGTAATTTAATGATAGCTTAAAATAAATCATATAGGGCCTGATCCTGCAAGCCTTAATTACATGAATAATCCTTACTCATGTGACTAGTCTTCACCCTCTAAAGAATTCAGTGGGGACTCCTGATGTAAGCAAGGATTACTCACATAGGTAAGGGTTGCAGAATCATACTCACATTTTCTGGCAGGGTTGATACAGGGCTCCACTTCTTTTGCTATATATATCACAAAGGCATACATAGGAAAATAAAAAGTGACATTGTTTACTAATCTGAAGAAAGTTTCTAGCATTTTTATTATTACTGAACACATTTCTAAAATGCCCATTAACAGTATTTAGGCAGTCAGGGTCTGATCCAAAGTCCATTGAAGTCATTAGTAGTTTATCCAATTATTTCAATGGGCTTTGGTTCGAGCCCTTAGTTACTGTATATATCCAGACACAAGATATTACTCTCTAGACATCCTAAGAAAATCCTGCAAGGTGTCAAGTGCTTCTTGAATGCAACTGAACGTAAAGGGAGCTCAGCACCTCTCAAGAGGTGCCTTAGCACCTTACAGAATCAGACCTTAAGGCTTTTATCCAACAATAAACTCTCACAGTTTAAATCCTGCTTAATCTTTAGGGAAAAAAATACACATTTTCAGCATTGGCTGCTACAGCTTGCTCGGATATGTCATATTACACATATTTGAATCAGAGGTTCTCAAATAATATGTTCAGTGTGAACATTTTAATTACAGTAAGGGGATCCTCCTATGAGGTGGTGAACATCCTCAGTGTTCATTGCAGTCATTTACAGGATCAATCCCAAAGAAAGCTCCCTATCCGTGGTCTATTAAAACATTTTTGTTAAAGGACGAAGTAAGGAACTGATATAGAGCCTGATCCTGCTTTCACTGATGTCGGTAGCAAAGCCTCCAGTGAGTTCAAAAGGGGCAGGATCAGAGCTTCCATGCAAATTATATTCTCCCATCCCACAATATGTAAAATTGTCTTTTTCTTCCTATTTTAAGTAGATTGAATGAATGCTGGATAAATACATAATAATAAAAAGCAATAACTCTCAGAAAGCCATACTAACATCTGCACATCATTCAAATATGTACATTAAATAATAATCATCAATGATACTTACCTCTTACTTTAAATATCATGCTTGCTGTCAAAATGGCCCCAAAACCAATGATAAAATACCTTAACTCACTTGCAATTTTGGTATTTATATTTCATTCCAAAACTATACTAGTGTTATCCTGTATTTACCCATTATTTTGCCTTTTTATTACATCAGATATTCTACCACCTCTCATTTTTAACATGGTTATCAATAGTCATGGTGCTGTCAAAAGCAATATAACTCCCAAAGAATGCCAGGCAGGGGTATATTACCTGAGGTCAAAAAGACAATTAAAGATAAAGCTCAAATCATGTGGGGCCTGAACCTATGGGTGCTCAGCACTCATAACTCCCATTGAAATCAGTGCTAATGTGGGTGGGCCTGCCCCCAACCTAATTAAGTCAATGGAAAGACTCCTATTGACTGCAAAGGGCTATATATCAGTCCTCAGCTGTTTAGCACCTTTCAGGGTTAGGCCTTTAAAAACACAATATTTGGAAATAAATGTTATACAAATGAGTAAACTTGCACTGATTAGAAATGCATTTTGTATATGTATAAAACCAATATACTATAAACGTCAGTTGTAATCACCTGCTGTAACTACCTCAAAAGGTAAGTACAAGTAATAACAAGGTGTTAATTTCTCTCCCCAGAATATAATTGGTGCAACTGCTAATCATTAGCTGTAACAATATGTGCTTCTACCATTCCCACAGACAACACAGCATTTTACACACTCAAAGGTGACCCAGATTTCTGCACAGACATGTTAGATTTTAAATTGTAATTTTCTTTAGGTCAGGAAATAAAGAAGGTAATTTCCTTCCAATATGGCTGAACATGGTAGTCCCTCATAAATCAGAATTAAAGGGAGATCTTTTAGCCCCGATCAGGGTCATTGTTTTCTGGGATTTCTAATATGACTTTTATTGGATGTTAATCATACAGCATTCATTTTAATGATAAAATTTAAAACATAAACAACTAATAGACTGATAGAAGCTTCCATATATTTATCCCTGCTAGCAAAGCGAAGATTTTAATAATAATGTTATTACTAGGCTTTGAACATTTAAAGCACTGTAAGTGTCATTCTATTCTGTCTATAGCACTACAAGTAACTATTATGCCTAATCTATGATTCCTATCCCCTATAAGAAATAATTGTTCAATGATTCATGTAGCCTTCCTATACTCATTACTATTTCCACAGTCCTAATATTACATGATTGCTATTGCCCTACATGTACTAATATTACTACATTCCTATTGCCTAAGAACTGCTAATTAGTATATTCTTCCTATCTCCCTACCAGGGCTAGGGATGATGCCTATCCCCCCATGGCAGCGCTAAGCCTGCCGTTATTCCCGCTGCCCTGTAAGCGATATTGACGTGATCCCCGCGGCTCTGGCAGTGCCTGTCCCTCCTCCCAGCCACGCAGGGCTAATGCTGGCTCAGGCAGAGGGGATCTCAGGGCGGAGAGGGCTGCGCAGGGTGGGTGGCAGTTACCAGGCTCGTGTCTCCCGGGGTTATCCGAAATCTCGATGACCAGCAGCTCCCTGCCCTCGAAGCTTCGCCCCACGGTGTAGATCCTGCTGATGGAGGGGCACTGCAGCCACACGGCCACCAGCGCCTCCCGCAGCTCCGGGTAGCGGTGGTACTCGAAGGAGATGCCGTCCTCCTGGCTCAGCCTCCGCCGCCGGCTCGCCCCGGCGGCAGCCTCCTGCTCAGCCGCCCCGGCGCACAGCAGCCAGCAGCAGGCACTGAGCGCCCCGCACAGCGCCAGCAGCCCCCAGCCCCTTCCCGCTGCCATCCCTCAGCCGTCTCCTGTGCCTGCTCCTCTGCAGCTGCCTCTGCGCTTTGTTCCCCTCTGTCTCCCCCTCTCCGCCTCTTCCCCGGCTGCGCTGCTCGCACCTTCCCAGCCAGCTAGACCTGAGCCAGCCAGGAAGCGGGCAAAGCCAGGAGCTCCGCAGGCTGCACTACTCTCCGCAGCGCGACGGGGAGATGCAGGAGATACCACTGCACGCAGGGAAGGAGGCAAGGGATGGAGACGCCGCATACCCTGCGGGGGTGGCGTTCACGGCATCACTCCGCTTCTTCTGGGGCAGAGACGGGGTCGGAAAGGGGATGGAGTGAATTTATGCAGGGACACCACGGGGGCAGTCA
>NW_020664417.1:30841848-30850919 GCF_002925995.2 Terrapene triunguis | reverse complement strand
GCCCTGGGTCTGGCAAATAATATTAACATCCAAATAGTTAATGATCTTTAAAAATAAATATTTGATGGCTCATATCATGCAAGGAACAGAGTGTGCTTTTCTTACTCACACGGAGGAGCATTTACTCATGTTCAGTGGGACTCCTCATGAGTAACTGCTCACCAATGTGAGGAAGGGGTCACAATATGGAAATTACAGGACCTCTTAAATTAATGTAATTCATCTCTTTGTCAATGCAGGATTGTCCTCTCAGGTATAATATTTATTTTTTCCTAGACTTATTTACTAAGGCCCTAAGAGATGGACCTCCCAGTCTTGCCAAACACATTCTCAGAACATTTTTTTAATATTCCGCCTGTGTTATTCTTTTCTTAATTTCATCCTCATCATTCCTAGTTACTCCTCAAACCAGGCCCTAAGTAATTAATCTCCTTTAAAAATTTGTATGGCTATGTCCTCACCTGAGTTAAGCTGTAGTCAGCCAGTGAGAACTCTGTGTTTCATATCAGTTCTCATTAACTTCCATTCATGTTTCTTTCCCTGCAATACAGTGCTGCTATCAAAAACCTAAAATACAGTCAGACCCCATTTCCTTTTATCTATTTCAAGAAGTGAGTTAATAAAACTTTGCACTTACAGCTCCTTCTATCAAAGCATCTCAAAACTCCTTACAAACATCTGTCCACACAACACCCATGTGAGGCAAGTTTTAGATTCCTCAGTATAGGATGAGGCACACAAGACATTAAAGTCAAAATTTAGGTGTGTAAAATTAGGGCTGTAAATCCATCTTTAGGCACCTAAATAAAAGTGGCCTGATGTTCAGAGGTGCTGCCAATCCACAGCTCCTATTTACTTCAATGGGATCTGCAAGAGTTCATTATCTCTGAAAGGGCCTGATACAAAGCAGATGGAAGTCAATGGAAAGACTCCTCCATGAGTGTTGGATCAGGCCAAGAATCAGGTCACTTATTTAAGTATCTAAATAAGGATTTGGTTGCCTAAAATCAAGTATCTAGGATCCAGGTTTTAAAATGGTAGCCCAAGTGACTTGCAGGCAGTCTGTGGCAAAGCCATGAATAGGATCCAGGTTTTCCGACTCTCAGTCTCGTTCATTAAGCACAAAACTATCCTTCCTTTGTGTCCATTTTCCCTATGTCAGGCATAGATACCATTGCTGAATATTTTATTTTAGAAGGAAAGATTGTCAGAGATAAAAGGCACAATCAGATACCACCATAACTACTCATGGATTAGGACTTTTAGGAAGTTAAAAACAAGGGTCAGAGTTAAAGCTTAAACCCTAGTCTTAACTCCTATCGTGCTAAGCATTGCAAGAGTCTCCAAATAGCTCATTTTACATAACCATATTGCATGTGCTGTAGTAACTAGTTCAACAGGGTGAGCTAAATACAGAGTTTCATCCCTGTGATGCTGAATTTCCATATTTTGTGAGCGTCTGACCCTTAACATTATTTAAACACACATAGTAGTTTGTGGCTTAATACATTAGAACTGCAATTATGTAGAAGATCACACACCCGTCCTGATTGCAGGTTAGAACTATCCAGCACCAAGTCTCTCTCAGAGTTGTACTATATCTGCTTTACCAGCCTATAGCGCTCTGTACAGTGTGATGATGCAAAGCTTCCAGCTGTGTTCTTAAAAGCATTTAAGAATTTAAGAAAAGGTTTATCTTAATTCATTTGTATGTATAAAGTTTACTTATGTCAGTGGATGCATTTCAGCTTCTCATGTCACACCTAAAGTGTAAAGCTCTTACATCATTAGGATAGCAAAAACAATCAGCTTCCCTGCCCTGCCCTCCTGAGAACCTATTATTAAGGCAACATCCCAAGATCATGTAATATGGTAATATTATTATGTGATGACAGTAATATTGTTTTGTAGTTATATAGGAAATTACATTTAAATGATCTCAAAGCACTTTACACTCATTAAACTTCAGGTGATCCAGTGATGTAAGTAAATGAGATTATCCCCATTTAACAGATATCATTATCACTATATTTAGTACCATTAGTGTGGTGTAATATACTTTCGTAAATCAGAGAACATCTGCTTTGCCTTACCCAAAGCACAGACTAGGTCACTGCACACTCATGATCCTAACAGCATATTACATTACACTGTTTAAAATAGAGTTTATTTTTTCCTTTATTTTCTAACTTATGCAGTACCCACTACAATGTTTCTTTGTGCTAGTGCCAGCACAGGTACCCTACCTGGCCAAGAGGATGAAGTGATTCCTTTTCCTCCCTTTCAAGGAGATTTATTATTTGCCACACACCAAAGGAATTGTACAAGATGTTAGCTTTCACACCCTTATTAAAGAAGAAAGCCTCAAAAAAAAGGCTTGGGCCACAGGAGCAATTGTGGATGATGGGGGAAGAGGTGGGGCCACACTCTGCCTAGATCCCAGCTGAGATGATCTTGCCTGTAGGACTGGGTGCTGAATAGCATGACGTGGAAGAGACCCAAATGTAAACTGACTGTTTTCTGTAGCTTTATGTAGAGAGTCAGGGATGGTTTTTGGATGGGGTTGAAATTAAAAAACTCTTACATGCTGCAATGGTTCTGTGCCTTAATGTCTGAACCCCAGTGAACCCACTGGGCCTACTGCACGTGACACCAGAGTGGCATTTAAAAAAATAATCCTATGGGTGAAGGTGAAAGTATTTGACAGTGGCAGCCATAGAGCTGGAATAGCTACTACTATGGTTAGTTGAAAACTGAACTCAGCAGCAATAGAAACTCCTGCAACAACAGACAATTCACTAGCAGTAATTGATAGAGGGTGCCATACTGCAACAGCAGATAATGGCAGTGCTGGACCTTCCTATTCAGGCACCACCCCTGCCTTCAAGACACGCTGGTGTAGGCCCCAGACTATCCCTGATGACAGCATCTCTGACCACAATGCTCCTGAAGGACAATCTGGAGTAATTTCTTGTTACCTTTTCAGAAGGTGACCATCAGAGGTACATGCACTCATAGGGATGGGTTGCAGAGCATTTTTTCATAGAAGCTCATTAAGACTGGAATTCCTTCCTACTCTTCATCAGCTGGAGCTGAAGTGTGATGGGTTTTTTTTAGAGGAGAGACTTGTTAACTCTGAAATCTAGCTGGAATATCTGCTCATGGTGTTGAGGGTCAAGTCTGAGCAGAGAGAACTAGATTGGGGTGTGGATGGACATTTGTAGTAGGTCTGTCAGCTAAAACCACCTCTGAGAATACAGCACTATCAGAATGATTGTGACTTTGACCCTTGATGTTGGAAATCCCACTGAATCAGTGGAAAGGCATACAAGAGGGCATCAGAACACTGCAGAAGGAATGTGTCCAGAAATGACTCTGGACACATACTATCTCTGGAACTAAAGTTCTGGCATTGACATTGGTGGTGAACATGTCTATCACTGGGGTTCCCATACACAGGAATACCGGCTCTGTGGTAGACTTCCACAAGGATCACTCACGTATGGCAATTAGCTCTCTGCTAAGGAAATCTGCCAGGTTGTTGCTGGCACCTGGGAGGTAGAGAACCATAGTTATCTTATGTAAGTGGCACTATGTCAAGATTCTGATGGCTTCCTGGCAGAGAGGAGACAAGCATGGTTTAACTTAGTACATAAACTCAGTAAGGTTTAACTTAATTCAACACAGTTTATTCTTAATTCCATGTATTTATTCACAGGGATATGCTGGAGAAACCAATGGAGCAACAAATGTTTGAATTCCGTAGTATTTCAGTTGCATGGTGCCTGTTCTCTGCTATACTGCACCAGCCCGTTAGAAAGCATCACAGTTTGTACTGAAATCAGTAATCACATGCTACAAGGAAGCTCATCTTTCTGATGTGCTAACTCAGTGCAGTGGGACACAGTTTGAAAGTGATGGTGTATTCCAAGTTGAATTTAAAAGAGATGATTATGCTACTGATGTTGAATAGGGGAATGTGAAGGCACTAAAAATATCACTGTCAGATTTGTATTTTCAAATGATTTGCTCACTAGAGCAGCAGTGGGATGAATTATTTTACATGTAAAGGAAAAATTTCATCTTAATGATTTGTGAAAATAACATTTCCTTTTGTGCTATAAAGAATAAATAGTGTTAGTGCAACTAGAGAGTTAACTGAACATCCAGAATATATAAGAACATTGACCTTTGAGAAAAAAACTTTCCTTTTTCAAGAAAAATAAAGCTATGCAAATCCTCAATGTCCATTTTAAAATCTGAAAAGCCTGCAGAAAGGTGCACTGTAAATATAGCAATGGATTTTCAGAACCAGGAAGTAGTTGGATAAAAGAATTTTCAGGTAACCTTACCCTCATTCACCAGCTGGAGCTGAGTTTCATGAGGCAGAGGAGTTGGCTAGAGAAAGAGCTCTTCTAGTCATCCTACACTGCCATTTTTAGATCTCTGAATCTACCCTGTGGGGTAACCCACTCATTTTTACTTCTAATTTAAAATGCCTATCCCAGGGTCTAGGCCTTTTTGTTTGTTATGCAAGCCTTGCTCCTTGTCTTTTAACCAGCTCTCAGATAATAAAGGCTTATTTTGTTAGGTCTGACTGTGTGCCCAGGAGCTCATCTCCAGAGACAGGGTGTGCTGGGGTGTTCTGGAGACAAGGTGTGGTGGGGTGTTCTTTTGTTTGTTTTGAGAGAGAGAGAGAGGGCCCCTAAAATCACAATGGTTTCTCATGGTGTACAATATATGACATTACACATCCTCAACTCCACAAGGGCACAAACCCCACTATGAAGGATGACAGCAGTAGCTCAATGCACACAAGAACTTTTAGTGTGCATCAGCAGGATCCAGATAGATAGCTGGCATGCGACAAGCTGGAGTATTATAGATTTACACCCCAGCTTGCTGTGCAGAAAGTGCTTGTGTAGACATGCCTTCAATCCATAAGCACAGTTGGGTGTTGGGCAGAGAGAAAAAGTGTATAGCAAGAATCTTAAGAGCCTGGAAACAAGTCTTTTGAGAGGTATTTCTAAGACATGTCCCTTTACTGAGAACCTTGTGCACGGTCAGCTAAATTTATAGACTCTTTTTTTTTCAAGGGGAAAAAATGCTAAGGGGTGGGTGGACAAAGGCGTTGGAAGCATTTCTTCTGGGGTACAACAGTTACACTATGGATTTATATGCCCCTGCCACTTATAGCATCAGAGAATCTTCCAAATATTTAAAAATAGAAATCAAGCTGTTTGTCTCTCCCTGCCTGGCCTGTAGATTATCTTAATTAGTTTATAAGGGTTTTGATTATTTTTTTCACACACAAACAAAACAAAGAGAGGAAAATCTATGTCAAAGATTTTTGCATTTAATTCTTAAAAGGCTAGTTCCATGGTTCTCTTCACTTGTGGGAGAGCATTGGAGTGGCATATCTAAATATTTAGATTGATATAACCACCACCATTGAAAAAATATTGGTTCTGTATGCTGCATAAGGTACAGTAGAACCTCAGCATTACAAACACGTCAGGAATGGAGGTTGTTTGGAATTCTGAAATGTTCGTAATGGAACAAAATTTTATGGTTGTTCACTCAAAAGTTTACAACTGAAAATTGACTTAAAAAAAAAGAAAGAGAACGGTTCAGAGATGTATTTAGTAGTTTACGTTTAACACTGTACTGTTATTTATTTGCTTTTTTGGTCTTTGCTGCTGCCTGATTGTGTACTTCCAGTTCCAAATGAGGTGTGGGGCTGACTGGTCAGTTCGTAACTCTGGTGTTCTGAACTCTGAGGTTCTATTGTAGACCTAACCATGTTCTGTCCCTGAACCAAGCTGCAGCCTTAGTTTGCCAAAGCTGTAGCCTTGCTTGGGAAAAAGTTAGGTCCATATACACTACAAGATAAAAAAAAAAAAAAAAAAAAAAAAAAAAAAGTGTGTTTTAACTATGTTGGGGGACAATATTATTGTACAAGTCCCAAGTTCCCCAGTTATTCTAGTGTAGATAGTTACTCAGATGTATTGTAGAATTGTTACCCTACACTGCTTGAGTTAATTAATTTTAGAATTAACTCTGCTCATATATTTTAAAAGTGAATGGCAATCTAGGGCAATTCCTTATTTGCTTTACATTAAAAATACGGAAGATACACAATGACATACACACTATGTCAAATCAACATATTTATTGTATTTTGTAATCCACAAGTGCAAATCTAGCAACAAGTCAGTTTAGCAAATTACAACACACTGAAGGAAATGTAATGTAAATACTAAGAACACTGACAAAGTAACTTAAAGAGCAGCAAAAAAAGGCTTCTCAAGGAAAAACAAAACCACCCTTTTCTAACCCTATGTAAAATGTACTACACCCACATCGGGAATGTTACTGAACATATAGCCAGCTCTTCTGGAATTAATAGTTTGCATTATTCAGTGTGCAAATGGCTGGTCCAAGCTCCTTATCAACTGATGGTATTTTGGTTTCTAAAGCAAATTCTGCCCATTTGCACAAGGTTTAAATATAGTGCCAGTACCAGTTTTAATGGGGCTGCTGTATTTGTATTACAAATTTAAGAATATATATATATATAAAACGAAGTCCAATTTCAGTGTATTATAATGTACATAATTCTACCTGAATTCAAATAGGGCAGCATTAGATACTTTAAAAAATTTAATAAAATTCTTGCAACAGACAAACTTTCAAGTCACCTATGTAATTTTTAAATTAATCTTTAAGTACTGCATATATACTTTAGAGTTGTGTATAAAATAGAAAAGCATTCCCATTAGGTAGATAATTACATTGCAGTAAGGATTTTCCCTACCACTTAGTAGCCAAGGGACAAGGTGTATGCTTAACTTTTGCTTTTAAGAAAAGTAAAATATTGCTTTAATTTGTGATCAGGTGTTAATTACCAGTTTGAGCCCAAAAGAAAGATGGAAGAAGTTTGTCTGTAGGAGGTTAAATGGGAAATTTAGTTGGACTTCTTTTCTGTTAACAGTTCTTGATTCTTCTCTTTCTCTTGGTATGAAACATACTGATAATCTGTACCAAAGATTCTATCCCACCATGTGAAGGTTGAAGCATAGTTGCCAATAAAGTTCATGTGATGGAAATCATGAAAACGAGCCCCAGCATAGAAGGGCACTAGATGCAGGGGGTTCAGAGGAATATCGTAGCCACTAGAGAGAAAAAAAACAAACAAAATTAAAATACTGAACTATAAAGTTTTTAACATTTTGTTTAGAAACAAACAATGCCAGGCACCACTGATTACTTCTTGGTTTTCAGTAGGCTGCTAAAATTAAAATATTGACTATCAACTACAGTTAAAAACTCTCTGAAGTAGCTGCATGAAGAAATTTATTCCACTGCAAGACAGAGAGAAACCCATCTATTAGAGCCATAGCTCTAAAACTAGAAATTGTAGAATACCTATGGACTTGGAATGCTTAAGATGCTGTTTTGTCGGATGCCATTATCTGTCTACTCCATTTCCAAATCAACGCTTAATTTTAAAAAGGCAGACTGAAAAATGAAAGCCAAAACACTCAAAACATCAGTACAATGATGAATATAGAAGAAAGTCTTTTGTGTGGCATCTGAGCCAGAATGTACAGTACCAGATTGAGAAACACATATTAAATGTAGCTAAAAATCTCAACCTTTAAGAAGTACTGCAGAAAGGGAAATGACATTAAAGGATTTCAACATGTTCATATTTTGTTGGTACTAGAAAGCATCTTACACCACCTAGTGGCAAGATAGTGTCTAGATTTCATTTTGTTATAATATTCCTGTCATCCCACCCCTGTTAGTGTGACCACTTTGGGAAAAAAACATCCACTGACAACTGTGGTTTCTATCTGCTGTTCACATTGAAATGCACTACTTCGATTTAGTTTTAGCCATTTTTATTTTATTTATGCTGTTGTAGTGTTGCATTCCTCAGTTCAGAAGGCATATAACAACAGCTTCCTCAAATGGAAGTAAAGTAAAATCACAGAAAATGTTAAAATTGATACAATGAAGCTATTTGACCACCTGAAGAATGGGTCACTGTTCTAACCTATAATATTTTATAATATTCTTGATCTTTTAGTTTCTTGCCTATAAGTATGTTATAACTACTTGTTTTTAATTAACCTAATCTCAATGTAAAGATTGCCCTCCAAGCCCCACAGAAGTTTTAGAAAAATGTAGACTGTCATTATTGAACACCACCTACATGCAATTTTTCTTGGGAGCCAAACTGGGGTTAAGAAAGCATTGGTTCTTAGGTTAAGAAAGCATTGGTTCTCCAAGACAAGCCTTCCTGCACAGGGAAGCCTATTGACAGAGAAGTTTAAGATATACTACCTTGAGGTCCCCCTCCATTTTAGTAAAATAAAACCCCACTTATTCCATGTTAGCAAACATTAGGTAATTTGTGTACTAAATATCTGATATTCTCTCTAGGATGAACTTAGAGCCCAAGTGACGTGTAAGAGCTTCACTGGTGTCTGAGATTTACCTTTCCTAAAAGCAGAGATCACAAAATGTATAATCCTGCCAAGAATCTCACAAGCTGTGTTTCTAGTTGATGCTTTATGAAGTTGTTTTAGTGAGTGCCCTGTCCTCCCACCCAAGGAGTTTTGCTATTAACATTGCCAAAACAGAAAAATTATTATTTTGAAAAAGATAAATGGCTGACTACAATACTGAAATGAAAGAAGCACCACAATCCTTCTCTGCCAGGCCTACACTATCTGTGGACTTCTATTTGTAGTGTGGTGTATATATACATATATCATATACACACACACACTAGCAAAAAGATAGGTGGAAGAGCCAAGTATGGAAAAATCACTAACACGGAATGAGAGGATTTTACCTGTGTACATCAATGGTTTCCATTAAGCGACATATTACCCAGGCCCACAGAAGAATCATATGGTTGCAGAAAACAATAATGCCGATGAAAAAACCAGTTCCAAGGATAAGCGTTTCCAGTGGATGTGCATATTCTGCTTGCATCCCAAAAGGAGACTGGGAGGGGAAAAAAAAAAACAAAAAAAACAAAAAACCACATATACACA
>NW_020664417.1:30827161-30841748 GCF_002925995.2 Terrapene triunguis | reverse complement strand
AAAAAAAAAAAAAAAAAAAAAAAAAAAAAAAAAAAAAAAAAAAACCAAATATATACAGACAATAGTATGCCAACACACTCAAGAGTCAGACCAGTTTAGAATAGAGGTAACTGTAACTAGGATGGTCTTGCGGACAGGGCACTCAAGAGACCGGGGTTCAATCCCTGGTTCATCCACTGGCTATAAGTGATTTGCCCAAGGGGGCACATGATCAAGTGCTTCAGTTTCCTAGGAGTGTTCCCCTACCTCAGTGGGAAGGACAAAAACCACTGATGATTTTGAGTCACTACAGTACTATGGTGATGACAACCTTGCAAATAAATAAAAGAAAGCTTGTCATTTCTATATATTAGTTGCAAATGGTAGGACACGTATTTCCCCATTTCCCTGTCCATTATCAACTTCCCTGAACCAGAAATTTGTAGTAAATCAAATGATCTCATTAGGGCAATTACAGCAAGTTTTTGTAAAAGCCTTAACATTTTTAAATACCTTCCACAACACAGGAACACATACATGAGTTTATAAAAATTTGTATCTTGTAATATTAACAACATTATTTATAATGTATTGCTAGATCAAAACAGTAATTTGACTGCCAACCAGAATCAATAAAGTAAAATCAAAGCAGTTCTCAAATGAAGAGCGTGGGACCCCTTTTTGTCCCTTAGGGACCAACGAGGTCTAAAGTAAGGAAGTGAAACAGCGATTAGGTGATCTTACCACAGGTAAGATGGTAAGGGCCTAAGAGTATTTAATGGATCATATACATCACATATTAGATAGTAGCATATAAGCAGTAGAATTGTTGGCCTAGTGCAGTTAATAAGACCTCTGAATAACCTTTTTGGAAATAAGAAGTGCAAACAGAGCCTTTTTGGCTTACTAGATATCCTGTTCAGTTTTTGGACTGTCCCATGTTTGGGTACAGTAGACCTGCCAGATATAATAAGGATAAAAAAGGAAAGTCTCTAAAGTCCCTCTCAAATAATAATATTAATAGGTTTGTTATTGCTAATAAGTAGATAAAGGTTATATAATCTATTGTGTAATGCAGAATTTCATATTTGGTCATAAATTATTATATAACAAATCAGAATAGCGTGTTGATAAAAGTAGGATGCCATCCTGGGTACACAAAAATGCACTGAGACTTAAGCATTTGCCTTGTTTATGTACAGCCTTGTGTTTGTGTAGATGCAACCAATTCATTGGCTATCATCCCTATCTAATCACTGGGTGTAGCATTCTGTACCGATGCTGAAATAAACCAGTTCCTTGGATTTAAACCTGGAGTTCACAAGTGGCTATTGTCTGCTACACCAAGCAGTGGTTGTCTGTTTGCTAGGTTCATAAGGTAACCTGTGGACCTGGTTGATAGTCCTGAAACATCCTTACAAAATGAGAATTATATATAAAATATAGTAATTCACCACATCTAAGTTCGGTAAATACAACACTAAAAACAGTTTTAAAAGAACACTGTCAACTTGAATTTTTTAAGACTACTTTTGGAATGATTTTTTTTTTAAAATCAATCCTTAAGAGTGAATAGGGCTTTTTGCTGCCCTACTGCTATTTATTATAAGGGACTTTTTAGGACTTTACAAGACAAACAATTAAAGTGACTATATTTAGAATGTTAATTGCCCAAACCAACCTTGCAGCTATAGAAATCTTAGCTGAAAGTTTATAATAGAGTACAATAAAGATTATGGCATAGTAATTATAAAATTACTTGATTATTCATTTGTTGTACTTAATGGCACACTGTCAGTTTGACAATCACATTTGTTAGAAGATTTTTAACCTGCTATAAATTTCACTAAGATTATAGTAGACAGTCACCATCCTAGCAGTCAGATGATATAAGGTAGGTATTAGAATGCGGCTGCCATTTGAGTGAAAGGGAGAGAAGAGAAAGTTGTTACAAGACACGTTCCATTAGATCTATGATATTTGGGTTAATTTAATAGTTATGGAAACCACCTAGCAGTGGTTTACCCCAGTATTTGTAACTGTGTTTAATTGATATAAGAAAAAACAAGCTAGGTGTAAAAATATTTTGTAAGATTGGCTGTTCTCCCTATTTCCAAATGGACGCAAGATCTATCTAAATATGCTTTATTAATACAGTTTTTAATATAACCAGGAGGCTTACAATAAACTCATAAGGTTGAAATCATTAAAGTAGTACGTACTACGAACTCATGATGAACTTTATGGATGTACTTGTATATTCTCTTGTGATGCAAGAGTCTATGCAGGAAATAGTGCCAGGCATCCTCAATCACTGCACATCCAAAACACTGGGCAAGCAGCATGTACCTTTTAAAAAAATAAATAAAAAATAAAATAAAAATTGTTAGCTATAGCAAGATTAAAATATATGAAAGAAACAGTACTTTTCTTTGCTATCAGGCCAAATCCAGAAACTTTTATTAAGGAACACACCATTCTTTCTCCAGGATGTATGTGCAGAGAGAGGTTCTGGAAACTTGGTATGTACATTTAACTTTAAATAGTTTTAACAACCAGATAACAGCATATTCATGTGCTCACACTGCACATTAACAGCTCTTTTATTGATCTACTACTAACAAATACCACTGAATATAGTACCTAAAATTGTACATATATTTCTTCACTAACATAATATATATGTACAATTTTAAGTACTATACTCAGTGGAATTTGTCAGTAGCAGATCAACAAAAGAGCTGTTAAATGAGTTAACGTGCAATACAGCAAACTTCTTAGTTTGGCTGTTGACACGTGCGTGTGCTCTCTCTCACACATCTGTATATAAAGAAAGATAAAGCAGCATTAGCACTAGAAAGGAGATAATTTAGTACCCAGCAAGAAATTGTAATTATAGATAAATAAAATTACTGTATGTAATATTTCTCCTGACACTAAAACTAGGAAAAGAAGCACTTAAAAAACATAAGGGTTGCGATTTTAAAATGTATTGGTTTGCAGACAGAAGTGTGTGCACATGATACAGTCTCTTCCTAAGGTACATAATGCAGTATGTGGGTAGTGCTTCATCATGTTATTTCTGGAAGTGAGCCAGATGGCTCAAAAAGCATTAGATACTTGCTGTAATCAAGCGTGGACTCACCCCTGCAGCGCCTCCTACTGGTTGTCTCGGGAATTAGCTCACCAGCATCCGGAGCGCCCTCTGCAGGCCAGGTGTCCTGCCTGTCGTTGGCCCCGTGTCCCTCCCGGACCCCAGTGCCCTTGGCTTGGGTGCTGCCCCCCTGGCAGTACCCCACTCTCTCCCTGGGTCTCCCCACCCAGGGGAAACCCCACCCCCTATCCCAATGTCGCCTCAGTCGTGGCTACTGCCAGTCACCATCTAGCCCCCGCGCCCTGGGGCAGACTGCAGTCTATCAGCCAATCATCACAGGCAACAAGGGGTTTGGACTGGCTGCCTTTACCCACCCTCAGGTTGCCCCTCTGCAACCCCAATACCTATTTGGGCCTAGGACCAGGCCCTGCACCCTGGGGAGTTGCTGGCCTAGGGCTTCCCAGCCCCCAAGGCCTTTCCCCAGCCCTGCCTCACTCTAGGTCCCCGGGTGAGCTCCCTGCAGCCAGGCCTGTCTCTCTCTCCTGTCAGAGGGAGACTCCTCAGCTCTGGCTACCCTGGCCTTCTTATAAGGCTGAGTGGCTCAGTTTGGGGCGTGGCCCCAACTGCAGCCACTTCCCCAAACAGCCAGGGTTTTGCCCCTTTACACAGCCCCAGCCCTCTGCAGGGCTCTTCCAACCCCTTCAGGGTTGGAGCGGGTGTTCACCCCGCTACACTTGCATATACAAGGGTGCTCATGAGCCCACAGATGGTGTCTTAACTTCCAGCCACACTGTATCCCTTTTTGGATTTAGTTTTTCAAATCCTATCACTCCAGGATTTGAACAACGTTGCAGGCATTAGGCACAATATCAAATATAGGACCCTAGCCTGGTCCCATTATTGCAATGGGATAAACTTCAGTGAGAACAGGATTGGGTCTATGAACTACACCAGGGATTTGGAGCAATCAAATTTTTGAATTGCTCAGCTCCAGCACCAATAGTGACTGCTCCAGCTCCACTCTGACTCCGCTCCGCGCTCTGACTCAAATTAATTTTTAATTAAATAAAAAAAGTGCATACTGTAATTTTGAAAAGATTTTTATTCCGACTTTTAAAACAATTTAAATGTCATCAACAATGATACAAACTAGAATCATTTCATAATTCATTCTGTAAAAAAATTATTGCAGCAATCAAGTCGTCATTCATAGCCTGCCGCAAATCATTTAAAATTAACTTTAAAGCCGAAAACAGTCGCTCTACACTAGCTTGAGTTGTTGGCATGCTCAAAGCAATTCTACAGGCAGCCTGAGTGCAGTGTGGGTAGCTGTGAATGGCCTCAAAAACAGACTTAACTTTTAGCCTACCAATAGACTCCATCGCCTCACAATCTTCCCGAAAGTTTCTCTCGAATAATGCTTCATTACAATTATGAATCGCAGAAACTCGCCGGCGTCTTTCTTGTTTATCCAATTCCTTTTTGAAGTCATCATCTTCTGAAGAATTGATGCTTGAATTATCTCCATGATGGTTGAAGACGTCTCAGGGATGGAAGCTCAAACAAGTTCAGAGTGGAGACAGAAGTTTGAGAACAGCCTATTTCTGAAGGATGCGAACTTTCCGAAGCCACAAATTCGATTGTTGTTGACTCCTTTTGTTGTGTTTCGTTTTCTTCAACTTCTTTCGCCGAATTCAAATGTAGCAATAGATTTTGTTTTTCGAGTCGTCGAGCAATATCAAGGAGCCCTTCCTTTGCCTTTGGTATTTCCCTTGAGGTAAGAAGAATTCAATACCATGGATCAACAAACTCCAGCACGGAAATGAATATTGTCAAAAAGCTTCTCTTCGTGTTTCTGCATGGAGGATAGAATTCTTTCTGCAATTTGTCCACCATTTTCTTGCAAGAATTTTGACATTTTTTGCCATTCCTTCATTAAAACTCCCGGGGTTACATTGGCAGCTTGAAGATTCACGGTTGTTTGGTTTGGTTTTGCCAAGAGATCTCGCAGGTTCTTCACTTCGTCCCATTCAGCTTTTGTTAACTTGAGTTCTCTTGTTCCAGCAGCAGCCACTTGTTCACAGTAAGATTGAAAAATGAGAAGCCGATCAATCATCGCAAATGTTGAACCCCAGCGAGTCACAGTATCCAATGATTGAGTTACCCCATGTAGATCAAGCAGAACACTTTGAATACTTGGGGTTTGTAGTTTGACAACAACTTGTTGAATTTTGCCAGAAATTTCTTCGGATGTTCTTTGTTCAGTCCATCCCAGATTGCCAACGGAAGAGTGTGAATACTACACCTCATCAGTTGGACTTTTGAGTCATCCTCTTGAAGCCATGTTGGAAGTATGAGGCTAGGGTCATCAACCCATTGCGCAGCAACATCCATGTTGAGTTTGATTTCATCCATTCCTTTAGTTCCTTCATCAGGCAAAATAGCTTCAGTCCTGTCCACATCCCTGCTTTCAGAGGTAGAAATGGTTTCGTTGTCCTCGCTGAAATTTGACGGCGCACGACATGTTTGCTGCATTGTCAACGCAGATGCTCAGCACTTGCATTTCACTGATCCCAATTTTTTCTAAAATAGCTTTTACTTGACTTTTCACGTACGAAGAATTGTGACGCCCTTCAGTGTCGATTATGTCCAAGGTTTTTACCACAGCTTTATCTTTTCCTTCTTCGTAGTACTGAGCACTGATTGCAAGGAAATTTCTGTTTCCCCGGGTTGCCGCATCCATTTTCAGGTAGCACAATTTTTGCTCCAAAGCTTTCTTGAGCTCTTTGCGACCAGATTCAGCTGTGCTGACAATTAAATGACTAACCGCATCGTGCCCCGTTGAAACGCCAAGGTGCCAACCCATTTCAACTGCAATTTTTTGGAATCCTAGCCTGAAGGTAGTGAGCGGTGTTGAACTCAAGCAAACCATTTCCATCAGCCCTGCACGGAAAGTATTGGCATCCATGGTGACTGTAACCTTTGAGGACTTCAAATATGAGTCAAGTTTTGTTTGCTTAATTTTGGGTTTCTTTTCAGATGAAGCTCCGCAAAAAAAATCTTTTCTCCTGGAGTTTTCAAAGAGCCAGATGAACGTTGTTTAGCCGCGTCAGCTTTCTGTTTTGCCTCATCTTCCTGGTCCTTTTTTGTAACCAGAGCCGCATAGTTTTCAGGATGGTTACGTTTTACATGCCGCCAAAGGTTGAAACTTTTCACGGCACTTGCTTCACTTGTCTTGAAGCTACATGGTTTGAGCTCGCCATTCACTTCCTTTTCCACCTTGCACGTTGCCAATTTCTTCTTTGCTTTTCCCAAAAGCCCGAATTCGGGCTTTTCAAATTCAAAAGTAAAGATGTCATTGAGATCCTTTTCCATAAATCAGCTATCAATCATGGGGGGCTGATTTGATTTTTTAGTTGAAGGCATGGCCAAATCTTCTTGTGCTGCTACCTCATCCAAATGTTTCGTTATGATCTTCGAAAAGCAATGAACAAAAGCATTAAATTTTTTTTATAATGTACCTGCTTGTGATATCTTAGCCACTTAAGGTACTTCATTTTTGTCCTGAAAATCCAAAATAAATTCGATCGCATTTTCTTTTTACACAAAATTATTATTAAAGTATATTTTAACGTTTCTTGCCGTTTTAATGAGGTAAGAAGTATTTTTAATATACACAATATAAATTATTTATAAATTGTAAGAGTTTTTCTTATGAAATTTTGTGGTAAAAATATTTTTAATTAATATTTCAAAAATGCTTTAATATAGAAATATCAATGAAATTTGGTATGTGCTATAGCGTTAGTATGTGCTATTGCTGTTCTACAACATTAATTGTTGGGAAGTAATGAGGCTACACGTTACAAGGTTGAAAATAAAGTTTAACGGGAAAGCGGATTCAAATTGCAAGCACAGTCCTTTTAGTAAAGAGAGCAAATTTTCGGAAATATGTTTTTGCTTCATCAGCCTGAATAGATTATACAAGATAGAGCAAATAACAGGTTCTATCTTGTATAATGTTTCCAGCCTGATGAAGGAAAAACATGTTCCGAAAATTTGCTCTCTTTACTAAAAGGACTGTGCTTGCAATTTGAATCCGCTTTCCGTTAAAGTTTATTTCCAACGTTCTATCAGACAACATCATTCAAATAAAATTATTTAAACTACAGGCGTCGTGAACTGGGGGGGACTGGGCCAATTTTATTTAATATCTTTTAAATCTTTGACTATTTAACAGATACTACCCTGGAATATGATTTAATGCTAAAACATGCATTAAAATGGTACTCTTAATTTATTTTGTATAATTAACCGTTTTGAGAAAACTGTTTAAAATTTTTAATCTGCTTAGAATGATACAAACAATTTTACTTATTATTTTTCAACTTTGGAACCATAAATTTTAAATGTAATAAATAACCAAATATTATTCACTTATTATGGAACATAATATTACTGCTCATAGCCAGGGGCAGTCGATGACAAGTTTTTCTTGAAATATGAAATAAAAAGTGACCAATCGCCAGTTCAGGACGCCTATGGTTTAAATAATTTTAGATAATGTAATATGGTAGCACATACTAAACGCTAAGACACAGACATAATTTCATTACTTTATATTAAAGCGTTTTTGAGATATTAATCAGAAATTAACTTTTCATCACCTCCTTGAAGAGACTGTAGCTCCCTTAGGAAGAATTTTAGGACCCGTGTTCACAGAAATGTGTTTTCTTAAAATGACCTAAGGATTCACCCCCAAAGTTGTGTTGGACATTTTCCAATCACTCTGGATATAACACAAAAATCACTCCTAATTTATGCAAAAATGTTTACTATATATTTATATGCCTGCTGCATGCGACTTTTTCAGTAAATTTAAAATTACAAAACAACGCTACCAAAAGACTGTTGAACAGATGACATATAAAATAAGTCCACCAGAGTGATACGGTAGCATGTACAAATGAACCGGTAACGGGAGCCCGTGTGAGAAATGAGCTTAAGTGGTTAACATCTCTTGTGATATCTTAATATATCAATAAACAAAAACATTTTTTTTGCAATATACCTGTTTGTGATATGTTAAATGTTGCATCTTGCATCACACTTTTCCGTAATCGCAGCACTCAGCGTGTCTCGTTGATCAACCCATACTAATGTAACTAATCTACGTGAGTACGTACTCACCTAACCTTGGCACAAGGGTGGGAGCAGTCTGCAGTGTTGCCGGATGTCTAATAATTATCTGATTCTTTAATAAAACATATCTCCAAAAAACTCTGTAATTTTGTATCTGTACATTAAATCTTGATTTCAGCCGAAGTGAGAATAACTGACATATTACATAAAGTAGATGTTAATATCAATTGTTATACAATCTGAAACTTTTTGGCACCTTTAGGACTTTCTTGCTAAATATCATTCATTTTGGATTGAAAATGGAAAAAAACTGGAGCAGTGGAGCAGTCAAGATTTTCTGTGCTCCGGCTCCGCTCCAGCTCCAGGCAAAAACCTGCAGCTCCACTGTTCCGCGCTCCAGCTCCGGGCTCCGCTCCAAAGCCCTGAACTACACATTCATTCAAAATAATCACATGACTGTGCAGCACACCAAGTTCCCTAGCAGCTGGGAACATTTCACAGCTACCGTCATCTGCTCTTCCAACAGACAGTTGGAACAGAAGTACAAAACATTTCAACAGTTTCTACCTACCATCTTGGCATCCTTTCCCAGTCATAAGGGATATTGAAGTACTCTGTGAAATAGTAGGTACCACATATCAGAGGAAGCTGAATACAGAAGTGATTGAAGAGAAGCGTTTTTAAACACTTCCACTGCTTCTCCCATGTTTCTGGTTTATCCTAGGAAAAAGAAATTTCCAATCATCAGTCCTACTATGCAATATCATTGCAGAAATACAGAAAAAGTAATTCTGAAAATTTGACTTGAAGCTACAAAAGAGAAAAAAAGCATTCACTGAATTTTCTACTTTGCCAAGCTATGCTTTAGTATTACAGACATGTAGTGCTGTAAGGAGCTAGCTAGTCTTTAGGTCTACCACTGGTCTCTACTGGATAGACCTGTTCAACTGTGTTTGATACATACTATACTGCTAAAAGCTGATAAATATTTTCCTTTGCTCAGTAGTAGAGGCCTGTGCTTTTGGAGAAAGTTCTGACCACCAAATAGTTCTAAGTAGTCTGTGTGTGCATAACAGTGACAATTGTAAAATCTTAGGTGGTCACATTTGTTACCTAACATGCAACCACATTTTTTAGGTACATATGCAGTAAGTTAGGATGAAGTGGATCCTTAGGTGATTTTCACTCTTTTAGTGGGTTTAAGTCAACTCGTCACATTATAAAGAAAGAGGAGCAAATGAACAGACTGATGTGTTAATTATGTGACCTGAAAAAAGTATAAACAAGAAGCAAAAGCCTGAAAAAGTGGGGTTTCCTATAATTCTTTTTACCTTTCTAAAAGAAAGAAAAAACAAATCAGGTCTTGTCTACCCTGGAAGATTATGGGCCACTGGAGAGCTAGCAGGAGGACATCACAGTACCAACCAAGTGAAAACTGACGGAGATGAACAGCGACCTAAGTCAATCTATTTAACTCTATCACTACATTAACTTGGAGACAGGGGAGAGAAAAAAAAACCACTTAAAATTTAGCATCCCACCAATTTAAGGACTGCGAAAATTCCTAAACCACATAAAAGAGATCCCCGGTTTTGCTGGAGAATGAGTGTGGGGGTGGATCAAACAGAAAAGGGATAGAGCTTATACACACACACACACACACACACACACACACACACACACACACACTTAGACGAGTGCAAAGGTACAAAGAAGCTGGGGATTAAAGTCTGTTGCAAGGATGCGTTGGATAGATCATCCCATTTAACAGTCACAGCTATGACATCTATATTTACTTAATATTTTCCAAACCAAATTACTTAAGCATTTATATACTTAAGTTTCACAAGAATTTTTCAACACTCACTGTTTTAGAATAAGCTTGATTTTAAATCCAGTACTTAATATGAACATGTAAATCAGGCAAGTGGGGAAAACAATCACCAGGTTGCATTGGATGGGCAGATTACCTATTATGGAATGAAATTCACTCAGATGTGGACAGCTTGCTCAATGTTTTCTGTATTATAGAAACTTTGCATTGCTCCTTCAATGGGATGTGGGTGGAGATGTCCCACAGGGAAGGCCAGATGTGTGGCCCCCATCTTGGCACCTAACAAGCCAACATACAGGAGTACTAGGGACAGGGGAGGGGAGAGGTTTACAGCAGTGATATTTAGACTGAGGTACGCAAATGGCTTTTTAATAGGTCTCCTGCAGTTCTTTGCAGCACATCATATTAAAGTTATTAGCCAATCAGGATGCTTTTACTGTTATTACCAATTAAGTTATCAACTTGCACTAAGTTATTAACTTATTTGCTATGAGACTATATATACACACTTTACATATAAAAACGAAATATTTCCTCTGTCATACTGTTTAAATCTATATACACTACAGTTCTATAGTAAATGAAACAATGTACACTACTGTGGCTCTTTTGGGTAATGTTGATCGCTATTTTGGCTCCTGGACCACTGAAGTCTGAGTATCACTGGACTACAGGATCCAGAATTACACTTAGCCAAGAGCCCAAATCTTCCACACAGAGGCATGTAACCTCTATTCCAATCTATGTAATGGAACAGTGATTGAAGAGGCTATGTTGCAAAGTTGTCCTTTGCATTCACTTTGAGAGCAATGGATCCCTCCCCCTCCCACAAAGCTGAAGGAGTTCCATTACTAAACCCAATAACCTGGGGCTTTGTAGAGGTGGAAGTGAGGTGTGTGAGTCTCCCATAAAATATATAGATGAGCATATCAAGAACAGATGTTTCTACATTCTAAGATTCCTGACCACTTGTAAAATACGAAGTTAGAATATCAAAGCAACCAGAAACCTGTGAATTCACAATTCTTTGTCTTACCTGCTGAATTTTATACTTTTGCATATAAGGTATAAACTGAAATATAAATCCAGGTAGACAGAGCAAAAAGTAGGAAAGTTCATGAACTATGAGTGATCCCCATGTTGCAATCTGGAACTTGGTGTAATTGTCCAGCATATAGTTCCAAGCATTTTTAAATGGTTGCTGCAGTGGATTGTCAGGCAAGAAAGAGTCGATGTATTCCACTGCCAGGTAAGCGGAGTTCAGGATGTCAACACTCTCATTCACTGCCATTGTTCAAATATAACACTTCACACTTGCAGTTTCTCTGCAGAATTCTAGAAACAGCCTGTAAATTTTTAAAGGTAAAATTGAATTCGTAACTGGCAAATTGATGCTATTCAAACAGCCGTCTACTTAAATAAAAAAAAGGTTAAATTTAAGGGTTAACAAGGACACTGTAAAAATACATTGCACTTTAGAAAAAGCACAAAAATATGATGTAAACAGAATCAACAGGTCTAATCCTACAGTTAATCTGAAATCAGCTCAAGTGAGTAGAGGGCTGAAGGATAAACTCAAACAGGGGAGTGCACAAGGGAGTGCAAGCAGAGGCATGGGCTCTCCCCAATAATCGGCAGGGTCACAGAGCTCCTCCATCTCCTCCAAAATGGTCAACATAAGAACAGCCATACTGGGTCAAAACAAAGGTCCATCTAGCCCATTATCCTGTCTTCCAACAGTAGCCAATGCCAGGTGCCCCATAGGGAATGAACAGAATAGGTAATCATCAAGTGATCCATTCCCTGTTGCCCATTCCCAGCTTCTGGCAAACAGAGGCTAGGGATACTATCCTTGCCCATCCTGGCTAATAGCCATTGATAGACCTAGCCTCCATGAATTTATCTAGTTCTTTTTAGAACCCTGTTGTAGTCTTGGCCTCCATAACATCCTCTGGCAAGGAGTTGCACAGGTTGACTGTGCATTGTGTGAAGAAACACTTCCTTTTATTTGTTTTAAACCTGCTGCCTATTAATTTCTATTAGTGACCCCTAGTTCATGTGTTATATGTAAATAACACTTCCTTATTTACTTTCTCCACTGATACCAGTCAGCTCTGTGTTTTTGGGGAACCAGGGCGCAGTGTCTGGCCTCTCTGACTCATGAGGGACACCCTGCTCCCCCTCGCCGGTCTCTGCTTGAACCAAGACCAATAATAGAAAAGGCTTGCAGAGAGCAGTGAAGGGCATTGGGAGACACACCTAGACCCCTCCTGACAAGGGTGACACGATTAAGACATCTCCATTTGCATACAGAATGGAGAGCAGAGATAACTCCCCTAGCCTCATCTGCATGAAAGATAGGACAGGGATTAGCATACGGAATGAAGAACAGAGAACCGCAGTGAACTCTGGGACCAGAAAAGCAGGGAAGCACTGCATCATGGGAATCTCTGCTCCAGATGTTAATAAACCTATGCCCAGCTGAGCAGTTATCAGACCAATTCTAGTAATGAATCCTTGATTGATATCCAAAATACTGAAGCGGCCTAGTTGCATTGTGAGCTCCCTGGAAGAAAACACCACCCATAGCCAAGAGTGATCAGCTCCTATTGTCTAGCCTAAAGAAAATCCTTGAGTCATCAGTTTACTCATAACCAAATCTAGTGTTCTCCCTTGAACCATTGTGGTTTCTCTACAAAAACCCCTACCTATGTTCAAGTAAGTGTTCTGATGCTTAGATACAAACTATGCATCAGTTCCACTGGGACTCCATCTTCTCCTGACTGATCGTGCTGGGGGCTCTGTCTGTCTCCAGCACTTAGGACCCTGAGCTACCACCATCACCTGGGAACCCTGACCAGTTCAAGCCTCATGGAGTGGGTGAGATCCCCCTCTTTTTCTCTCTCTGTTTTCCTTTCTACCTTAGGTATTAATCTTTAATAATGTATGTTATGTTGGTTTAGCCCTCCTTGTATAGTTATCACTATTATTCAATTAATAACTTTTACGGTTAAGCCGGTTGCTTCTCTCTCTCGCTGAACTTTACTCTTTTGTGGTTTTAGATTCCCCCATTTAATCTGCAATGACGCTTCTTTTACCTAAGCTAAAGATCCCTGCAGTGCCCAAAATACTGTGGGGTTTGCTTATCATGTAGGCTCCTAATCTGGGACACACAAGGGTGGCAGCTTGACCCACTCCATTGAGCTCAGGGACATATAAGGGGTCAGCTTGAAAGTGCAGATTGACCCAGTCCACTCAGACTTGCTCTGTTAATGTATGTGTGTGTGTTCATCTAGTTCTGGGGCTGGACAAACCCAGCCCTAGGGAACCTAGGTCCTGCAGGATAGCTCCACTGGGAGGGGACTTGCATAAGGGAGAAGTAGAGCTCCATATGAAAACACACATGACACAAGCAGTACATTGATAGAATTACAGAACCCTCCCCCACCAGAAGAGAAACCCAAATAAATGAGCATACCCCAAAACAACGGGCAAATCTGGTAACAAATTGGTGGAGATACATGGGCAGCACGTGACCCTAATCATGTGGTAATTGTTGAGTAGTTGCTGTGGAGTAGGGAAACTAAGGCACAGACCTGAGTAAGCTTTCTTTCTCTCTTTTCCTTTTTCAGACCAAGCTCCTTTAGCAAGGTCTCTCTCTCAGACTATTTGGTAACCTTCTGTTAAGAATTGTGCTTAAAATACCCATAGAACTGTGAAATAAGGAGTTAAGAGTAGTGCCTTAAAAATAAAGGTTTTAGAAAGAGCTGTTGGTGGGGATCATTAGTGAAATAAGGAAATAGAGATGGCTGAAAAAGACCTTTTTGCTGCTCACTTGAGACAGGAGAAAACTAACAGGTTAGAGAGATGGGTAATGAAGAAGGGGAAATGCCCCTGGGAAATGGGGTGTTTTAAGGGTGAAATCCCCTGACTGAAGCTAGTCTGAGCTTTGAACATGCCTGGATATGGTTGAAATGGTAAAGAGAAGGCAGGAACTAGAGCTTGAGAAAAAGCCATTACAACAGCATTTGAATAAACGTGAGACAGACACGTGTGAATTGATAGCAGAAAAGCTCAGAATGGTGACTGTACTTAGAGATATACAAAGAGGGGAGAGACAAGGCAAGCAGGAATGCAGAACAATATAGAAAAGAGTTAACACACACAAAAGTTCTGTTAGAAGAAGCAAGAGCAGCAACTCGCTTCTTGGCAGAAGAGAACAGGGCAGCAAAGGCAGCAGCAGACCAGCAGGCGTGTGAGGCAAAGATTAGTAAATTGCGTGCCCAACTTAGTGCCCATAAGGGGGTGGTAGCAGCTGTAAGGTTAAGAGAGGATTGTGATTTGCTCTGTTAATGTGTGTGTGTGTGTGTTCATCCGGTTCTGGGGCTGGAGGAACGCAGCCCTAGGGAACTTAGGTCCTGCAGGATAGCTCCATTGGGAGGGAACTTGCATAAGGGAGAAGTAGAGCTCCATATGAAAACACACGTGACAAGCAGTACATTGATAGAATTACAGAAACACCTCCCCCCCCCCCCCCC
>NW_020664417.1:30773503-30827061 GCF_002925995.2 Terrapene triunguis | reverse complement strand
TCTCTTTTCCAAGATGAAAAGTCCCAGTCTTATTAATCTCTCCTCATATGGAAGCCGTTCCATACTCCTAATAATTTTTGTTGCCCTTTTCTGAACCTTTTCCAATTCCAATATATCTTTTTTGAGATGGGGCGAACACATCTGCACGCAGCTTATTATCGATCCCTTTCTTAATGATTCCCA
Source organism: Terrapene triunguis (assembly GCF_002925995.2). Lineage (NCBI taxonomy): Eukaryota > Metazoa > Chordata > Testudines > Emydidae > Terrapene > Terrapene triunguis. The sequence continues at coordinate 30,826,878 of NW_020664417.1, read as the reverse complement.
AGATTCTGTTTGCTTTTTTGACTGCCACTGCACATTGAGTGGATGTTTTCAGAGAACTATTCACAACGACTCCAAGATCTCTTTCTTGAGTGGTAACATTTGTATAGTTGGGATTATGTTTTCTAATGTGCATTACTTTGCATTTATCAACATTGAATTTCATCTGCCATTTTGTTGCCCAGTCGCCCAGTTTTGAGAGATACTTTTGTAGCTCTTCGCAGTTTGACTGGGATTTAACTATTTTGAGTAGTTTTGTATCATCTACAAATTTTGCCACCTCACTGTTTACCCCTTTCTCAAATTTAAATTGCTATGCATGCCCCTGAATCCAAATGTTTCTAATAACTGGTTTGGTGGCAAGCCACTTCAGAGAATCTGTACCTAAACTTCTATCATCATAAACTCTTAGTTCTTTAAGAAGTGTAACACGGATATCAATCACCATTATAAAATTCTGTTCATTCACTGAGCAAGGAGGCTTCTTTTCAAATGATTATTATTTTAGCCTTAAACAATTCCTCTAAGTAAACACACTGGTAAGTAAAGTGGCAGTTAGGGAGGCTGATATAAAAAATGTTCAGTATACTAAAAGTAGAACTTTTTGTGACTAAGTACAGGAAAATTTCTTCAGACTATTCAGTAGTGTTGGTCAACAACTTTCCATTACATTATTATTTTGGGAAAAAACTGGGGGTTTGATTAAATAAGAATTTTCATGGAAAGTACCTGGTTTCCTCAAGAATTTTTGATTTTGTTGGAAAACCTTCCCCCGCCCCATTTTTGGCTGAACTTCGTCAGTAAAAACTTGATATTTTAAACTAAAACAAAAAGTTAATGAAAAACTCCATGCAGCTTTTGGGTAATGTTTTGGGTAAACATTGCTCAAGTTTAAGCATGGCATGTAATGGGAAATTTACTTGCTTAAAACTATTAAATATTTTGACTCCTAAACACAAGGATCTTATGTGTGTTACTGCGAACACAGTGTGTATTTCCACACAGCAGAACAAAATGATTCAAACTGCAAGATTAATTATTTATCAGAGGCCAAACAATATATACAATTTAGAATCCAATGGCAAAACAACCTATATGTTAAGTTAGGATGTACTCACTAGACCCCAAGGCATAATGTCTTTTCTTTTATAGTCAAGGAATGGAACAGTTTAGGGCAGATACTCAGACCTGAGTGGTTCAGGAGCCAAATTAACCATCAACATTACACAAAAGAGCCAGAGTAGTGAGAATTTATTGTTTGATTTACTATAGTACTATATATTCCAATGACAGGGGATTTATATACATGTTATTCTCACAGTAAAATGACTAACCAAATATTTTTATCAACTACAACTGGTTAACAACATAGTAAAAACAACTAAAAATCACAGAGTGTTTTAATATCATGCTTTGGAAAGAGCCTTGCAATGGGGTCAGAGTATCGCTGGCTCAGGGGTTACTTGTCAGGCTGCTTTTCCCTCTCGCTTTTTAATTGCAACATGGCCACAGTTCTGGTTGACTGGCTCGATAGGTGGCCCTGACACTAGCAATTTTCACAATCAAATCTGTTCTGATTCTTGGACAAAATTAAAAGCTTGCCAGCAGCAGGGCAACGCACCCAGCCTCCGAACAGCGCTCAGCCCCGGGCGAGGGGTGCCGGGCACACTGAACTCCTCCCGCTGCCAGGAGACCGGAGCAGCGAAGCCCAGCAGCCCAGCCTTGAGACCCCAGCCCCGGGCCACCCAAGGCACAGGGCAGCGCGCGCCCAGCCCCTCACTCACCTGCCCAGCGACAGCACCTGCCCCTCACTCACACACCTCAGCCGCGGCACCCGCTTCTCACCCATCAACAACAACAGCAGCAGCAGCTCACGACTCCGGTTCCTGAAGTGCGCTCTCCTATTGGCCGCACAACACCCCTGCGCCGCTTTGATTGGCTCCCGGGCGGGAACCGGTCCCTGTCAGGCGTGGGGCGGATGGGGGGGGACAGACCGGTCCCACCAGATGATGATTGGCAGAAGGGATGGAGTGAGCATAGTGAGATCTCGGAGCGCAGCCAATGAGGAGCGAGGAAGCCCAGGTGACGGCGAAGACGCCATTAGAAGGAGACGGGCTGAGGGGTTCGCCCCAGGTATGAAGGAGAGGCGGGGCCGTTACCATGGTTACCTTTTCCCTTAGGCCTGGTCTACACTAGGCTTTTATGTCGACTTTAGCGCCGTTATATCGAATTAACCCTGCACCCGTCCACACCAGGAAGCCATTTAGTTCGACATAAAGCTCTCTTTAAATCGATTTCTGTAATCCTCCCCAACGAGAGGAGTAGCGCTAAATTCGACATGGCCATATCGAATTAGGCTAGGTGTGGATGGAAATCGACGTTAATAGCTCCGGGAGCTATCCCACAGTGCACCACTCTGTTGACGCTCTGGACAGCAGTCCGAGCTCGGATGCTCTGACCAGCCACACCCCCGGGAAAATTTGAATTCATTTTCATTTTCCTGTCTGGGCAGTTTGAATCTCAGTTCCTCTTTGGACATCGAGGGGAGCTCAGTAGCAGTGGCAACTATGCAGAGCTCTCCAGCAGAGATGGCCGTGCAATCCAATAGAAAGAGGGCCCCAGCATGGACTGATCGGGAAGTCTTGGATCTCATCGCAGTGTGGGGCGATGAGTCCGTGCTTTCAGAGCTGCGCTCCAAAAGAAGGAATGCTAAGATCTACGAGAAGATCTCCAAAGCCATGGCAGAGAGAGGCTACAGCCGGGATGCAACGCAGTGCCGCGTGAAAATCAAGGAGCTGAGACAAGGCTACCAAAAAACCAAAGAGGCTAACGGACGCTCCGGATCCCAGCCCCACACATCCCGTTTCTACGAGGCACTGCATTCCATCCTGGGAGCGGCCGCCACCACTACCCCACCCCTGACCGTGGACTCCGAGGATGGGATCATGTCGGACATGACAGCGGACGGGGAAGAGGAGGAAGGAGATGAGGAGGACGAGGCAGTCGACAGCGCTGGCACCGCTGATTTCCCCGACAGCCAGGAGCTCTTCATCACCCTTACCGAGATCCCGTACCAACCGTCCCCATCCCTTACCCCGGACACAGAATCAGGGGACGGATCAAGCAGTAAGTGCTGTAAACATGTAAACATTTATTTAAAACAGAACGGTAATATTTATACTATTAACAATGTATATTTATAAAAGTGCTGTAAACTAGTAAAAAAATAATCAGGTACAAAACAGGAATATTTACAAAGGTAACAAATGGGTTTTGCATGATTTCTCTGTCTTAGGCTCTTCTCAATTTAGTCCCAAGTATTTTAAAAAAATTTCACAATGTCCGTTACTACATGATTCCCAGGCCCAAGACGCTCCACTCCAAAGTCCCAGTGCACCTACGCGAAAATCCGGTCAATGTGGCCGGGGATCGACGAGAAATCCTCGTAGGAGAACTCCTCGTAGGTCTCGTGGAGGTAGAGCTCAAGCCTGTTGATCAGGTTCCGGGGTAGGGCGATCTTAGTGGGCCCTCCGTGGTAGCAGACATGTCCCCTCCATGCCACAATCAGGTACTCGGGGATCATGGCCCGACATAGCATGGCGGCATACGGCCCCGGTTTCTGCATGCTTTCCCGCAGCATGCGTTCTCTCTGGGTGTCCGGGATCCTCAGGAGGGTGATGTCGCTCATGACGCCCTGCTTTGAATTAGGGAGGGGACTGTTAGTATTGGGACTGCTTTACAGCCACGCGGTGGAGGGAGAGGGGCAGCATACAGGGATCTTTCCCTGGGACAGCCGCGAGGGGGTGGGACAGGGGCAGAGTTGATGCTGTCCTGATTGCTGGCAGCAGAGACTGGCATTGCTTTCAATGTGAAAGGAGGCCAGTGCTACTGCTGGAGTTTTAAGCAGCCACAAGTCTGCGGCTTACCATTATTGCCCGCTCCAGAAGTTCAGGTCTCCAGCCACAGTTCTCTGAACACTCCAAGACCTCCGCAAGTCCACAGGCACTGAAGGCGACGGCCGAAAATTCGACCTTGTCCTGAGTGCGCATGTGAGAGGTTCAGTGCATGGTCTTGTTCACAGAGAAAGACTAGGTTCTTTGTATACAATTTCATTTATCTGTCTCAGGAATTCACTCCCTTTTTAAAATTCACACAGACACATCTGCGACTGTCTCCCAACCCAGCCTGTCAGCACACTCCCAGAGGCTAGCGCAGATTAGGCGGAGGAAGAAGAAGACGCGTGAAGACATGTTCACAGAACTAATGGGCTGCTCCCGAGCCCAGGCAGCCCAGCAGACACAGTGGAGGGAGAACTTGTCACAAATGCACCGAGCAGTCATGGAACGGGAGGAGAGGTGGCGTCAGGAGGACCAACAGGCTACTGAAAAGCTGCTTGGACTAATGAGGGAGCAAACGGACACGCTCCGGCGCCTTGTGGATGTTCTGCAAGACCGGAGGCAGGAGGACAGAGCCCCGCTGCAGTCTATCTGTAACCGCCCTCACCCGCCACCAAGTCCCACACCACCCTCACCCAAAGTCCAAAGAAGGAGGGGCGGCAAGGGCCGTTAAAACTTTCAATCAACCCCTGCAGACTGCTCTAGCAGTAGAAGGCTGACATTCCCCAAAATTTCATAAGTCCTTTCCTACCCACCTCACACAAGCCCCCGTCCAAGTTTCACCCCCCACGTTTCATGTCTGGTTCGCAATAAAATGTTTGTTTCTGTTCATTACTGTTTCAGTCAGGTTCTTTTGAGGGAGAGTCTGTCTGGAGGGGGGGAAGGGGCTTGGTAATTGGACAGGACAGTCACCTTTAGCAGGGTACAGAGGCGGTGTCAGGTCCAGCATCAGGACACATACACAGTGCAGTCACTGGTTACCCTGGTCAGTCTGGGAGGTGCTTTTCATGTTTTTGGGGGGGGGGGTTGCTCTGTGACTTTGTGGCGGGGGAGGGCAGTTACAGATCTTATGCAGCGGTCCTTATCCTGGCTCACAGATCCACGCAGCAGGGGATCTGTAACCCTACCCCCCCTGCCAGAAAGTCACATAGCCGACACATACACACAGTCCCCCCCAGGAGTGCTGGCAGGCTCCATTGAAATAACCAGTCCACCAGTGCGGAGCCTGTCATTCCGGGAGTTTAGAAGTATCATTTGCATCAGAACACTAAACCCGCCCCCCGCCACAGTCTGCGTCCCCGGTTTAAAATATTCCCGCGAAAACAGCAATACAGACAACGGTGTTCATTAAAAAATCGAAATGATTTTATTTTTTGGGAAGGGGAAGGGGGTGAAGGTTGTATGTAACTGGAGAGGATAGTCAAAATGGACTGGGTAAAGAAACGGGGGCAGGTTCAGCTTTTCTGTCCACAAACTGAAAAGTCACTGGTTGCCCTGCTCACTCAGGAACCTAGCTTTCAAAGCCTCCCGGATGCACAGGGCGTCCCGCTGGGATCTTCTAATGGCCCGGCTGTCTGGCTGGACGTAATCAGCAGCCAGGCTATTTGCCTCTAGCTCCCACCCCGCCATAAAGGTCTCCCCCTTGCTCTCACACAGATTGTGGAGCACACAGCAAGCTGCAATAACGATGGGGATATTGGTTTCACTGAGATCACAGCGAGTGAGTAAGCTTCTCCATCTCCCTTTGAGACGGCCAAAAGCACACTCCACCACCATTCTGCACTTGCTCAGACGGTAGTTGAACAGTTCTTTTTCTGTGTCCAGGGCGCCAGTATAGGGCTTCATGAGCCAGGGCATTAGCGGGTAGGCTGGGTCCCCGAGGATGACTGTAGGCATCTCCACATCCCCAAGAGTTATTTTGTGGTCTGGGAAGTAAATACCTTCCTGCAGCCGTCTAAACAGACCAGAGTTCCTGAACACGCGAGCGTCATGAACCTTGCCCGGCCATCCGACGTAGATGTTTGTAAACCGTCCCCGATGGTCCACCAGTGCTTGCAGCACCATTGAAAAGTAGCCCTTTCTATTGATGTACTGGCTGGCCTGGTGGTCCGGTCCCAGGATAGGGATGTGAGTCCCATCTATAGCCCCACCGCAGTTTGGGAATCCCATCGCGGCAAAGCCATCTATGATGACCTGCGCGTTTCCCAGGGTCACTACCTTTGGGAGCAGTACCTTGACGATTGCCTTGGCTACTTGCATGACAACAACCCCCACGGTAGATTTGCCCACACCAAAGTGGTTCGCGACTGACCGGTAGCTGTCCGGCGTTGCAAGCTTCCAGAGGGCTATGGCCACTCGCTTCTGGACAGTGAGGGCTGCTCGCATGCGGGTGTCCTTGCGCTTCAGGGCAGGGGACAGCAACTCACAAAGTTCGAGGAAAGTCCCCTTCCGCATGCGAAAGTTTCGCAGCCACTGGGATTCATCCCAGACCTGAAGCACTATACGGTCCCACCAGTCCGTGCTTGTTTCCCGGGCCCAGAATCGCCGTTCAACAAAATCCACATGCCCCATTGCCAACGTCATGTCCTGGGCGCTGGGGCTCGTGGTTTCTGACAGCTCTGTGCCACTCTCCGACTTCAGGCTCTCACGGCGGTGCCGTAGCCTCCTCGCCCGATTTCTCTGCATCTGCCTCAGGGAAAGGTGTATGATAAGCTGCGAGGTGTTGAGAACGGCCACAAGTGCAGCGATGGTCGCAGCGTGATCCATGATCGCAGTGCTGTGGCGTCCGCGCTGTCACTGACCAGAAAAGTGCGCGAACTGATTTCCCGCCGGCGCTTTCATGGAGGGAGGGAGGGCGTTAGTGACGGACGGATGACGACAAATTTTTTTTACCCAGAAGGCATTGGCGGCTCGACCCAGAATTCCGATGGGCAGCGGGGACTGCGGGAACTGTGGGATAGCTGCCCACAGTGCACCGCTTCCAATATCGACGCTCGCCCCGTTAGTGTGGACTCACAAAGTCGAATTACTGTCCTTAGTGTGTCCTTAGTGTGGACACACACGTTCGACTTTGCAATATCGATTCCACATATTCGATTTAAGTAAAATCGAATTACCCTCGTAGTGTAGACATACCCTTAGTCACTTTCCTAAGCGCCTCAGGGGACTGCCGGGCTAATTCGACGCTCCGCGGCGGCTTTGTAGCGCCCGGAATCCGCTTTCAACTTGGGCGTCAATGGGGTTGAGAAGAAGACAGCACGTTTGGTGCGCGCCTTGTGGCTAGGGCAGAGGCCCGACCAGCTCGTAACGCCAGGGCCGCGAGAAGGCGCGGTGCGGGGTGGGCCATAAAGGAACGGACCCAGGAAAGCGCTACGGTCACCGGGCGAACCCGCCTCACGCGAGCCGAGCGTTGCCCGGGAGGGAGGCCGGGGCGGGAGGATTCGCTGGCGCGGTAGCTGAAGGGTGGTTGTCGGACTCGTTCTGGAGCACCCCGGCCCCGGCCGAGGTGGTTTTCCCTACCGCCCTACCTCCGACCTATTGGTAAACATACTGGGCGTGTAGGTGGGAGTGCATTGGGTGGAGTGACTGCTTTCTTATAGGCCAGTGGTTCTCAAACGTCATTGCATCACGACCCCCTTATCACCAGCAAAATTACTACACGACTCTAGGTGGGGGGACTGAAGTCTGAGCCTGCCCAAGCCTCATCGCTCGGGGTTGGGGGGGGACAAAGCCTGAGCCCCACTACAGGGAAAGGGGGGCAAAGCCCAAGAGCATCAGCCCCAGACAGGGGGCTTGTAACCTGACACCCGAGGCAAGAATTGTGCCCTCCCCCAGGGCCGGCAATTCGGCGGCGGGTCCTTCAGTCACTCTCAGAGGGAAGGGCCTGCCGCCGAATTGCGGCCAAAGAATGAATGAAGCGGCGGCAGTAGAGCCTGTGATTTTGGGGGGCCTAACTCATGATTTTTGACTGCTTGGGCTGGTAATGTTGCTTCCAAGATGGTCTTTGGTTCCAGTCCAGTTCCAATCCAGAGAGGGACTCACAGGTTAAGAGAGGAGGGAGGTGCTGGATATCATTAGTGGCCACTAGGGATCAGCATGTGTCCTGAGAATGCTGGGAGTTCAGGCCTGCAGGGCAGGATCAGGGGTGGCAGGTTTGTAGAAATTTTGGTGGTGCCCATAACCCCGCCCCTGCCCAAGGCTCTGGGAGGGAGTTTGGGGATGGGAGGGGGTGCGTGCAGGTTCTGGGAGGGAGTTTACAGATGGGAGAGGTACAGAGGGACAGGGTGCAGGAGTGAGGGCTGTGGGTTGTGGCTGCAGATAAGGGGTTTGGAGTGTGGGAGGGGCTCAGGGTGAGAATAGGGGTGAAGACTCTGGGGCTGGGAATGGGAGGTTTGGAGTGTGGGAGGGGCTCAAGGCGAGAGTAGGAGTGTGGGGGTGAGGGCTCTGGCTGGGGCTGGGAGGTTTGGGGTGTAGGAGGGGCTCAGCGCTGGGGCAGAGGGTTGGGGTGTGGGGGGATGAGGGCTCTGGCTGGGACTGGGGATAAGGTGTTTGAGGTGCTCAAGCAGAGGGTTGAGGGTGCGGTGGGGGGGTGAAAGCTCTGACTCAGGGTGTGGGCTCTGGGGTGGAGCAGGGCTGGGGATGAGTTTGGGGTGCAGGCAGGCTGCTCCGGGACAGGGGCCAGAGAGGAGGACTCCCCCCAGCCCTTTCCCTGCCAGCAGCAGCAAGTTCTGGGGGAGGAGTCTCCCTTTCCTGCCCCCCCAGCAGTATACTCACCCCCACCACTGTCACTGCATGTGCTCCTAGGGCCCCTCTCAGGTCCAGGAATCACCCTCACCTCCCCCGTGGTGGGTGCCGGGGGGGGGTGCCTTTTTTATGTTTGCTCCCCCTCCTCTTGGAAGCTGGCTAAGCCACTGGGTAGGGGGTAATAGGAGCCTATATAAGAAAAAGACCCAAAAATCGGGACTGTCCCTGTAAAATCGAGACATCTGGTCACCCTACAGGAGACACTTGGGGGGGGGGCAGGTGGGGCGGGGGGAGATCACCTGGGTTATAAATATCTCCGTGCCAACAGCTTTTTTTTTTTTTCTCTCCACCACTTTCTGCACCCCCCCACCCCCGGCTTTGTGTGCCCGAGGCAAATGCCTCACTCACACTTGTTATGGCACTGCTTGTTGCCCCGGGCTGAAGCCCTCAGGCTTTGTCCCCAGCAAGTCTAAGCCAGCCCTGGTGACCCCATCAAGCAGGTTCCCGACCCACAGTTTGAGAACCGTTGTTATAGGCTGTCCATAGAATATCAGGATTGGAAGGGACCTCAGGTCAGAGCCATTGTATAAAATACCATTTGGACTATGGGTTTAATAAAGTAAGTTCTGCTTAAAATTAGTGTCTGGCCTCCCCTATTAATATTATAACCATCACCTGGCCCTATTAATATTTCTTTCAAATAATTCCAACAGGTTCAGTCCCCCATGGAGCAGGCTCAGTGTGGTTCTACTCACTGCTATCCAGGCAAACACCTGGGTCCACTAGCTGAAGGGGGGAGAGCTATCCCTGCCTTTTACTAGGGCAACTGAGGCCACACAGGAGGGGATTTAGACTGATACTTTCTTTCTCTGACTCAGCTGATAGTTTGATATAGGCCTGGCCTGTTTCACACTTGTGACAAGGGAGTTAACGCTATTCACAGGGTGTGACCACTTAGATTTTCTGCCTTGGTGGTTACTTCTCATGTCTTAAATCATACTCCTTTGAGAGTCAAGACATACTTACCTATAAAACAGGTTAGCTGCCTCTGCTGATTACATTTCAAATTGTCACCATATAGGAAGTAGTATTAGGTGTTATTTACCATGGCATCTATTTACCAGTTACAAAACTACAAATAAGCACAGTATTTAAAATGAGCTTCCCTCTTTCAATGCTGGGGACTGACAACTAACATCTAAAAACCAACATGACTATATACAGGGTCTAAGGTAAATAATTACAGAGAAAATATCAAGATGCAGCAACAGAAAGCCCTGTGGCCAGGGCCGGCTCTGGCTTTTTTGCCGCCCCACCCCCCGCACGGGGAGCGCGGGGGGGGGAGGGCGCCGAGCCCGGCCGCGGCCCAGCTCTCCCCGTCCGGCCAGAGCGCCGGGAGGAGGGCGGAGAGCCTGGCCGGGGCCCCGCTCTTCCCAGCCGGCCGGAGCGCCGGGGGAGGGCGGCCCCGCTCTCCCTGGCCGGCCGGAGCGCCGGGGGAGGGCGGCGAGCCCGCCGCGGCCCCGCTCTCCCCAGCCAGCCAGAGCGCCGGGGGAGGGCGGCCCCGCTCTTCCCGGCCGGCCGGAGTGCCGGGGGGAGGGCGGCGAGCCCGGCCGCGGCCCCGCTCTCCCTGGGTGAGCGCCGCCTCCCTCCAGGTGCCGCCCCAAGCACATGCCTGGAGGGCTGGTGCCTGGAGCCGGCCCTGCCTGTGGCACCTTTAAGACTAACAGATGTATTGGAGCATAAGTTAGTCTTAAAGGTGCCACAGGACTCTCTGTTGCTTTTTATAGATCCAGACTAACATAGCTACCCCTCTGATACTGTCAAGACGCAGACACTGAATAGCTCTGGCATACAGCCACAGCTGGTGAGACAGAACTGAGTGGTGATTGGGCCACTCTGACCTTATGCCCTCAATCTGAGGCCCCAAATTTGAGTGCCCCAAATGACACTGCTACCTAAATGTCTCTGTTCAAGCATATGAGGTGCAGGTGTGCCAAGAGTGGAATATGAAAAAAGAGAGACACACACAAGCACTTGAAGAACTATGTTCCCTGAGTTGAATAATGCAGTTGAAATTAGAAAGGTCACATCCATTAGTTCTCTAAATCAACCACTCAGAGCATTGAGACACAGTAGTGGCCAAACTATTTATTATGAGCTGACTGGCAGCTCCCCCACTGCAACTGCAACAGAAGAAAAGACTCAGAAAAACAAAGGTGGGGGGGGAGGAGAGGTTTGATGAGAATCAGAGCAGCAACAACTGATGCAAAAGTTGGATGCACTACCTGTTGGAAGACTACTTGTTGACTGAAGTCAAGAAGGAACTACCTGGAAGATTCTACCTGAGATAGTGGCAGTTGGTAGCACATGCTGAGTGGAAAGGTAGGCCTTACACCGGGGGTGGGCAAACTTTTTGGCCCGAGGGCCACATCGAGGTTGCGCAACTGTATGGAGGATCAGGTAGGGAAGGCTGTGCCTCCCCAAACAGCCTGGCCCCTGCCCCCTCCCACTTCCCATCCCCTGACTGCTCTCCTCAGAACTCCCAACTCATCCAACCCCCCCGCTCCTTGTCCCCTAACCACCCCCTCCCGGGACCCCCACCCCCTATCCAACCCCTCCGCTCCCTGTCTGCCCCAACTCCTATCCACAACCCCGCCCCAACAGCTCCCCCACCAGGACTCCCACCCCCTATCCAACCACCCTCTGCTCCTCATCTCCTGACCACCCCCTCCCAGGATCCTCCACCCCTAACTGTCCCCCAGGATCCCACCCCCTTATCCAACCCTCCCACTCCCTGTCCCCTGACTGCCCTCCTGACCCCTAGCCACATCCCTGCCACCTGACAGGCCCCCCAGGACTCTCACTCCCAAACCTCCCCATTCCCCATCCCCTGACCGCCCCCCCCAGAACCTCTGCCCCATCCAACTGCCCACTTCTCCCTGACTGCCCCCCAAAACCCCCTACTCCCTTACCCAACCCTCCCCCCGGCTCCCTGCTCCCTTAGCAGCAGCAGGAGCTCGCAGCCACGACACCCAGCCAGAACCAGCTGCGCTCCCCACGCTGCCCAGCGGGAGCAGCAGGCCAGAGCACAGCCCGGCTCCGTGGGAGAGGGGATAGCAGGGGAGGGGCCGGGGACTAGGCTCCCCGGCCGGGGACTCAGGGGCCGGGCAGGATGGTCCCGTGGGCCAGATGTGGCTCACGGGCCGTAGTTTGCCCACGTTTGCCTTACACTGTAGCTGCCACTACCTCATTAAAGTAAAAAAATCTAGGCAAATTCAAGTCTATCAGAGTGAGAATTTTATAATGTTAGCTTTAAAGAAGAAATCATTCTTCAGGTAAAATGTTAGTGTCCCATTTTATCAGGTTGACCCTTATCAAATTGGTTCTATTATACTGTGAGGAGTTTCAGTGTTCTATTCTATCGTCTCTTCTAAAATAAGGAAATCTTAGTATTGGTGAAAACTAGAATGTAGAAACTGCAATCCTGAACTTCATATAATATGTACAGTACAGCCAGAAGTACAAGCTTTCTTCCACGATATCACCAGTGTGTCTCAACCACGTTAATTATGTGTATTGTTGTAGCACTTGGGAGCCCTAGTTATTGACCAGCACTGAGCAGACACAAAGAGGATGTATCTGCCCCCTCAGAGTGTATAGGCTAAGTCCACAAAGAATCATTTCTAAGAGTGAGAGGGTGAAATTCTCTCTCCATGGTCCATTAAATCCTTGGCATCTCTACTGACACTGCCAAAAATCAGCCTAATTAGTCACAGAATCATAGAATATCAGGGTTGGAAGGGACTTCAGGAGGTCATCTAGTCCAACCCCCTGCTCAAAGCAGGACCAATCCCCAACTAAATCATCCCAGCCAGGGCTTTGTCAAGCCTGACCTTAAAAATCTCTAAGGAAGGAGATTCCACCACCTCCCTAGGTAACCCATTCCAGTGCTTCACCACCCTCCTAGTGAAAAAGATTTTCCTAATATCCAGCCTAAACCTCCCCCACTGCAACTTGAGACCATTACTCCTTGTTCTGTCAGCTGGTACCACTGAGAACAGTCTAGATCCATCCTCTTTGGAACCCCCTTTCAGGTAGTTGAAAGCAGCTATTAAATCCCCCCTCATTCTTCTCTTCTGCAGACTAAACAATCCCAGTTCCCTCATAAGTCATGTGCTCCAGCTCCCTAATCATTTTTGTTGCCATCCGCTGGACTCTTTCCAATTTTTCCACATCCTCCTTGTAGTGTGGGGCCCAAAACTGGACACAGTACTCCAGATGAAGCCTCACCAATGTCGAATAGAGGGGAATGATCACATCCCTCGAGCTGCTGGCAATACCCCTACTTATACAGCCCAAAATGCCATTAGCCTTCTTGGCAACAAGGGCACATTGTCGACTCATATCCAGCTTCTCATCCACTGTAACCCCTAGGTCCTTTTCTGCAGAACTGCTACCTAGGCATTTGGTCCCTAGTCTGTAGCAGTGCATGGGATTCTTCCGTCCTAAGTGCAGGACTCTGCACTTGTACTTGTTGAACCTCATCAGGTTTCTTTTGGCCCAATCCTCTAATTTGTCTAGGTCCCTTTGCATCCTATCCCTACCCTCCAGCGTATGTACCACTCCTCCCAGTTTAGTGTCATCTGCAAACTTGTTGAGGGTGCAGTCCACGCCATCCTCCAGATCATTAATGAAGATATTGAACAAAACTGGCCCCAGGACCGACCCCTGGGGCACTCCACTTGACACTGGCTGCCAACCAGACATGGAGCAATTGATCACTACCCATTGAGCCCGACGATCGAGCCAGCTTTCTATCCACCTTATAGTCCATTCATCCAGCCCATACTTCTTTAACTTGCTGGCAAGAATACTGTGGGAGACCGTATGAAAAGCTTTGCTAAAGTCAAGGAATAACACATCCACTGCTTTCCCCTCATCCACAGAGCCAGTTATCTCATCATAGAAGGCAATTAGGTTAGTCAGGCACGACTTGCCCTTGGTGAATCCATGCTGACTGTTCCTGATCACTTTCCTCTCCTCTAAGTGCTTCAGAATTGATTCCTTGAGGACCTGCTCCATGATTTTTCTAGGGACTGAGGTGAGGCTGACTGGCCTGTAGTTCCCCGGATCCTCCTCCTTCCCTTTTTTAAAGATGGGCACTATATTAGCCTTTTCCCAGTCATCCGGGACCTCCCCGGATCACCATGAGTTTTCAAAAATAATGGCCAATGGCTCTGCAATCATATCCGCCAACTCCTTTAGCACCCTCGGATGCAGCGCATCCTGCCCCATGGACTTGTTGCTGACCTTGTTCGTAAAGACAGAGGCAAAAAAAGCTTTGAGTACATTAGCTTTTTCCACATCCTCTGTCACTAGGTTGCCTCCCTCATTCACACTTTCCTTGACTTTCTTCTTGTTGCTAACATACCTGAAGAAACTTTTCTTGTTATTCTTAACATCCCTTGCTAGCTGCAACTCCAAGTGTGATTTGGGCTTTCTGATTTCACTCCTGCATGCCTGAGCAATATTTTTATACTCCTCCCTGGTCATTTGTCCAATCTTCCACTTCTTGTAAGCTTCTTTTTTGTGTTTAAGCTCAACAAGGATTTCACTGTTAAGCCAAGCTGGTGGCCTGCCATATTTACTATTCTTTCTACACATCGGGATGGTTTGTTTCTGTAACCTCAATAAGGATTCTTTAAAATACAGCCAGCTCTCCTGTACTCCTTTCCCCTCACGTTATTCTCCCAGGGGATCCTGCCCATCAATTCCCTGAGGGAGTTAAAGTCTGCTTTTCTGAAGTCCAGGGTCCGTATTCTTCTGCTCTCCTTTCTTCCTTGTGTCAGGATCCTGAACTCGACCATCTCATGGTCACTGCCTCCCAGGTTCCCATCCACTTTTGCTTCCCCTACTAATTCTTCACGGTTTGTAAGCAGCAGGTCAAGAAGAGCTCTGCCCCAGTTGGTTCCTCCAGCACTTACCCCAGGAAACTGTCCCCTATACTTTCCAAAAACTTCCTGGATTGTCTGTGCACCGCTGTATTGCTGTCCCAGATGATATCGGTGATTGAAGTCTTCCATGAGAACCAGGGCCTGTGATCTAGTAACTTCTGTTAGTTGCCGGAAGAAAGCCTATATTGCCTATATATGGAGATATACCGATCTCATAGAGCTGGAAGGGACCCTGAAAGGTCATCGAGTCCAGCCCCCTGCTTTCACTAGCAGGACCAAGTACAGATTTTTTGCCCCAGATCCTTAAGTGGCCCCCTCAAGGATCGAACTCACAACCCTGGGTTTAGCAGGCCAATGCTCAAACCACTGAGCTATCCCTCCCCCTGTAGCCTCGTCCGCCTCATCCCCCTGGTCTGATGGTCTATAGCAGGCTCCCACCACGACATCACCCTTGTTGCTCACGCTTCTAAACTTAATCCAGAGACTCAGGTTTTTCTGCAGTTTCATACCAGAGCTCTGACCAGTCATACTGCTCTCTTACATACAATGCAACTCTCCCACCTTTTCTGCCCTGCCTGTCCTTCCTGAACAGTTTATATCCATCCATGACAGTACTCCAGTCATGTGAGTTATCCCACCAAGTCTCTGTTATTCCAATCACATCATAGTTCCAACTCTGGTGGTGGTTTTGTGACATGGATACTTGTTCACTAGGAACTGGACAGAAACCACTTACTAAGGGCTTGTCTACATGAACATTCAGTTCACAGCAAGCTGGTGTGTGACTCTAACCCACACTAGACTGTCTTGGACTCTGCTGATGCGTATTAACAGTTCATTGGTTCACTTTGGTCCTCTTTGAAATGGGACTAGATCAATGCGCGTTACCCAACTGTTAATACATGTCTGCAGAGACCACACAAACAGTCCATAGCAGGCTAGTGTGGGGTAGATTTGCACCCCAGCTTGCCGCAACTAATTGTGAAGACAAGCCCTTAGAGCTATCATGGGCCAAAAAAAACAGCTATCAGATGGTGGTAATTTTCAGCTACTTATCTGGGGTGGATTTGAATTGGTAACCTAGAAATGAAAGGTTCTATATTCCAGTACCTATTTCTTGAGACTGTGTAATGTTATCATATTAAACTATGACCATGTAGATCATTGTTGCTACCATTGTTATATAATTACAACAAATCGTGGATAAATAATATCAAGTAAGGTATCTATGGAAAGGTTATGATTTGCTGAATATGATTATGCTATTAGTATGCATGTCTCATTTTTGTATTTGAAGTTATGAATATTGGCTCTATACCTGGACTTCAAATGTTTGCTCCTGGGGTAACGCCCACAAGGTATTTAGCCTGCACATCTTGAAGGGACTGTTCAAATTAAGTGGCTCATCAAGGAACACTTAACTCACAATGGATTATGGGAAATGCCTATCTACACTTAATGGACTTCCTGCTATGACTAAGCAAAATCATGCATGGACATGTGACATGCCCCTGGGACCCCAAACACCATTTTTTACCTGTAATTTTCCACAGTGAGAATGGGGATTCCCTTCACTTGAGAGAAGCTATAAAAGGTGCTGGAAACATCTCCATTTTGCCTATTTCCTGCTCAAACCTCTGGACTATGGATTTATGCTAATTGGAGCATTCTAACCAAGGGACTGAGGACCTTCCAATCATTTGGAAGCAACCAGAGATTTGACTTAAGCCAGCAGTTTATTCCATCACTGCTACAAGCCTGAACCAAGAATTTTGCATTTGTTGTATGTATTTGATTCCTTTAACCAATTTTAACTCTCACCTTTCTTTCTTTCTTTTTATAAATAAACCTTTAGATTTTTAGATACTAAAGGACTGGCAACTGTGTGATTATTTGGTAAGATCCAAGTTGTATATTAACCTGGGTATGTGGCTGGTCCTTTGGGATCAGAAGAACTTTTTGTTTGATAAAAAATTGGTTTTAAATAACCACTCATCTTTAACTCTTGTGTCTGGGTGTTGAATCCAGGACTGGAATGCTTTTCTGACTTCTTGTTAGCCAGTGTGGTGAAACAGAAGTTTACTTTTGTTGCTGGTTTGGTATATCTTATGGGAGAATAACCACCAGTTTTGGAGTTTGTCTGCCCTATTTCTCAACAGTTTGTCCTGAATTTGGTATTCCCAGTTGTAACCCACAAAGGCACAGTTACAGCCTGGCAGTCCCCTCTTCAAATCACTTACATTTTATTCTTGTATTTAGGTTCACACACGTTTTTCCAAACAACTTTTGACTGTTTGTTGATCTCTGAAAGGTATTTGTTGTGAAGCTTCTGTTTCTCAAAACAAGTTTTAACCAACTCATTAACATTATGAAACAAAAATACAAACTTTTATTATTTAAAGAAAATAGCTCAAAGATTACAATAGTTTTGGTCATATTTAAAAGGTCATCCATGAATAAAAAGGATAGTTGCTCTACAAACATGGGCACATACAGTAAGTTTTCATATTTGTTAACAGCAGCTAAGTTACACACAGATAGTTCTTAATACCATGCAAGCTCAGTTGAGTTCCATACATTCATTATAAACTTGCAGTTATGTTCATGCCAAATAATCACCTTTTGATAAAAAGGTAATAAAGGAATTCACCTAAACATGACCAAGATTAAACAAAGAAAAATCATAAATAAATACAGGCAACTAAACTTTTTAATAAAAGATTTTGGCATTATACCATTCAAAAAATGCTGTGTCTTCTCCATTTTCTTTAAGTGGCATTTAGTAGTGTTAAGCATTGTTATATAAAAAAAATACAACTCTGTTTTACAACATAGTACTGGCATAATTCAAAGTACTTTGCCAATTATAAATAATATAATCAAGTTCTGAAGAGTATTACTGGAAAGCAACCTATACTCTCTCTCACACACACACACACACATATATATGCACACTATATTCATGTAATGAAAACTGTTATAAAAACAAACATGTTTACTCCCATGCCAGCTTGTACTACTGAGGTGGGATTCAATACCCATCCTGAAGACTTACAGTTCATGGATCTAGTCTCTGGGAAAAAATAAGACAAAAATTTACTTTCACCAGAATACACATCACTTTATCATTCTTCACTGAATAATCCATTTGTCAGTCACAACTGACATGAATTGGTCCTTTTGAAAGTGATTTTTTTGTTTGAAGGCCTTGCAAATAAAAACTGTGGTCCACCAGCATTTATAAAAATTCAGTCAGCTGCTGCTCAATGCAGAATAATCCTACACGTTGCTTCTACCTAGAGTAATCTTCATTATCTGTCATACGTAATTGCAGACCGTCACATCTTTCACTGTGACTCAATGTGCAGCTACAAGTAGAGAAGTGCCTTGATTCTGTCACTTCAAAAACACTTGTTGAAGCCGGCCCTTAGTACATAATTAAGTTGAAAATCTTTTTGCTGTTCATAATGGTTTGTCAATAACTGTAACACCTATGGAATAAGAGAATCACAAGATTAAAGTGTAAGTTATTTGACCACGTCTTTTCAAAAAAGACAACTTCCAAAAGTATTACAAGAAATACAAGACTTCATACAATGATTTACAGCTATCAAAAATATATATCTATATGTGCATTAATTTAAAGCAAATGTCCAAAAATGTTCAACCTGTGTTATTCAACACAAAGTTGTGAAAGTTTCCAAGGTCTAATAACCTTTCACCATCAACTCAGTTTGATTATCAGTAGCATAACATCTCTATCATGCACTTGTTTATATTACACACTTTCTGTTTTCCCAAAAATGTAAGCCAAGATCCTTAAAGGGATCTGATTTTCAGTGGGTTGATGGCCAGCACATCTAATAATCAGGCTCATTTAAAGAATGTCAGAGACTGGCTCCTTTAAAGAGTGTCCTGCTCCCCCCAAAGTCAGACCCTAAAGTAAGTTTCCAGCCGCTTTAATGTAAATTGTACTTCTTAAGTGAATACCGAGGAGAAAATAAAGTGTGCTATCCAAAACAACCAGATTTTTCATACAGTTTTAGTACAATATTTTGCTTTTAAATGCATTTAAGAAATAATATTTATTATTTATATTATGATAGTGCCTAGGAGTCCTAATCCTGGACCAGGATCAGGCACTGTACAAAAATATACTTTAAAAAACAGGTCTCTCGGTGCAATAGATTTTTACCTGGAACATTTTACTCTTTGGATGTTTTGTCACACACCTCACTTGAGGTACTACTTTCAAATTAACTATGAGCAGTTTAAAAAACCATATACCCATTACCTGCATAGCTCCTTCCAGTACTCATACAAGAGGACACAACTGTCCATTTATCAGTTGTTGGGTTATAATATTCCACTGTTGACAAGTTACAGGAACCATCATCTCCTCCAACTACATACAACAGGCCATATACAGCACAAACCCCTATTAAAAAGGAAAATAGCTGCAATAAGACAGAAGTTTACAGAAAATGCACACCTATTTGCTTGCTTACATAGTGAAATCATGCCTTCCATTTTGAGACTTTAGTAAAGAAGCAGAAAATATTAAAGAGAGGTAGAAGCATGTATAGAACAGATACATAGCCACATTAATAGCATTTTAAAGAACAATATTTCTAAACTACAGTATATACCTGCATTCCTTCTGCACATGTTCATATCTGCAACCTGCCTCCATGTATTGGTGGCAGGATCATATACTTCAACACTTTTTCTAACCAAAGGACCATCATGACCACCAACTGCATACAATAAGTTGTTTAACACACCAACACCTGCAAAAATACAAAAACACTCAAAATCAGATAGAAAAATGGCTATGACCTGGATATCAGGGAGAGCCAGTACACAGTGTATTTACAAATGTAAATCCTATTTCACAGTCAGAATTAGAAACCCTCTCAAAAGAAATATGGGTCAGAACATGTTAAACTAAAGAAATGATTACAAATTGGTAAAGGCAAGACATTGATTAGAGGCCTAGTGTAACGGGGCATATCACAGCATACAAAGATGAGAGTTGTTCTGCAACAGAAGATTTAGAATAAGCAAAGAATAAATGTACTGAATATCTATGAAAATACAGAGTATTGGAAGTAAGCACCAATTAGAAATTATACTAAGTTATGGGCTATGATCCAGTGGGCATAATGGAAACCAGGCAAGATGATCCCTATAAATGAATCTAAACAGAGCTGGGTACAATCTACACAGCAAAAAGAAAAGAGATGCAAGAGTGGCACTACATATCTATCAGAAGTATGTTGAAACAAGCTGACAATGAGGTTATGGAATACGTTACTGGGCATGAACATACAATGAATGAACAAACAAACAGCAAACTACAGTGGGCATCTGCTACAAACCACCAGGACTGGTGGATAACACTAAACATTCCTTGAACCAACCCTGAAAGTGCTCAAAAACCCAAAGGATTTCATACTCATGGGGTACAGAACCCAGTTCTGTGTCAAATAAACATCTTCGTGTATATTTAGCTTTACGTTAAGAACTTTATCAATCTATAAGGAGGGAATCAAGGAACAGGTGAAGTCAGACTGGATCTACTTCTTACTGATAAGTATAAACCGACTGAAAATGTGAGAATCCTAGGAAACCTTGGAACCAGTGGTAACAGCTGCTTATTCACCACTATAATAAGAAATGGGATAATAGAACATAATGGTATTAGCATAGTATATTTCAGAAAGGCAAGTTTTTGGAGTCAAGACACTAGTAAATAATGTATGACCAGTACGGAAGTTGGTTGGGAAATCCAAGGAAACAATTATGGCACAGACTGCTAAACAAAAAAGTGTAAGCTATAAGAGTTGGCCAAATGTGGTTTCAAAAAGGGCTTCACAAAAGATTAAGAATTTAAAATAAAACCTATACTGCAAATGAAAAGGGGGAGGAAATCAAATAAGAATACACAGGATCAGTTATGGCGTTCAGAGAAAAGATATGGTTAGAAAAAGTTAATCATAGAATCATAGGACTGGAAGGGACCTTGAAAGGTCATCTAGTCCAGTCCCCTGCACTCATGGCAGGACTAAGTATTATCTAGACCATTCCTGACAGGTGTTTGTCTAACCTGGTCTTAAAAATCTCCAGTGATGGAGATTCCACAACCTCCCTAAGCAATTTATTCTAGTGCTTAACCACCCTGACAGGAAGTTTTTCCTAATGTCCTATACCTCCCTTCCTGCAATTTAAGCCCATTGCTTCTTTTTCTATCCTCAGAGGTTAAGAACAATTTTTCTCCCTCCTCCTTGTAACATCCTTTTATGTACTTGAAAACTATTATGTCCCCTTTCAGTCTTCTCTTCTCCAGACTAAACAAACCCATTTTTTTCCAATCTTCCCCCATAAGTCATGTTTTCTAGACCTTTAATCATTTTTGTTAATCTTCTTTGGACTTTCTCCAATTTGTCCACATCTTTCCTGAAATGTGGCGCTCAGAACTGGACACAATACTCCAGTTGAGGCCTAATCAGCGCTGAGAAGAGCAGAAGAATTACTTCTGTGTCTTGCTTACAACACTCCCGCTAATATATCCCAGAATGATGTTAGCTTTTGTTGCAAGTGTTACACTGTTGACTCATATTTATCTTGTGGTCCACTATGACCCCCAGATCCCTTTCCACAGTACTCCTTCCTAGGCAGTCATTTTCCATTTTGTATGTGTGCAACTGATTGTTCCTTGCTAAGTGGAGTACTTTGCATTTGTCCTTATTGAATTTCATCCTATTTACTTCACACCATTTCTCCACTCTGTCCAGCCAAAGTGTGAGGTGAGTATCAAGGACTTTCAAAAATATACTTTGGGGAAAATATATTATATAGTAAGGCCATTAAGACATAAAGAGGGACATGACCTCTGCTGAAATACTTAAATTTTAATGTCTGTCTTCAATAAGAAAACTAAAAAGGAGGGAGACTGGAATAATTAGGGAGTAATAAAAGTCTAAAAAAAATAGCTACCATAAAACATCACTACACCAACATTATAAAATCACGTTATCCATTGCTTTATCAGTGATACTCAGTATGGACTATCATTCAGTTCAGCTAATGGGTATTTTGGTTGCTATTGTTTATGGCTGCAACATCGATCATAATGCAATATTGTGTCACTTTTCTTTCTACTGCTCTTGATCTCACTTTAGTGTAGAGCAGAGGTTCCCAAAGTGTGCGATACCGCCCCCTGGGGGGCGCTGGAACGATCCAGGGGGGCAGTAGTAGCCTCGGGTGCAATTGGGGGGCATTGAATAAAAATAAGGGGGCGGTGGAAGCATAAAGAAAGAAGAGAATATAAGAAAATTTTGAAAAACCGTTCGTACATGTTTCATCTGTTGTGTAACAGAGTTAAAGTTGTAGTGATTACTTTATTTTCCAAATAAATTCACAAATTATAACCGATCAGGTGTCAAGTCCGCCAACAGCTCTTAACAAGCAAGTGTTGGCAGGCGAGCGTGTCGCGCATTGTCAGGAAGTCCAGCATGCATCGGCAGGAATATGTGCGTGTAATGACTTGTTTACAATACGATACTATAAATAGGCGACATGTATGAAATCTAATTTAGATTGTTTCTGAATTGTGTAAAAAGCAGTTAACAATAGTGCAATAAGTATTTAACAATTTTTATTCATATTCGATACCTTCGATCTTTACGGATTACGGATCACATACAAAGCAAATTGTATTATTGTTGTTTCAATAAAACAGCAATTTACACGTATTTTTATACATTTTCTTACATATCTACCGTACGTTTCTGTGTCTCTAGTGCTTACTAATAATAAAATCGTAGCAGGCTTGTGTCGGCACAGTAATATTTGAAGTGTACAGTCAATATATTTGTCATATTTTTTATTACAATATTAACGAAAACAGGGGAATGAAATCGTAAAAAAACTTAACTATTAACATTTATTTATATCTATTGAATCATCTGTGTTAATTGGTAAATAAGGCATGTGTTAATAAGGAACAATTATTTAAATAAGGGCAAACTAAATTAAAACTATTAACTGATTTTTAATTGCATATTGATTATTTTTTAAATTAATTATTTCTTGATAAATTTAGTTTGATATTTGACAATTTAATATCAAATACATATATCTAATGCTGAGCAAAGAACAAAACCCAGTTTATTAGTTTCATTAGTATTTTAGTTTGGTTGTCTTTTGCCGTCTTACGCAAAAACCACTGTATACCTGATGTCGTGGGCGATATTCTAATAACACATCTTTCTTTACTATATTGTAGGACGTAGGTAGAAATATAGATACATAAAAGAACGCAAATTTGTCACTGCATCTTTCTGTTTGTTCGCTTAAAGAAGGTAGATTTCCAGGGGGGCGCTGAGTAATTTTTTTTCTGAAAAGGGGGGGCGCTGAGTAATTTTTTTTCTGAAAAGGGGGCGGTAAGCCAAATAAGTTTGGGAACCTCTGGTGTAGAGTATCACACAGCATACATGTGATACAGCTTTCAATATGAGAGGGCTTGAGGAAGGATGAGATTTTTAGCACAAATTTGAGATGCAGTCATATAGCCAAACCAAATATATAAAAAGATTGGGTTTCGTTACTATTTTGTCCCATCTTTCTGACCTAACTTCACCCAAATATAGCCGCTGGCCTTATTGTTTAGTATATTTACTTCTCAAAACCCAACCATTTAACATATTACTTTTTAATACCGCCTCCCACTCCCCTTTGGTCTATCCTTTATTACCCCTCCACCAACCCCCATTTCCAAGTCATACCTCATTTCTTGCTGCTTCCATCTGTATCTTCTTGTTGTCGTCCTCTTGCACTTTCTGTTCTTTTGTTTTCTCCTGCCCATTTTCCTGGTCCTTGTCTTACCCTTTACCCCTCCCAAAAGACTTGGCAGATATGGGATTTAAGATCCTCATCCCTGTGTGATGCAGCACACTCCTCTAGCTGTAGCCAGGACCAGATATGACTTCCGTCCCTATGCTGATCAGCTGAGAGGCAGGTGGCTCTAAAGGGGCCAGGCAGCTGAAAGTCAATCTTTGTGTGAAGCCGACACAAGCATGCAGTGGGAATGGGCAGAAGTCCTTTGGGGTGACCATATATCCAGGAGGCTTAACTAAAACAAGATCAAACTCCTACTTTAATAAAACCTACTGTGACAATAGGACAAATCCCAAAATGGAAACATTCTGGTAAGTCAGGATATCTGGTCACTATGATCATATTGAAATACAGCACAGTAATGCAAGCAAAACTTATTTTTTTCCAAATTACTGATATAATTTTTACATGTATTTAACACTTCTTTATATATAACCCACTGAATTATGTTAGTAAAGTTTTACTTGAAGGGGATTAAGTAAAACCCTGAATCACTGACTATTTCTAGAAGTCATGGAGAACCGAAAAGGTAACAGAAGACTGGAAAAAAGACAAATGTGGTACAAAACTTGGAAAAAAGTGATCCTGGCAATTACCATCTAGTAAACTGAATTTCAGTCCTTGATAAAATAATAGAATATAAGAGAAAAAAAAATCTGAAAATTTTTAGAGCTAGATTCACAAAAGGACTCTGGTGCCTAACTACAACTTTAGGTGCCTAAATCCTAGAACCGGGTCCCATTGGGATTCACAAAACCCCAACTCAACTGCTGCTGATCTGTGCAGGTGCCTATATTAATTCAGCACCTAATTTTTTGCAGTAAAGGTTTCCTAGATGCCTACATATCTGCCTCTGCTCATGCACACTGCAGCCCACTCTAGATATCTGGATGCCCAAGTCCCAGAGCGATGCTGTAACCAGGGGAAGAGAGGTGTTCCTCTACCTAACTCACTAGCAAGGCCCAATATAGTAGTTCCAAGCTTGTCTGCCAGATTGGGCCCCTATAAATGAGCTTCCACAAAACAGCCAGGGAGAGAAGAAGGAACTCCCTCTTAACTTTTAGTCCAGTGGTTAGGATACTCACCTGGGAGGTGGCAGACCTCTGGTTCAAGTCCCCCTGCCACCTGAGGGGAAGAAGGGATTTGAACAGGGATCTGTCATCTCTCAGGTAAGTGCCCTAACCACTGGATATTGAGATATTTTGATGTGGGCTCCCTCAGTCTCTCCTGTTGAAGTTGTTCCATTGGGAATAAATTTAAAAAATTCATTTTGACGCAAGGGACTGGATTCTGGGTCTTCCACATCATAAGAGTGCTCTAACCACCAGGCTACAGCATCAGTCTCATGCTTGCTCATTCTGGCTCCATTCCTTTAAGTGTTTATCCACAGTGGAGACACTCAGGAAACACCTCTCTCCTCGATATCTCCCACAGAGATATCTAGCATAAGAGACTCAACATGCTGCCTTTTGTAAATCCCATTCTGAGGTGCCTCTCTCTATCCATTCATTGTATATGGTGCCAAACTCAGGCTTTTGGGAATCCCAGTAACTTTCTAAGCACCTAATAAAGTTAGGAGTGACAACGCTCACTGTCAGCATTCTTATGTTTCTTTGTAATCTAGCCACTGTTGGATAACTGGGCCATGGGCATTAAGCAACATTAGTTTGTAAAAGCAAATTCTAACTCCCCTTTGTACCATTGGATAAAATAGATATGGGAGTAGATTGAAAAGTGAAATTTTGCTGCAATTCATCAATTATTATTACTCTTGTTAATGACTCAAATAATTAGCCTGCTTATATGCAAACATTTCCAATCATAAAATTCAATTACACCTCTACCCCGATATAACGCGATCCGATATAACATGAATTCAGATATAACGCAGTAAAGCAGCGCTCCGGGGGGGCGGGGCTGCGCGCTCCAGCGGATCAAAGCAAGTTCGATATAACGCGGTTTCACCTATAAAACAGTAAGATTTTTTGGCTTCCAAGGACATCCTTTGGGATGACACCGGTAGCCCTCTCATCCTCTCTGCAATTGCTACCAAGAGCTGGGTCGACTTCCTAAATGGCTTTGTCCACTAGATGTAAAAGGCTAACACCCGTTTGACATCCAGGGAATGGAGCATACGTTCTCGGTTAGTGGCATGTAGCTTAGGGAAGAACACTGGCAGAAAAATGTCCTGATTCATATGAAATTGTGAAACCATCTTTGGGAGGAAAGCTGGGTGCGGCTGCAACTGCACCATGTCCTTGTAAAACACAGAATAAGGGGGCTCGTATGTCCGGGACTTGAGCTCAGATACCCTCCTAGCCAAAGTCAGCCACAAGGAATGCCACCTTCCAAGAGAGGTAAAGGAGAGAGCAAGTCGCCAGGGGCTCAAAGGGAGCGCCCATCACTCTCGAGAGCACCAGATTAAGATCCCATGGGGGAATCGGCTTTCTTACTTGAGGGTACAGTCTGTCTAGCCCCTTGAGGAAGTGTCCAACCATAGGGTTAGCAAATACTGAATGGTCCATTGAGCCGGGATGGAAAGCCGAAATCGCGGACAGGTGCATTTTCATTGACAATACTGCCAGCCCCTGCTGCTTTAAATGAAGTAAATAGTCCAAGATGAAGGGAATCAAGGCCTGCAATGGACCAAATTGAAAATCTCTTCCACTTAGCTAGATAAGTGGGGTGCGTAGAAGGAGCACCTGCCTAATGGAATCTGAGCACAGGAGTTCTAACAGGTTCAGCCATGGCGCTTTCATGCTGTGAGGTGGAGAGAGTCTAGGGTGGGGTGCTGAAGGCGGCTGTGGTCCTGTGTGATCAACTCCGGAATAAGGGACAGAGTTATAGGCGTATCCACCGACAGGTGCAGCAGCGTGGTGAACCAGTGCTGACGTGGCCATGCTGGTGCTATCAAGATTAACAATGCCTTGTCTCGTCAGACCTTGAGGTGAACCTTGTGGATGAGTGGGAATGGCGGGAATGCATACAGCAGGCGCCCTTTCCAGGACAGGAGAAAGGCGTCCGCGAGCCAGCCCTGGCTGTGATTCAGGAAGGAGCAGAACTGCTGCCACTTCCTGTTGTGCCATGTCACGAACAGGTCTATCTGGAAAATGTTGATGGTGACGTCTGGGCGAAGAGACCACTTGTGGCCGTGAAAACACCTGCTAAGATGATCAACCAGTTCGTTCAGCGAACCCGGAAGATTCGAGGCCTCCAATTGTATCGAGTGGGCGATGCAGAATTCCCACAGCTTGAGGGCTTCCTGACACAGGGGAGAGGAGTGAACACCACCATCTGTTTATATAGAACATTATATAGAATATACCGATACACATCTGCCCTGTAGATGGGTTTGAAACATCTGGCAAGTGAGGTGCACTGCACGCAGCTCCTTCACGTTGATGTGCAGCGAAAGTTCTGTCTGGGACCACAGACCTTGGCCTGGTCTACACTAACCCCCCAAGTCGAAGTAAGGTACGCAACTTCAGCTACGTGAATAACGTAGCTGAAGTAGACATACCTTACTTCGAACTTACCGCGGTTCAGACGCAGTCCACACGGGGCAGGCAGGCTCCCCCGTCGACTCCGCGGTACTCCTCTCTGGTCCAGACCAGACGCGATAAATCGAACCAGGAAGTTCGATTTCCAGCCACCGAACTAGCGGCTAAGTATAGACCAGCCCCTTGAGTCCTGAGATAGCCTAGGTGCGCTCCCCATCCCATCGCTGACGCATCTGTGACTAGTGACAGTGTTGGCTGAGGTTTGGACAAGGATATTCCCACACATACTGTTTGTGGGTCGAGCCACCATCATAGGGACTCGAGAACCTGAGAAGTAAGAGTGACCAATCTGACTAGGTGGTCTTGGTTCGGCCTGTAAACTCGGGCTAGCCATGCTTGAAGGGGACATAGCTGCAGTCTGGCATGCTGTACCACAGACGTGCAAGCCGCCATATGCCCAAGCAACTTTAAGCAATTCCACGCAGTCATCTTGGGAAATCTGTTGACATATTTTATGATGGCGTTCATGGCAAGGAAACAAGCTTCCGGAAGAGAAGCCCTGGCCGGGGTGGAGTCTAGGAGGGCCCCAATGAACTCTATCCTCTGAGTGGGGGTTATGGTTGACTTTGCCATGTTCAAGATGAGGCCAAGCCTGAGAAAAGTCATGCACACGATGCTCACGTGGTCCTCCACTTGGGCCCAAGAACGACCCTTGATTAGCCAATCGTCCAGCTACGGGAATACTTGCACCTGTCATTTCCTCAGAAAGGCTGCCATGACTGCCATGCACTTGGTGGACACCCAAGGGGCTGCCGATAAGCCGAAGGGGAGGACCGTGAACTGGTAGTAGATGTTGTTGGCCACAAATTGAAGGAATCATCTATGGGACGGGATTATGGACACGTGAAAGTACGTGTTCTTCAAGTCGAAGGCGGCGTACCAGTCCCCCGGATCCAGAGAGGGAATGATGGAAGCCAGGGAGTTCATGCGGAACTTCAAGTTCTTCATGAATCTGTTGAGGTTTTGCAGGTCTAAAATGGGCCTGAGCCCACCCTTGGCCTTGGGGATTAGGAAATAATGGGAGTAGAACCCCCTGTCCCTGAACTCCAGAGGAACCTCCTCTACCACCCCACATTGCAAGAGCGTTTGCGTCTCCTGCACTAGAAGTTGCTCATGAGAAGGGTCCCTGAAGAGGGATGGGAAGGGTGGGTGGGAAGGCGGGAGGAAACAGAATTGGATAGAATATCCCAATTCTACCGTGCTCAAGACCCATTGGTCTGCGGTTATTTGAGACCAGGCAGAGTAGAAATGGGATAGACGATTCGCAAAAAGAGGGGAAGGACCCGGGAGTTGGGCTGGTGCTCCATCCTCAGGTGCATCTTCAAAAGTTTGGTTTTGAGGCCGAGGGCTGTTTCGCCACCACTTGGCTGTGGCCGGAGGAGGACTGAGCGGGGCGCCTCCTGCTACTCCTGCCCCGCTTCCTATTATAATCTTGTCTGGGAGGAGCAGAGTAAAAGCATGGGGGCGGGCTGAGGTTTGAACAGCTTCTGCTGGGGGGTCAGCATGTGTATTCCCAGGGATTTAAGGGTTGCCTGTGAGTCTCCGAGCCCAGAAGCCAAGAGTCTCTTTGCTCTGAAAAGAGTCCAGAACAGTGAAAGGGTAGGTCCTGGATAGTATTCTGACCTCATGCGGGAGCCCTGAGACCTGAAGCCATGAGCTGCGCCTCATGGCTATGGCAGTAGCCATCGTGCGGGTAGTCGAATCTGCAAAGTCTAAGGCGGCCTGTGGCGAGGTCCTTGCTTCTACCTTGCCTTCCTCCAAGACTATGCCAAACTCGGAGCGGGAGTCCACGGGGAGCAATTCCTGGAACTTGGCCAAGGTATTCCAGGAGTTGTAGCAGTAACGGCTGAGGACCGCCTGCTGGTTTTGCTATGCGAAGCTGGAGTCCCCCAGTGGAGTACACTTTCCAACCGAAGAGGTCCAGCTTCTTAGCATCCTTGGATTTGGGGGTAGACCCCGGCTATCCCTGCCGCTTCTTGTGGTTAGCCACCTCCACCACCAACATACCCGGCTGCAGGTGGATAAAGAGCCACTCGTACCCTTTGGATGGCACAAAGTATTTGCATTCCACCCCCTTGTCCACGTGGGGGGATAGAGGCGGGTGTGTGCCACAACACGTTAGTGGTGTTTTGGATAGTCTTGATATGAGGCAACTCTATCCTTGAAGGTCCTTTAGGCACCAGAATGTCTACCATTGGATCAGTCTCCTCAGAGACCTCCTCTGCCTGCATATTTAGGTTCTGGGCCACCCTGCTAAGCAGGTCCTGATGTGCCCTGGAGTCTATAGCAGGCAGCATGGTAGAAGTACCCGCCACCACCTCATCTGGGGAGGAGGACGCCGCCGCCCTTGGGGGCACTGGGTCTTCTTGACCCTCTGGCTCACGAGGGTCGTCCTGAGTGGTGACACCTTGAGCAGCACAGGGGATAGCGTTGGTGCCCAGCGCTGACCTGGACGTCCATGTCCTGCTCATGGGGAGACTCCCGGGTTACTGAGGTGGCTGAAGGAGGGATCCGAACCTCCGAGGCCACTGACAGGGATCTGGAACCCAGCTCTTGGGCTTGGTGGTAGGCCCACAGTGTCCAAAAGGGCCACTGGGCTGGCCCCTGCCACTGTGGGGGCCAGGACATCACAGGCACCGATTGCCCTTCATTCTGCCTCAGATGGTGCCGGGAACGGTACCGGCTAGCCTAGAGACATAGGCATCTGCATCCGCCTCCGAAGAATAGTCTGATTTCGGTGACCAGGGCGGTGCAGACTGAAACAGTGCCGGGGAATGGTGCTGTGGCGAGGATGATCGGTGCCGCATCGATGCTGGCTTGCCTTGGATGGCACATTTCCCCTCTGTAGAGCCAGTGCCAATGCCAGATCAGGGGGACTGTGCTGTCATGGCGATCAAGTCCCTGGCCGTTTCAAATGCGTCCGGTGTGGACAGAAGGCCTATGTCGTCCTCCAGGTCCTCGTGCACTAGGGAGTCCACCAGGACCAGACTCAATGGACCTCCCCGCAAAGCTGAAGTTAACAGCGCCAGTATAGATGGGGCCGAGGCTGAGTGTCCTGATGTGGGACGCACCCCACTGGTGCCTGCTTGCTCCACTATTTTAGTGGGGGAGCACTCTGACTGCTCTTTTCTTTTTGTACGGCACCGGCGAACGGGAGCGGTGCCTTGTGCTGGCACTGGAGGCGGTCTTTGGTGCCGGGGAATTATGGTGCCACTGAGATTCCTTAACCGAGTCCTTTCTCGGTGCCGAAGCCTCCCACACCCAGGCCGGCGCGCTGTGCACCAAAGTACCGAGCGCGGGTCAGATGCCGTCTGGGGATGAAGGGACAACTCCATCAAGAGGAGCTTCAGCCGAAAGTCCCGCTCCTTTTTAGTTCTGGGCTTGAAGCCCCTGCAGATCTTGCACCTGTCGGCCTGATGTGCCCCTCCCCGGCACTTCAGACAGGATTTGTGTGAGTCTCCCCTTATCATGGGCTTCAGGCAGGATCCACACAGCTTGAAACCCAGAGGCCAAGACATGTCCCAGTCCCCGGCGGGAGCAAAGGGTGGTGTGGGGGGAAACCCGCAGCTAAAACCTAACTACTAACACTAAGGCCTGGTCTACACTATGGGTTTAGGTCGAATTTAGCAACGTTAAATTGAATTAACCCTGCACCCATCCACACAACGAAGCCATTTACTTCAACATAAAGGGCTCTTAAAATCGATTTCTGTACTCCTCCCCGACAAGGGGAGTAGTGCCGAAATCGACATTGCCATTTCGAATTAGGGTTAGTGTGGCCACAATTCGACGGTATTGGCCTCCAGGAGCTATCCCACAGTGCACCATTGTGACCGCTCTGGACAGCAATCTGAACTCGGATGCACTGGCTAGGTAGACAGGAAAAGCCCCGCAAACTTTTGAATTTCATTTCCTGTTTGCCCAGCGTGGAGAGCACAGGTGACTACGCAGAACTCATCAGCACAGGTAACCATGCAGTCCAAGAATCGAAAAAGAGCACCAGCATGGACCATACGGGAGGCACTGGATCTGATCGCTACATGGGGAGAGGATTCCGTGCTAGCAGAACTACGTTCCAAAAGACGAAATGCCAAAACATTTGAAAAAATCTTCAAGGGCATGATGGAGAGAGGCCACAATAGGGATTCGTATCAGTGCCGCGTGAAAGTTAAGGAGCTCAGACAAGCCTACCAGAAAACCAAAGAAGAAAATGGAAGGTCCGGGGCAGAGCCGCAGACATGCCGCTTCTACGCTGAGCTGCATGCAACTCTAGGGGGGGCCGCCACCACTACCCCACCCCTGACCGTGGATTCCGAGGAGGGGATACTCTCAGCCATGCCTGAGGATTCTGCGGACAGGGAAGATGAGGAGGAGGAGGACGAGCTTGAGGAGAGCACACAGCACTCGGTTCTCCCCAACAGCCAGGATCTTTTTCTCAGCCTGACTGAAGTACCCTCCCAGATCATGAAGCCATGGAAGGGACCTCTGGTGAGTGTACCTTTGTAAATACAAAATATGGTTCAAAAGCAAGCGTTTTTTAATGATTAATTTGCCCTGAGGACTTGGGATGCATTCACAGCCAGTACAGCTACTGGAAAAGTCTGTTAACGTGTCTGGGGATGGAGCGGAAATCCTCCAGGGACATCTCCATGAAGCTCTCCTGGAGGTACTCCAAAAGCCTTTGCAGAAGGTTTCTGGGTAGTGCAGCCTTATTCCATCCTCCGTGGTAGGACACTTGACCACGCCATGCTAGTAGCAAGTAATCTGGTATCATTGCATGACAAAGCCTGGCAGCGTATGGTCCCGGTGTTTGCTGGCATTCAAGCAACATCCGTTCTTTATCTCACTGTGTTATCCTCAGGAGAATGATATCGTTCATGGTAACCTGGTTGAAATATGGGAATTTAATTAAGGGGACAGAGGTGGCCATTCCTACTGGGCTGTTTGCCTGTGGCTGAAAAGAAATCCTTCCCTGCAGTTCGCCAAGCCGGGGTGGGAGGGTAGGGGGAAGAGGGGGAATTGGCGCTGAGCTTTTCACCTTTGGCTAGCAGGGATCTTCCCTGATACCAGCCACGTGGTGGGGGGAGATATAAAGCGATCATCCCAGAGAATTGGATGGGGGGGGTTAGTTTGGTTTCTGCTGCTGCACGTTAACAGGAAAACCGCAGCACTCAACGGGCTTTGCTTGGTATGGGAAAGGAGAACGTTGCTTTTATGAAGGTTGCAGAAGCCGAAAGACAATGGCTTACCATGGCTGCATGGAAGCCGAATTCTGTTGCCCGGCCCTGCATCTGTGATCTCTAACACCAAAGCCGCAGGCACTCAATACAAGATGCAAAATGTGACCTTGTACCAAAATCACATGTGCTATGTAATGCGAATAGTGTTTTTCACCGTGAAAGAGTATAAGCATTGTTGTGTAAAATGTATCTTTTTAAATAATTCTCTCCCGTTTTTCCCTCCCGCAGCTGCAAATTTTTCAAGCTTCCCTCCTCCGTCCCGAAGGCTATCTCAGATAAGGCGGCGAAAAAAACGCACATGACACGAAATGTTCTCGGAAATCATGCAATCGACCCGCGATGAAAGAGCTCATCTGAATGAGTGGAAGGACACGGTATCCCAGTACAGGAAAGCTACCAGTGAATGTGAGGCCATGAGGGACGAACGTGAGGAGAGGAGGGACGCTTGAGATGAGAGGTGGCGGGATGCAACGCTGGGGCTGCTGCGTGAGCAAACGGACATGCTCCGGTGTCTGGTGGAGCTTCAGGAATGGCAGTAGGATCACAGAGTGCCACTGCAGCCCCTGTATAACACCCTCCTCCATCACCATGTTCCATAGCCTCCTCACCCAGACGTGTAAGAACGCGGGCGGGGGGGGAGGAGGTTCCGTGCAGCCTCCCACTCCACCCCAGTGGACAGCCCAACCAAAAGGCTGTCATTAATTTGAACTTTTGAAGTGGCCTTTTCCTTCCCTCCTATCCTCCTCCCAAACCCCACTCGGGCTACCTTGTCAGTTCTCTCCCTCTTTTTATAATCAATTAATAAAGAATACATGATTTTTAAATGATAGTGACTATTTCCTTTGAAAGCAAGCTGTGATCGAAGGGGGAGGGTGGGTTGCTTACAGAGAATGAGTCAATCAAGGGGGTGGGTTTTCATCAAGGAGAAACAAACAGAACTTTCACACCGTAGCCTGGCCAGTCATGAAACTGGTTTTCAAAGCTTCTCTGATGTGCTCTTCTAATCGCCCTGGTGTCTGGCTGCACGTAATCAGCGGCCAGGCGATTTGCCTCAGCCTCCCACCCTGCCATAAAGGTCTCCCCCTTACTCTCACAGAGATTGTGGAGCACACAGCAAGCAGCAATAACAATGGGAATATTGGTTTGGCTGAGGTCTGAGCGAGTCAGTAAAGTGCGCCAGCGACCCTTTAAACGTCCAAATGCACATTCTACCACCATTCTGCACTTGCTCAGCCTGTAGTAGAACAGCTCCTGACTACTGTCCAGGCTGCCTGTGTATGGCTTCATGAGTCATGGCATTAAGGGGTAGGCTGGGTCCCCAAGGATAACTATAGGCATTTCAACATCCCCAACGGTTATTTTCAGGTCTGGGAAGTAAATCCCTTGCTGCAGCCGTTTAAACAGATTAGTGTTCCTAAAGACGCGAGCGTCATGAACCCTTCCCGGCCATCTCACGTTGATATTGGTGAAACGTCCCTTGTGATCCACCAGTGCTTGCAGCACCATTGAAAAGTACCCCTTGCGGTTTATGTACTGGCTGCCCTGGTGCTCCAGTGCCAAGATAGGGATGTGGGTTCCATCTATCTCCCCACCACAGTTAGGGAATCCCACTGCAGCAAAGGCATCCACTATGACCTGCACATTTCCCAGAGTCACTACCTTTGGTAGCAGCAGCTCAGTGATTGCTTTGGCTACTTGCATCACAGCAGCCCCCACAGTAGATTTGCCCACTCCAAATTGATTCCCGACTGACCGGTAGCTGTCTAGCGTTGCAAGCTTCCACAGGGCTATCGCCACTCGCTTCTCAACTGTGAGGGCTGCTCTCATCTTGGTATTCTGGCACTTCAGGGCAGGGGAAAGCAAGTCACAAAGTTCCATGAAAGTGCCCTTACGCATGCGAAAGTTTCGCAGCCACTGGGAATCGTCCCACACCTGCAACACTATGCGGTCCCACCAGTCTGTGCTTGTTTCCCGGGCCCAGAATCAGCATTCCACGGCTATAACCTGCCCCATTAACAGCATGATCTCCAAAGCGCCGGGGCCCGCGGTTTGAGAGAATTCTGTGTCCATGTCCATGTCCTCATCACTCTCGTCGTCGTGCTCCAGTCGCAGCCTCCTCCTCGCCTGGTTTTTCAGGTTCTGGTTCAGCATAAACTGCACGATAATGCGCGAGGTCTTTACAATGTTCATGACTGCTGTCTTGAACTGAGCGGGCTCCATGCTTGCCGTGGTATGGCGTCTGCACAGTTCACCCAGGGAAAAAAGACGCGAAACGGTTGCCTGCTGTTGCTTTCACGGAGGGAGGGGTGAGGCTGTACCCAGAACCAGCAGCGACAATGTTTTTTGCCCCATCAGGCATTGGGATCTCAACCCACAATTCCAATGGGCGGGGGAGACTGCGGGAACTATGGGATAGCTACCCACAGTGCAACGCTCTGGAAGTCGACGCTAGCCTCGGTACATGGACGCACACCGCCGAATTAATGTGCTTAGTGTGGCCGCATGCACTCGACTTTATACAATCAGTTGCCAAAAATCGAATTCTGAAAATTCGGAGTAACCCCGTAGTGTAGACATACCGTAATACTAACTACAACTTTTAAAACTATTTACAGAAAAATGTATAACAGCCCACTAGGAAATTACTTGCTAAATGCAAGAGAGAGAGAGAGAGAAAGTGTTATGTAAAGCCTCTACTCAATCCAGTAGAACGGGATTGTAAGATTTGTAACTTTTCAGTCATTGCTAGTATGATCATTAAGTTCTGTAACCTTTTGGCAAACTTTGTAACTTTAGTTATTTTTAGCATAGCCTTTTAAATTTTGTAACTTTTGCAAGCTTTGTAACCTTTTCAGTTACCACTTGTATAAACCTCCAAACTTTGCAATATTCCATCACGCAATCAGAGAGTGTGAGAACAAGGAAGTGTGTGGGGGAGATAAGGGAGTGTATGTGGGACTGGTCGGAGAGGAACTGCAAGGAGAAAAGAGCCTGGAGCCAGGAGCCAGGTGTGTCTGATGTAATCTGCCCTGAGAAGGCAATCATGGGGTGCTGTAAAGAAAAGAAGAACCTGGTATGCATGAAAGGAATGAGGCCTGGGTATGCTTCTCAGTGACGGACACAGAAGGGAAACTCAGTGTATGTGATAGGAGCCACCCAGTTCCAAAAAAGGAAGAAGGCATGCACACAAGCCCCCTGCTTCTTGACCTGCTCGCCGGCCCGGATCCGTGACCGCAGGTGGACACGCCAGATCTACTATGCTTTGGCTTCTCGGCTTCCTCTGCTGTCTCCGGTAACTCTCCGCCTGTGTGAGTATGTGGGTGCATGAGGGTCTGAACGCAATTAATGTGTGCGTGCATGAATAAGCTCCAGCCCTTTCCCGTTTGATCCAATAACGGCATTTAATAAAACCAATATAAGTGTAACCCTGGGTTGGTTTCTAAGGAAAGCTGCTCCAACGACCATCACTGGCGGTAAGAAGGAACTGAAGAGGCGGTGGATTGGAAGGGACCCATATACATCGCCATGAGGGCGCCACTCCAGGGGCTCCACAGCTGACTCGACGGGTACTGCTAGGGGAAAAACCTTCTGACGACTGTGCACGTGGTGCACCCACACTTGGAACTGACATGAGCAATCACTTGAAGAAGAAGTTTAGTTAGTAGTATTTTATGAGATACTAAAATGCTTTACTAAGAATCCAGATATTTACATATATACTGATTCCTTGATGCACTAATTTTGTAATTTTAGGTAAAAAAAATAATCAAGCTATTTTAAGCAAGTATGATATAAACAAATCAAATTCTTGTTATTTTTTAGCTAGAATTACAAAATAGGTCTCTGAATGGAACTCTGTAGATGAAGTATTTGGATTTTAGTAAATATTTTAATACAGTGTCATGAATTAGTACTCAAAAATAATTAATTTGGATTGGACTTAAGTACTGCTACATAGATTAGAAACTTGATAGAGTTCAATAAATAAAGATAGAATAAATGATAGAAGGCAAGGTATAATATTGGAGAAGTGGTAGAAAATTTATTGGGGTGCACCTAGGAATCCAAGTTCCATTAGGTCTTATTTACAGCAATATTTCTTCTGATCATCAGGAAAAGGAGAAAGCAGCACATTAATGCAACTCCTGCTGGATACTAAATTGGGTATGCCTAGAAACACCATGGAAGACATCCAGAGTACAAAGGGACCTGAAGAGGCTAGAAATATACCAAAATTAAATTTGATTTGGAAAAGACCACGTGAAAACATCTGGAGAAATAAACTACTATTCAATAAGTTGGAAAAATCTAGAATACCAAAAGAGAGAGATGACAATGATAAGCAAACTAGACTTGAGTTCCCAATTTAACAAGGCCTTAGGAAATACTTCTACAGCCCCAAAATGGCATTAGTATCATCTCAATGAACAAGAAGTAGATGTCACTCTGGCATTTTGAGTTATATTTAAAATAAAAAACACACACATAGCTCTTGGTGAGATTACACTTAGATTACTGTTTTAGATTCTGCGCACTTCAATACCAGAAAGAAAAACTGAAGGGAGTTCAAAGAAGGATACAAGAGATTTACTTATGAAGAAAGATTAAAAGAGATAAATGTGTACAGCTTGACTA
This sequence comes from Terrapene triunguis, assembly GCF_002925995.2. Classification (NCBI taxonomy): domain Eukaryota; kingdom Metazoa; phylum Chordata; order Testudines; family Emydidae; genus Terrapene; species Terrapene triunguis. Next base: position 30,789,952 of record NW_020664417.1, on the reverse strand, counting down.
AATGATAGGGGATGGCGGCACATGATAGCCTAAACATATTTGAAGGGTGTAAACAACAGGTAATGAGGGGGTTATTCAAGATGAAACAAAGGTTGTATAAGTAGAAGTAATGGGATTAAACTAAGGAATGGAAACTTAAGGACAAATATAAGGAGAACACTTCCTAACAGCGAGATCAATTAGACTGCAGAACAAGTCTTCCAAAGGAGGTGGTGGAAGCCCAATCACTCTGCACAGTTCAAGTTAGACTGAAATCCCTATTAGAGAAAGCAATCCTCCACTGACAAAGGGATGACCTAGATGACATAGGCCTCTCTCATCTGATTTCTGTGATTCAATGAGCTGCTTAATGGAGTTCAGTTGGAAATGTAAAAGCACTGGATGTGATGTTCCATGTATATTACTCCGTATGATGATATCAAGAAGCCTAAGAAGTCTAGTAGGTAAATATGAAAAGGTACAAAAAAAATGGGGAAGAAAACCCCTGCATAGTTAACATTTGCCTAACCTTACTGTATGGGACAGTTTTGCATTTGTAACCTGCAGTGCTTCTGTCAACTGCATCATACAATAAAAGTAAATATACTGAAGAGTCCCATTAAAGTCAGCCTGTATTTTATATTTTAAGGAATAATGTGTTTCTTTGGTTGCAATATAATAATTTGCTTTCATTTTGTTAATTCTTGTTCACTCACCTGCTCCACTCCGTCTAGTGCTCATTTCTGCCACATAGGTCCACTCATTTGTACTAGAATTATAGCATTCCACCGTACTAAGGCACTGACGTGACGCCCCATCATAGCCGCCAACAGCATATAGCATACCTAGAAAGGCAATTACCAAGCCCCCCGCCCCACAGTATACACAGATTAATTTAAGTATTTTAACACACACACACACAGAGATATGTAGACTCTGATGTGCTATATATATATATATATGCAAACAGGCAAAACAACAATTCAGTTACACTCTCTAAATCAGACTACGAAAAACAACAGTAGAGTGATTATGGGGGACATCCTACATAAAAACAATTAGCCAAAAGTACTAGTCTCTGGTCCCTGTTATTTTAAGCTGATATGTTTCCATGATTCAGCAACTGTATGAACAAAAAATGTTGGGTTGCTCAACTGAAGTACATGGTGCCACTCACCCTAATTTTAATCAAAAATTCCACAAGGCAAACCATTTCAGGTTTGCGCAGCACTGAAAGCTAGCCAATTCCTTTCTTGGCAAATTACAGGGTGGAGAATTCTTCTATAGCTTAAATTTTCAGAACAGGGACAGCAGGAGGCTCCTGTGACGTTGCACTCCATATGATTTTATGAAAATATGCTAATGAGTATGAATATAATGTAACTGGGATATGCTTCATGCAAAAGATCTCTTGTAAGGTATCATTATAAAGCTTATAATCTACTGAGTGTGGTCATACTATTTGTATAAACGTATCATTCTTGTATCTGAAACTAGAAATATGAAATATAAAACTCTGAGGTCCTATTGTAATTATGCAAAGTGTGGGCCATTAATGGTGGTTTGGAATCTTGATGGCTCCCATTAACCAGGACAATTGACTGTAGATGGTTCCATTTACTTGCAAGCTTTCCTGTGAGTCAGGCCAGGAAGAATGAAGGCTTGGGGTCTCACAGGACATGTGACCATGTCACCTGGTACTGGAATCCATCTTAAACCTGTTGCTTTTCCATTAAGAAGGAGGGGGTGGGGACCCAGAGACAAAAGATTCCCGCCTTGTGCCAAAGCTATAAAAGGAGGTGGAACAGAACAAAACAGGTGGCAGTCAGGAGAAATCTAGCTACCACCTGAGCTAACAAGAACTGTACCAGGAGAAAGGATTGGGCCCAGACTAGGAAGGAGTCCAATCTGTGAAAGAAGCTTATTGGAACATCTCTGAGGGTGAGATTTTATCTGTATTCAGTTTCCTACTGTATTAGGCTTATACTTGTGTGTTTTATTTTATTTTGCTTGATAACTTACTTTGTTCTGTCTGTTATTACTTGGAACCACTTAAATCCTACTTTTTATATTTAATAAAATCATTTTGCTTATAAATTAACCCAGAGTAAGTAAGTAATTCCTGGAGGAGCAAACAGCTGTGCATCTCTCTCTATCAGTGTTATAGAGGGCGGACAATTTATGAGTTTACCCTGTACAAGCTTTATACAGAGTAAAATGGATTTATTTGGGGTCTGGATCCCATTGGGAACTGGGTATCTGGATGCTAGAGACAGGAGCACTTTCTAAGCAGTTTTCAGTTAAGTCTGCAGTTTTGGGGGGGTGTGGTTCAGTCCCTGGGTCTGTGTTGGAGCAGACTGGCCTGTCTGGCTCAACAAGGCAGGGTTCTGAAGTCCCAAGCTGCCAGGGAAAACGGGGTCAGATGTAGTCTCAGCACATCAGGCGGCAGTCCCAACAGGGTTTCTGTGACCCAACCCGTCACAGCTCCCATACCATTAAAACCACACCTCTAACAGAGTAGCTCAAATTGCTGTGTTACATCAATGAAGATTTATCAGACAGATGATTATCTTTTTGCATCAAACTTTGCTAGCTTTGTTTGGAAGCATCGAATTATAAATTTATGGAAATTTTTCAGTTTGCTTTAGGTGTACTAGGCCAACTATTTAATAGATGGTTTCCACATTACTTAGTGCACACTTCTCTAAAGGCAAGTTTAAGTACTATCACTTGTGTACACAACAATGGTTTGACATGTCCAAATGAGAGTACACAAAGAAGCTGGTGTGAGAGCACACAACTGGAGGCTGAGTTCAAGTCCCTTTGAAAACGTGGCCCACAGTCTACCTTTTTTATCAGCTTCAGAGCGTAGATCTTCTGGATAGCCCTCCACTTCTGGGTTGTGTCCTTATTAATTCCTCAATACGCAGGGTACAAATCTGAATACACTATTTTAAAAATGTATTCTAATATTTTGTTTTAAATAAAATAAACCATAACAAAAGCAGTTTCTACTAAAAGATGTGCCAGTGATAGTGGATGGATATAATCATCTACATGTTTCTTAAAGGCCATCTAAGATGGGGTAATAAACTAATCTCTTACTCTAATGACCAAAATATTTCCTATTCTCAGATGGCTTTTAAAAAGCAATTAGAACAGTTATGCCCTGTCCACACGAGCTGAATAATGATATTCACAGAGGAGTTTTGAAAAAATATAAACAAAGTTTAAAGTCTGCTCCCCAATGTGGCAGAAAATAGCATAGATGGTTGTGCTAACTTTTTCCCTACTTGCAGAAATAAGGTTCTCTCTACTTTGTCACTGACTGAATGTGCCACTAATCTATCCTTTTAGTTGAGAATGTCCCATTCCGTACCCCGATTTTTGAACACTAGCAGAGAGAAAAGGCAGAAACTTTCAGAACTGTACTTGTCTTATTCTCAGTTAATAACAAGGACATTTGGATGTTTGCCATCCCTACTAGACTGCTATGCAAAAACCCTTCCATTCTATATATTTATTGTACATGTAGTATTTGAGAAAAAAAATCTTACAAAATGTACAGACAGTGACATAGGCAGACGACTAACATTATCAGATGACATAAAAACTTACCTCCAACAACACCTACACCAACACTACTCCTTCTTGTGTTCATTGGAGCTACATGATACCATTCATTAGTCTTCATATTATAAGCTTCTACGGATGACAAACCTGTTTAAGCAGAACAAATCTGTGATTGACATCTTCACAGTATCCAGTCTTTAGAAATTCTCTGTGCTAAGATTTGCAGTCAGGTTTTTTTCTAAGAACAATTAATGGCTATACATGTGGCCTGGGAAGTATCATTTGGATAGCCCACAACATATTGTGATGTTTGGAGAAGGAGTGGTGAATAAAGTCTTTGTAAAGAGTCAGAAAAATTTCTCCCTTTCTTTTTTTAAATGATGAGCTATATGGTACAGTCTTCTGCTCACCAACACTTACATGTACATACATACATACATGTGCACATCGCTTGCGTGTGCACACACACACTTCATACGTCACTAAGAGTTAGGAATAAGTGTGCATATTTACATTACAGAAAACATACAGCGAATCTATTCTACGTGCACACAGAAAGGGGGCTCCTAGGCTCAGATTTTTCATGAGGGAGTTGTCAGAGTACTGTAGTAGGACAGTGAGGAGGAAATTTGCCTCTGCAGTGGCTCAGATGCTGTTGAGTCCTTTTGAACCTGCACTCTAGCAAGTGGGGGTGCAGATCATTGCTCCCACTTAGTACATGGTTTGTGAATGTTCAACTACACAAAGGGCTAGTTGGCTTTCCTGGTCTTTTTCATTTGAAATGCCAGGAACAATATCGAGATGCATAAGTAAATCTGACAGGATTATTTCAATAGTAGCTAAAACTGTAATAACCAACACAGTAGTATTTAAAGATAAAATACCTGTACTCCCATCAAATCCTCCTACAGCATATAAGAGCCCATTTAATACAGCAGCTCCCAAGGTGCTTCTTCTATCTTGCATATTAGCAACACTGGTCCATTGGTCCTTCACTGGATCATAGGAATCGACTGTGCGAACTCTTAAAGAGCCGTTGAAACCACCAACAGCAAAAACCAGTCCACCCATGTACACCATGCCTTGAAAAAACAAGAGTTTACTTTCCCTTACCACTGACTTTCTTTTGTGCTCAGCACATCAGTGTTTAATAAGTAACAATTTATAATATAGATTGCATTATATTACCAGGTTTTTAGTGACAATTTATTCAGTTTAAGTGTTAAATTTTACATGACATTAATGCAAAAATGTTCTTCAGGCTGGATTTATCTCCGCTTACAGCTCCTCACGCGTATTACATTCAATGCCATTTTAAACAATATTTTTACATAATGGTTCTCTCCATATTCTTTAAACATAAAACAAAGATGCTCATCACTGTAGTATCTGAAAATCTCGTATACATTAATGGATTTATCCTCGGTATCATTGCAAATTCTATTTTACAGATTGGGAACTGAAGCACAAAGAGACAAAGACCAAATGTTCAAACTTGGGTGCTCTAAAGTTAGGCATCTAAATCCCTATTTAAAAAGTAATTTAAGTAAGTGGCCTGAATTTTAGAGGCGATGAGCACTTGCAGCTCCCATTGAAATCTATGCTCAGCACTTCTCAGGGCACGTAGAATAAGTAGTAAAGAAAGAATAAGCATGGTTTCAAATATTGCTGTAGACAGAGCCCTTAGGTTACATGTCACATACCTGCTCTACATCTTCTAGAAGGCAATTCAGCTACCTGATGCCAGCGCTCTTCTTTAAAGTCATAGCATTCCACGCTGCGGATGGCCTTTGGTGCTTGTCCTCCAACCACCATCATCAACTGCAAGGGGATCAACAACATTTACTGCTTATTTGCACATTTGGGAATATTTGAAAGGCTTTAAAGTGCTAAAGAAAAATATTTCTCTGTACAGCCAATAATCAAAAGATGTTTCACCAAATATATGCCTAATATCTTACGAGTTAAGAAAAAATAAAAAGATTTCTGAAACATGCAATTTGTGATCTTTCCAGCAAAGGCAGTATTTGAGGCAAGACAGAAAGGAATTCAGGCTTTGTTATACATGCTGTATGGGAAAGATTCAAATTGCCCTGGCCACACAGGAATAAAGATAAGATGCAATGGATGTAGTTTAATTAGGCCACAACTTTAGTCACTTAATATATCTGGAAATAAATCATACAGTACAGGTCATCACTCTTTCCTTAATAATTTCCACCTATTTTGGAGGTCTGCTGTCAGCCATTCCCCTTTCCAAGCTGGTTCCAAACTTATTGCTGGGACCCTGCCATGCTTCTCTCCTATGAAGGTTGGGGGGGGGGGGGTAGAAAAAGGTGGAGCTGTCTCCCCATTATACCAGGAATTAGGAGCCACAATCTCCCTTTTCCGTTTCCTTAGGTGGTGCCTTCCTCTAAATCCACTTCCAACTCCTGATTATCAGTGAATAAGAAAGTAAGAATGGCCATACTGGGTCAGACCAAAGGTCCATCTAGCCCAGTATCCTGTCTTCCGACAGTGGCCAATGCCAGGTGCCCCAGAGGGAATGAACAGAACAGGTAATCATCTAGTGATCCATCCCCAGTTGCCCATTCCGAGCTTCTGGCAAACAGAGGCTAGGGACACCATCCCTGCCAATCCTGGCTAATTGCCATTGATGGACCTATCCTCCATGAATTTATCTAGCTCTTTTTTGAACCCTGTTCAGAGCCCCTCTGTAACAAATCCTGCACAGGACACCTGTTATATACTAAGCTGCAAACATCCTGACCTAACCTTACCTACCCCACCAGACATGCTGCAGGGAAGGTGACAAAAATCCACCCTGCATTGGCCAATCTGGCAGTGAGGGCAAAATTCCTTACCAATCCCAAAAGAAAAAAGTTTACTAGTGCAATGCCAACAGATCATAAAAATCTGGTTAGACTCTGATCCCATGTGTGGGAGGGTAAATGATGTGGATCGGTGACTGATGGGAGAGTTCCTTCCAGAATGCATGGTGTATAAATATCTTCCCTCCCTCCACTGCACATGGTGGGTCAGTGCTCCCCCCTGGTCTGGCCACTTCCTGTTCCCCTCGAGGCTCCACTTAGGTATGACCCCTTTTTCCCTCCCTCATAAGCCAAATGCGGTCAGGACTCTGGAAAGAGCCCCGTCTCCTTTTCTTCCTTCCACCCACCCATCACATTCAGTTGTGGTAAGCACATTCTGCAGGAAGCTGAAGATAAAGATACTCTGGGAACTTTTGAGGGGGGATTCTGCCCTCAAGTGTGAGAATCCAGCTTCTAGATGAAGTCAGTGAGGATTGTTAATGTGCACCTGAGAGCAGAATCTAGCCTTTGATTTGGTCCTCTTGAGGGAAGACTAGTTGCAAAGCTTCACTGAATATGCAGAAGTCAGAGGAATGGCATTGACATCTAGCTCCTATTCTGCCACTGCTGAGTTGGAATAATAGTACTGTGATCAAACTTCTTCTGTATTTGGGTGAAAGAGGAGAGGAGCCTAGGTATTTAACACAAGTATTGTTAGTTGAAAACAAATGAGATTATTTAAAATACTCCAGAATCAGACACGGCCACATAATTTTATCCAGGCTTACATTCCCCACCCCCGCCCCAGACCCATAACTTCAGTTCTTAAGATGCTACAGCAGCACCATAACTTCTGTGGGCTCAAAATAGTACAGTTCTATAACATATTCTCCTTGAAGAGCCAAAACAGAGACATTTATGAGTTTTATACTCCATAATAAGTTTCTGTCAGTCAGTTTAGGATCTAAGCTGTTACCATGTTGCACCCTTCTCAATGGTGAACAATTCTAGTAGGAAGACTGTGTAATGGAGAATCACAGGTACAGCCCGATCCAGTGTTACACTTTCATCCCAAACTTTAGACAAAACTGAATATGAAGAAGGCAGCAAGTTAGAAGTTAGAGGTCTTACCTTTGGAAGGCTTACAGGTGTTCTCAGTCTGGTTCGAGTACTTTTCATCAATGCTCGTTGCTCAGTTGGCAGTAAGTGATACTTCATAGCTTCAATGAGGTAATCTTTACATGCACTGCTGTTCTTTACCAGCGTCTCCTCTTCAACCCTCTGTGCATTAATGAAAGTTTGACAAGGTCTCAGCATTTTAAAGTAAAACACAAATCACAATTTGAAGTGAAATAAACCTACATTACAGGGAAAAAATAAAGCACGGAATTAGTAGATCATATCCCAGGCAGTTAAAGGCTGGAAACACCATAATGTTGATATGCCAAGTCCCTAGGGAAAAAATGGGAGAATACAGACCCTTCTAATTATTAAATGGAAGATATAATTTTAGGCAATGGCAAGTGGTTTTAGTCATTTTCTTGATGGTCAAGCAGATTTCTAGTTTTTTCCAAATCACAATGTGAGAGGCTCAGATAAAATAAACTATTTGAACAAGAGGATCCCGTTAAACAGAAACTCAATTCAGAAAAATAGCAAGAAACAGAGTGAAGAAATTTAGACCACCAAAGATTATATTTCCAACATAAATAACTTTTAGTTGACTAAGATGCCAATTATCTGTGATAAGCATCCTGACATTAATCAAGCCTTATGTTCAAAGTGATAACCGTACAAAATTGGCAAAACTGTGGTATATCTAAACTACATAAAATAGACTTCCTTTGACACTGAATTCTACATACACCTCTATCCTGATATAACGTGGTCCTTGGGAGCCAAAAAATCTCACCGCCTTATAGGTGAGACCACGTTATATCGGGCTCAGTCCGGTACGGCGTACTGGCAAGAGCTGGTACGCCGTGCTGGACTGGACCGGCTTCCCCGGCAGTGATTTAAAGGGCCCGGTGCTCCAGCCGCTGCGGGGAGCCCCGGGCCCTTTAAATCACCGCTGAAGCTCTGGCAGCGGGGTTCGGGTGGGGATTTAAAGGGCCTGGGGCTCCCTGCAGCTGCCAGAGCCTCTGGCCCTTTAAATCACTGCCCGAGCCTGGCTGCCGGAGCCCTGGGGCTCCACACGAATTCGGATACAACGCGGTAAAGTAGCGGGGCTCGGGTGGTGCTTTAAAGGGCCCGGGGCTCCCCGCTGCTTTACCGCATTATATCCGAATTCGTGTTATATCGGGTCGCGTTCTATCGGGGTAGAGGTGTATTTAAAAATGATAGAACATTAGCTACCATGTACTAAAATATAAAACATTAACTTTTAACCATTAAAATCATGAAAAGAATCACTAACAAAAAATGTGCTATTTAAGGGATTACATTACAAAAGGAAGCCAAAATCTATAGTCAGATTAATAATCCCTTATTTACAATATGTATTAAGGAAGCATTCATTTGAAACTATTTGTACAGCATTACAATTAGACTAAAACATAATTAAATTACTCGGATGTAAATCTGGCTGCTGACAGACAGGATCATAGTAAAACCAGAGTGTGTAAATTCTTGCTAGAATTCTTCTTCTTTTTACTTACCTGAACTAAATATTCTCGGGAAAGCAAAGGCAGCCGAACATGTTCCATCAAGCGTGCCATTAGCTCCTGCCTCACATCTTTGTCATGATTTACCCATGCTATCACTGCTTCAAAAACCTTGTAGAAAACAAATACATGCCATGAGTCCCCACCTGTTTTACAAATTCATCAGTATGAAAGTACAAGTGTGACCCCAAAGCCAATTTTCACTTGGACTAAAGTTTCCGAAGCATAAAAATAGGAGGCCACATAAATTGGCCACTCCAATCCTTTCAACATAGTTATCCTATATAATATCTCCCCTGGGTATGTGAGCCAATCTCTTTTTGAATACATACTCTACTGGTTCCTCAATGAGAACTCCCAGTAGATTAGGACATTGTCAAATTACTCTCACTATTATGAAAGCTGTCAACAAATCTAATCTGAACTTTTCCAATAGGAACTAATTTAGTTAGTGCTGTAAACTCAATAAAAGCCTGCATCTAAGTAAACTTATTTCCCCACCCTGCTTTTTCTTAAGGTCCTGAAGTCCATAACTACTATCCATAACTAATTCCCTTGCGTTTTTGCTGGTGTCATCACACTTGACTCTCACTAAAGTCTATAACCAACCAACTAGGGCAAGGCAAGTGTGATTTCTCTCCCACTGCACAATACTTCATTGTTTCTATAAAATCAGAGAATTAAAACTGTGTCTCTTTCTAGAGACAGACATTTATATATTAAAGTCAAGCACTTCTGTGTGTGAGAGAACTAGACTTTCACGATACCATGGGAATAGCAACATGGCATCAGTTCTAAGAGGATGGCTGTGCCTCCTATGCTCACAAGGACTTTAAAATGTTTTTTAGTTTATATAAAGCATGTGTGACCATTTGGCCGTACATCTTGTGTTCAAATATGCTTATATGCGTTAAGTGCGCCTGAACAGGGGGATTCAGCCTCCTCTTGAACAGATTTTATGGGATGGCCGCAGCTCTCCTTAGAGAGATAAGCACATTTTTAAGGGGGGGGAAAACATTGTATGTATATGTTCAAAATTAAAATATTTGTAAATCTAATTAGTTAGGTATTTGTTAAGGGTTAAGTGTTGGTCCCATTGAAATTAGTGGGAGTTCTGCCTTTGACTCCAATGGAACCAGGACCTGGCTGCATGGGAAAACGTAAAGATACCTTAAAGATGTTTTGGTCATACACAGTTAGCTAGCAAGCAATCTCTTTTGCAGCCCTTCCCCACTCTATTTTTTTTAAATTGGGACACTTATCTCCTAAATCTGAAGACCAATCTAGCTTGACAGCTGTCCACTTTGGTACCTCTTCCATTAAAGGTATCAGGTATATAAAAACTCTTCAAAAACACTAATTTCGCCCACCTAAATTAAAGCAAATCCCAATTTATTGTATGTCCCCTTGTTAGCCAATTACTACGTACACATTGCTGCATTAACACATGTATTGATTGGTTTACCCCAAAGCTGGAAGCTTTAACCTTTTAACTGTGAGTCAACTGGTTAAATGCATTCTTAGAATCCTTAAGAGCTCAAATCTGTCAAGGGATTAATTTAAAGGTTTAATACCTTGACAGCATTTCTGTAAAACTTCCTTAAGTGCAGAGAACACTATGTGTGTGTAACAAATTGAACCATTTTACTGAGGGATTAACAAAAAAATCCATCCAAAAAATTATGTAAGATCTGGGAAGAATGGACACTTTTTTTGTCTATCCAAAAGGAAGAAAGGATAGATGTATCTTACCTTTTCCTCTGATGCAATTGTAAGTTTGTCACTGGATATTAAACTGCACACCTGTTCTACACCAAGGTTGAGGAATTCTTCACTAAGTATGACATCAGAAAAATGCTGTTCTGTTTAGAAAAAAGTTCTCTTTAGCATACACCACTGAGCATAGTTTATAAGCAGCAATAAAACAATAGCATGAAAAGCAAGATTGATTTAGCATACCATACGTGGCTAAGTCTATAAACAATACCTTATTTTACAATATTCTCTAGCACCTCAAGTTTTGATCATTGCCTTCACACAAGCAGAGCAACTTTTATATACATTTTCAAAGAGGCAAAGGTTATTTTTAAAGTTAAATGCAAAAGTTTCACAAAAATAACTTTTCAGGTTTTACAGTAATGATACTGAAAACTTGCATTAGAAGTAATTTTCATAGTGATTAAATAGATTTTTTTCACTTTAAGATATTCTTTGAAAGTCAAGTTCGCACACCACTTGCCCGTAGGGGATGCCTTATTTTAAGATCCCTTGTTCATATTTCACTAGTTTTATATTGGAAGGTGTACACCAATACTTCAAATACAACATGAATACGCATTTATAGATTGTTTGGCTATATACTTAGAGCCTGTAGTACAATCCTCAACATTAACAGTAATTTTACCCAGTCAGCATTCTAGAAGTGATCCCAGTGACCTGCATTTGAAGTGCACTTCAGAAAGCATAAATAATTTAATTACTTTACACATCTCTATTTCCTTTCAGAGCATTTCTAGACTCTTACAAACATTAAATTAAGCATCACAGCCACCCTGGGAGCAACTCTTATAACCATTTTACAGATTGTGAACTGAGGCACAAAGAAGGTAAGTGACTTGAGCAAGGTCTACAGTGAATCAGTGGCAGAGCCAGACATTTTATTATTTATTATTTGTAATAGACGCCTGCCTCTCACTTTAACAATTACAGCATATTACATCTAAAAGCCTTCAGTTTAAGGAAGTACTTGACTGATGCTGGTTTATTCAGCCTCACTATGGTCATAACTGTCACCTCTGGGTCTGAAGTGACATGCATGGACTGCTTAAGCAGATGCAGCTTAAGCTATGTGTCCCTGGACGTGTAAATCCTGGGAGAGAAAGTTTGGCACACAGCACTTATCCAGGATGTAGCACTTTCCTAAGCAGAGGAGGCATCAGCTGGGTCCCTCCTGCAGGATTTACACCCTGAGGGTTTGGACTCTGCCATGAGCTGTGGCGGTTGGTACTAAGTGCCTTGTCCCGCTGTATGGATTGGGGGGCTGATAGATATTTTAAAAATATCCTTTAGAGTAAAAAAGTGCAAAGGTGGAATTCTTCACCAAATGGGTTGAAAGAACTGGTTTAGAGTCTTGAAAGTGACATGGTTGCTTATAAATAGGCATAAAAGGTAGCCTCGTGGTTATTAACTGGGATTTTTTCTCATCACCTATGCCTAACAGACAAGAGACAGTTTAATGTTAGGAATTTAAAAATTCGTTTGAAGTGACAGAAAATAAAAAGACCAGCCAGGAGTAGACAAAACAGATTAAAACCAACATTATATTTTAAAGCCTTTTCCAGTATTATACGATATAGTACTTCATGCATGACATACGTTACCACAGATAAAGATGTTTAAGACCAAGAGTTATAAAGAATACTGAAGATTTCTAGGTTGAGAAGCCTGATTTTTCAGTAAAGCGCATACATAAGTCTTCAGTAACTCCCTATGCTAAAACCTTTTGATGAATATTTAAACAGATTTTAACATAAACAAGTGAGCACAAAACATAGGAAATGCCATACTGGATCAAGACATCTAGTCCACTATCGTGTCCCTGATTGTGGGAGCACCAGATGCTTCACAGGGAGGTTCAAGAAACCTCACAATAAGATGATGTGAGATAATCTCTGCTCTCCCACTCCCGCCCTCACCCCACCACTCCCCACATTTGATGGTCTCACCTAATCCCCAATGGTTAGAGACTGGTTTAAATCCATCAGCATGCGATTTTACTTCCCTTCTATACTCTTTAGCATTGGATAGTCTTGTTATAGTTAGAGTTATCATCAATAACAGCATCCAATCCCTCTTGGAATCTTCCTAAATTCTTCACCTCAATGACATGCTGGGGCAATGAGTTCTGCAATCTAATTACAAGTTGAGTAAAAAGTATTAGCTTTCATCATCTGAATTTGCCATCTCTTCATTTCATTGAATGTCCCCTAGTTCTTGTGATATGAGACAAGGAGAATAGACATTCCTGATCTACCTTCCCTATACCATTCATTATTTTATATACTTTTTTCATGTCTCCTTTTATTCTTTCCCTAAGGTAATCAATGTCTCATTGTACCAGTGTTTCCATTCCTCTTATCATTCTCATCACCCTTCTCTAAACCTCCTCTAATTCTGCAATAGATTTCTGAGATGGGATAATCAGTTACACGTTACTCCAGCCAGGGCAGTAACATTAATTTATATAACAACATTGCAATGTTATCTCTATTTTTCTCCATCCTTTTCTATATGTAGCCTAACACGGTTTGCTTTCTTGACCGCACCTGCACTTTGAGCAGAAGTCTTAGTTGAGGTGCCCAAAATGATGTCCAGGTCCCTTTCCTGAGTTGATACAGTTAATTAGAATCCCGTAAGGTGTATGAGTATTGAAATAAGTGTATGTTCTCCACACACACAACCAGTAAATAAGATGAACCAAAATAATTGTATGAGTTACCCTGTATGAACAATATGTGTCATTTAAAGCAGTAAGCATGACAAGGCGATTTGAAACAGATCCTTTGCTTGCAAAATATCTTGTTTGGATTCAAGTAGATATTTCAGTGAAAGTTTCTGCTCCCAAGAAAATCTAACCTGCAAATCTAGGAGTAGGCTCGAAAGCAAACTGATAGATTTACCTTCTAAGTAAAATAAGGGCATGGAGGAATTTCCCACCTCTTCTGCTCTCTTTTTTAAGCCATGTAGGGATATGCTCAAAGTTTACAGAATCTTAAGACTTCCTAGAGAATGAAAAGGGTTGGCAGCCAAGGCCAATGGAATGAACTGAGGCATAGGTCAGTTGTGGAGATGTACATAAAAGAGATAGGCAAGAAGCACTGGGATTTCAAGAGAGAGGAAGGAAGCAGAGCAGGAAAAGGGACTATCCTTAAATTAATCTAATCCAGTGGTTCTCAACCTGTGGCCCAATCAGCACACAGCTGTGGCCCATGTGACATTCTCAGGGCCATACAGGTATCATTGGATGCAGACCACATAACACAATGGTAACTAGGTTGAGAACCACTGATCTAATCCAATCCTTAAAGAAAGTTTAGGTACAGAAGCCCTGGTTTATCCTTCCCTAATAAAACCAATCAAGATATTTAAGCATCCATGCAATTCAAGTACACAATATATTCTATAATCAATAGTAAACCATCAATCATGTAAACACCTTTTTAACAAGTGATTTGGAGTTATGCCATACCATAGATTTACTTAGTACTTTACAGAATAGGAAGAGACATGTTCCTTGCTCAGAAGAGATTGCAATCGGAACAAAAGATAAGATACACAAGATGAGAACTCAGGAAATGTTATCTATGAGAAAAATCAATGTAGGAAGGAACCTCAAGGAAAGAAACAGATTTTAGAAAGGAGCTGGACAAAAAGAAAACAGGGGTTTGAAGAAGTTGAAGACTGTTTAAGCAAAGGGGTTAGCATGCGGTTAGGCACAAAATAAAGCATAAAGCCAAAAATGAGCAGATGAAAAGCACAGTGAAGAAAGGAAAAATGAGAACAAACAACCCACAAGATAGTCAATAGCTACAAGGATTCGGGTTCTTGAGTGCTACTGGTAGCAGAGAAAATGTATGAACCTGCAGTCTGATGCACTAGTGACAAAGGAGAACTACAGCACAGCAGGTGGATGTCTGAATAAGTTCTAGTTACCAAAAAAGGCTAAGCTGTTATCTGCTGCCTCTTTAGAGTTAGATGGTTACCAAGGAGATCTTGTTAACTATTTGATACATATCCTGTTAGCAGAAGACAAGTGAAATTGCAGCCAAATGAATTATTGTAATGAGAAATCAAAATAGGGAAGAACACAGTAACTGAACGGGATCACTTTTAATAGCTCATCAACAATAATTTATCTAAAGATGGTACAGTGTTGAAGGTAGAATACATAACTGCCTTCACACAGTATATAATGCTTAAGAAACCTCTTGTGTACTGCTACAACCAAACAGTCTGTATGCTTCACATTAACTAACAGAACCACAAGAGGGACAGCAGAATCTTAATTTGAAATTAAGTGAACAAGTATTTCCAACCCCATCCATTAAAAACTAATGATCCGTATTCCAAAAATGTGATTGGATTAAAATTTGTGATTTAAACAAAATATTAAAAGTTGGGGTCTTTTGATTTGCCTTCTGGTTTTGAGCCCTTAGGGTTCACATTTTCAAGCTTCTCTCCGCAACCACAAGGGCTAGAAAAGCACCTTATTTTTTTGTTTTGTTTTTATTTTTTAATATAAAAGCTGAAGTTCTCATGTAAGCACATAATGTTAGGATCTGGGGCTTTGTAAACACCCAATATCACAAAACAGGCAATGCAGCTGCAAGAGCTGGCAACACTAGTGGTCCTAATCTTACTTCAAAGTGATATTCTACACCTCTTGTACCATTGCTGTACGAAACCACAACTTGTTTGTGTTTCGGTTTTACCTATTTCACGGTAAGGTTTACCTCAATCTTCTACTCTTCCAGGTTTCCCAGAAATTCCTCATTCTAGATAGAGCGGCAGATAGAAATGGCCAGAAATTTTCCAATGGAATGTTGTTTTGTTGACATTGAAATGCTCCATAGAGATGTGCTGATTTCAATGAATTTCCATTCAAAAACTGCTCTAGTTTCCTGCCAGCTTCCCCAGCTCTCTGAGCTGCCTAGGAGCCAGCTAGCCCAGGAGCTGGAGGAACCACAGCTCCCAGGTTCCCAACTCCTCAGCAGCCTGCTTGGTGGACTGCTACAGAGCCAGGGCTTCTAGCTCCCTGTCAGCTGTCAGGCAGAATTTTGTTTTGAAATTATTAAAATTAAATGTTTCTTTTTTAAATGAATTTTCTTCAAATTTCTGTTTCTGAGAATTTTGAAATTTAGGGTTTTTATTCCAAATCAGAACAAAAGCAAAATCTGAAATCCTCTGCAAAACGGAATTGCTGTTCTCCACCCAGGTCTAGTGGCAAGTACTCTGCCGATATTCAAGAGGATAGCCTCCCTCTGAAGTATTCCATTCAACTGGGATTCTTCAAGAGCTGCCTAAGAATCAGGGAAGATTTGAAGCTAATCAGATCCAGAGAGGAACCAAGAGGAAGGGGAAGAACAAGAAACTTCTAAGAGAATGCAGAGGGGTAGCAGCTGAATGATTGGAAGTATAAAAGCCGAAGCTGGAGGGAGTGGAGCAGGGAACAAGGATGAGAAAAGAAAAGTCATAGAGGAACTGAAGCTGCCCCTAGGCTCCCGCCTCTTCCTCACATTATCTGCTGCAGATACTGTGATTTGCCCTGCATATTCTACATCCAGAGGCAGCAAACAGTTTTCCTGTTCCCAGGGCTGGCTCCAGGGTTTTGGCTGCCCCAAGCAGCCAAAAAAAAAAAAAAAAAA
>NW_020664417.1:30699078-30773403 GCF_002925995.2 Terrapene triunguis | reverse complement strand
AAAAAAAAAAAAAAAAAGCGGCGATCGTGATCTGCGGCGGCAATTCGGTGGGAGGTCCTTCACTCTGAGCAGGAGTGAGGGACCGTCCGCCGAATAGCTGGACATGCCACCCCTCTCCGGAGCAGCTGCCCCAAGCACCTGCTTCCCAGGCTGGTGTCTGGAGCCGGCCCTGCCTGTTCCTGTACCAGTCAGAAGCTACAGGTAGTAATGTCTGACCTGCTGTCCTTAGGAATATGGACATCAGCAATCTCACTTCCCATGAGAAACTGTGTGTGTGAAATCTACACGAGAAACAGATTATGCATCAAATATTTGTATGCATGAATCAATCAAGTATTAATAATGCATTCATTGTAAACATAATGTTAGACCTTCTTGATTTTGTGGTACTTGAATTTTTTTGCTTATGATTTGACTAACTACTCTGTATGAGTATTTAATTTAGTACAGATCTACTGAAGTTCTCTTGGATGAAAACTGATTTGCAGAATCTCTGTGGGAAGAGCGGTTTGGAGGCTAGCATAGCCCATCTGCTGCTTAGTTTATGAAAATTACTATCTGTCCCCTAAATTTGTCTCTGTCTGTGATCTGCTGTTCAGGACAGCATAGATACATGTTCTACCATTAATAGATTTCAACCATTTATGGCTATTTTATATGATTCTGTAGTTGCGTCTTAAAAATATATTTCAGAAATTGAAGGCATCGAGCTTATTTAAGATTTTGTAGATCTTCAGGAGACTTCACACAAAGGGTCTTCCCCTCACTCCAGCCCCACCTCACGTCCCAGCAAACTTTTCAGAAGAGGACTCCTCACATGCTAGAACATACTTCAGTTCTTCCAGAAGCATAACCTCTTACTAATAACAGTTTGTTTTATATATATTTGCATTAAGAGTTTAAGAGAATGCTATGTTAATACTTCTCAAACTACAGGGTGTACTCTGTGCTGGGGATCCAAAGAATAGATCAGGTGGACAAGGGCCAATCTCAATTATTCCCCAGAGCCTCAACTGTCATTTAAAATGAAGTCTCTAGCTGTTATATGTATAAAGAAAACCTTCAAAATGTGAAATGACTATAGCTGATATTGCGGTGTCTCACTGTATTTGCAGAGAACATGAAACAATTGCTCAGAGGGCTGAATTATTAATGTCAATAGGTGCTAACTCAGATGTCAATGATTATAGTTAATATCAATGTTTAAAATATTTAACTGCTCAAAGCATGTAGGAAAAAAGATCTACACGAGTGTTGCTGACAGAGCGTGCATGTGTGGGTGAGAGGCGTGCTGCACAGAAAATACAAAAAAAGGATACATTATCCTTTCCTATATCTCATACATCCCTCGGCCTACGCCGCTTCCCCCAGCCCCCATTGACCTGGAACGGCGAACCACGGCCAGTGGGAGCTGCAATCGGCCAAACCTGCGGACGCTGCAGGTAACAAACCATCCCGGCCCGCCAGCAGATTTCCCTGATGGACCACATGACAATGTTTGCCGATTCCTGGTATAGATCATGAATTAAATCAATTGAACCACACTGCTCTTTAGCAATCATATGGAGTATCAATGGACTCCTTGCACCCATTGGACTCACCTCTTCTAAAATGAAGATGTTGCCAATATCATGGGTAATACCACAGCTTTGATACCTCTGCCTTTTTTCATTTTGATAGAAGACCCTTTTTTAAAAATCCTAGATTTGAAGATTAAGCAGTATCTTCAGTTCTTAATATCAGTCACAGCAGATGAAGAGTACAAAAACTGGTGAAAGTTAGTCTTTAAAATAATTATCTGAATGTTAGGCTATTACCATAAAGATATTAATGCCATTACCATAAAGGTACAAAAAGGTTTAGGTGATAGCCTAGCTGATGGCCATACACTAGTTAAGCAATAATGTAATTTACTTGACTTTTTTATGTTTAAATAACTGCATTCTGGAACACATCTACGAAATCATAGCAACAAGGATAAAAGAAGCATAGCAACAGAAATTACTGCTCAAAATAGAATTAGAAAAATGTTTTTGCTAAAAGGCATCCTTTAAGTGAAGTGTACCAGATTTTACACAAGAATACTCTACTGAGAAATACACGTTTTCAATTCCATTCAGTGATCACGAAAAATGACAGATTGGGAGCACAGGAATCTGAAGTGTTTTGACCTAGAGAACTGGTACAAGACAGTATAGAACATGCTGCAACAATACAAGCTTCTCACATTGTCCTTCCAATCCACTTAATCCCTAACCTGGAATGGCCATTCTCTAGGTGAGAAAATCATTCAGTCTGAATAGCCATTCACTCCTTGATCTCCACTGAAAGTGCCACCTAGCTTCAGGAGACCATCTATTGAAAGCTCCCATCAGCTACAGTCTTTGATTAGCTACTAGGGCTGTTGAAGTATTTACTTCATAAAAGAGTGACGAGTTGTTTCCACAGAATTTACTCCCTAGCCCAGTGATGGTTATGAGAGTCTGAGTAGGAATATATTCTGGATCTCCAGCATGGCTGTGACCAACTAATGGTCAGATTTCTTTACTGGAGAGAAAATTTTGGTGCAACAGACAACTCTAAGTGATTTATACCTAGGTCAGCTATTTTAAAAGAGGCTTCACCATATATGTCATTGTGTGAATAAAGCAATTTCCTGGGGGTGCCACTCAATTTTAGTCTCATTGTTAATATTGAAAACTTCTAAAACAATTCTACTTTTCAACCTCATATCTCCTCTGCATTAGATCAGGGCGTGAAAAGACACTTAACCTTAGTGTCTATAGTTGTAATACGTTATAAACCATGATAACTGTTAAACAAGAAATATGATAAGGAGCTTGATATTTCCCACTACAGTAAAGCCGCTGTGCGATATTAGTGTCATTGCAACCACGAAGACTGCAATTTCTGTAAGGGTGGAAGAATAGGCAGTGTCTTTCAGGATGGCAAAATAGCTCTGTAAATTGTTTTTGTATTTCAAAAGTGTTTAAATGCACTTGTTCTTCATTTTATTCTAAATTCTAAGACTTTGACTTCCACAGTTAGTCCATCATAAAAAGAGAACTGAGGGCAAGGGCTAATGTTCTAAGCATCTGGGCACTTGCACCCCAGGCTGAGCTGGCCAGTTTTCTGAGCAAGTTGTTCCAAGTGGTAATTTTGGCTGCTGTCTTCTTTGAGTGGTTGTGGTATGTCAATGGTTGCCGTATATCAATGAAAGTAAGACTGCTAGAATATGTGGTGAGAGACCTTTTGCTCTGAATTCATTTAGCTTGTTAAGTTAGACATTAATTGCATTTTACCTTTTATTGTCTTGTAAACAATTCTGACTCTTATGCCTTATTACTTGAAATCACTTAAAATCTATCTTTCTGTAGTTAATAAACTTGTTTGATCTAAACCAGTGTGTGTTTGGAAAACTTCATTTGGGATCACAGGATTTGTGCATTTAATTTTCTATTAATAAAATGACAGACTTTAATGAGCTTATATTGTCCAGGAGTGGCTGGGTAGTACAAGGCGCACATTTCTGGGGGAAAGTCTGGGACTGGGTGTTTGCCGGTATTGCCCTGCAGTGTAATTCATGGATGTCTAGCTATAGCACTCACACAGTATAGCTGGGCGTGATTTACATGCTGGAAGCTGTGTGTGGGCAGACCAGGAGTAGTTGCTCTCATAGGAAAGCAGTGTAAAGGGCACCCCATGTTGGAGAACTGAGGGGATACAGCCGTCCATCAGTCCAAATTGTATCGCTTTTCACAAATGCTGAAGAGGATCTAGGGATTATTTTGGATCACAAATTGAATACGACTCAACAATGTCATGCAGTTGCAAAAATTTAAATAGTCTGGAGTATATTAACAGGAGTGCTGTATGTAAGACATGGGGAATAATTATCCCGCTCTACTTGGCACTGGTGAGGCCTCAGCTGCATTACTGTGTCAAGCTCTGAGCATCACACTTTAGAAAGATGCGGACAAACTGGAGAGAATCCAGAGGAGAGCAACAAAAATGACACGAGGTTTAGAAAACCTGATCTATGAAGAAAGTTATAAAGAACTGGCCATATTTAGTCTTGAGAAAACTAGATTGAGGAGGGACTTGATAACAGTCTTCAAATATGCTAAGGGCCATTATAAAGAAGACTGTGATCAATCGTTCTGCATGTCCACTGACAGGACAAGTAACAATGGGCTTAATCTGCAGCAAGGAAGATTCAGGTTAAACATTAGGAAAAAACAATATGGGTAGTTAAGCTCTGGAATAGGCTTGCAATGGAGGTTGTAGAATCCGTTCTCCCCACTCTGGCCCTGAAAGAACTGAATTAGACCAGGCACGCCCAATCAACCAATTAAGCTGCAAACAGAGTAGATTTAGGCTGTGTGGAAGAACCTTGCCTGTGAAGGAACAGGCAGGGCTTCTATAAAGCCAGGAGACTGCCAACAGTGTAGTGAGATGGCAGGGATGAAACTGCAGTCTCTCTTCTTGAGATAAAGGAAAAGGAAGGGGGCATAAGCACCCCTGAGAAAAGGGACAGGAATCCACAAGGAAGGGTTTATCTAGTAGGGCTAAGAGAGGGATCTGACTAGGAAGGCTGGTGAATGAGAAGCTTAAAGAAGTATGGTAGGAAGTAGTCCAGGGCAGCGAGCAATAGGATCGGTGAAGACCCAGAATATAACTGCTTTCTCTAGGATCATGGACTGGAACCCGGAGCACAGGGTGCCCCTGGGTTCCCCTACCAACCAAAGCAAATTGGTATTGCTTGGGGCACTGAAAGGGAAAACTACGTGAGTCACTGTAGGAGTGACATAGCCAGGGCAACGGGCGGAGGACTGCCTGATCCTGCTTGAGTCCTCTGGAAGGAGAAATCACCATGTGACCTGGCCAGAGGGCTGAGTCACAAAGCAGCTGTAACGTAACTCCATGAACAGGTGGAGAGCTGCAATGATGAAAGAGAAGAAAGGGTGTGCTGAACCAAGTGGAACTAATCCTTAGAATCAGCCAAAGGGGGCACCACCCAATGGTGAGTAGAGCACCCAATGACACCATCAACTGAGGTTTTTAAGAACAGATTAGACAAACACCTGTCAGGGATGGTATAGGTTTATGCCTCAGCACAGGGGGCTGGACTTGATGCCTTATTAATGTCCCTTCCAGCCCTACATTTCTATGATTCTACAATAACTTCAGAGTACTTTTAGGGCATCTTATTATTATTCTACAGTTTGCAATTCTGAGAAATTCTCAATTCCATAATGTCAGGAAAACACGTAATGAAGTAAAAAGAAGTACCCTCCTTAGAGCAACAAGTACATGAATTAGACAAAATCATTAGACTGCCAATTGCTGATCTGGTGATGGATTCTGGAACTACCTGTATCTTAGCTTTATTAACCCTGGTAGACTTAATCTACAGCAGAAAAATTATGGAGTATATTCATAAATAGGGGGACAATGGTTTCAAATTTCAGAAGCATGAGAACCTCATTTTAGAATATCAAAACTATTTATCATATTATATTAGGATCAACACAAACTTAGTAAGAGGAAAAAATAGGGAAAGCTGAGAGTTCTAACCTTCCCAGCACCTCAGAGAAGCACCCCTACCCGGCAGATGTTCCTCCTGATAGCAGTTCTTGGGGTGTTTGCTTGGGCAGATAGCTGGCCTCTTGTAGTAGTAAGTTATATGATCAATTAGGAAATGTGGCCCCTTTCCATCTTGTGTTGAGGTGGGAGAGTGGCGCTCCAGGCACTCTTCTAGTAGCATTTCAAACTTTGGGCTGGACAGGCAAGATTTTGGGAAGAGAAGCAGATAGTAGGACACCCATTCAGTGTATTCTCTGCCTCACCTCATCATCCTATGACCAATCCTATTCAACTTATTCATAAATGATCTGGAGAGACGGGTAAACAGTGAGGTGGTAAAGTTTGCAGATGATACTAAACTGCTCAAGATAGTTAAGACCAAAGCAGACTGTGAAGAACTTCAAAAAGATCTCACAAAATTAAGTGATAGGGCAACAAAATGACAAATGACATGTAATGTGGATAAATGTAAAGTAATGCACATTGGAAAAAATAACCCCAACTATATATACAATATCATGGGGGCTAATTTAGCTACAACTAATCAGGAAAGAGATCTTGGCGTCACCGTGGATAGTTCTCTGAAGATGTCCACGCAGTGTGCAGCAGCAGTCAAAAAAGCAAACAGGATGTTAGGAATCATTAAAAAAGGAATAGAGAATAAGACGGAGAATATCTTATTGCCCTTATATAAATCCATGGTGCACCCACATCTTGAATACTGCATACGGATGTGGTCTCCTCATCTCAAAAGATATACTGGCATTAGAAAAGGTTCAGAGAAGGGCAACTAAAATGATTAGGGGTTTGGAATGGGTCCCATATGAGGAGAGATTAAAGAGGCTAGGACTTTTCAGCTTGGAAAAGAGGAGACTAAGGGGGGATATGATAGAGGTATAAAATCATGAGTGGTGTGGAGAAAGTGAATAAGGAAAAGTTATTTACTCATTCCCATAATATAAGAACTAGGGAGCACCAAATGAAATTAGTGGGCAGCAGGTTTAAAACAAAGAAAAGGAAGTTCTTCTTCACACAGCGCACAGTCAACCTGTGGAACTCCTTGCCTGAGGAGGTTGTGAAGGCTAGGACTATAACAGGGTTTAAAAGATAAATTAATGGAGGTTAAGTCCATTAATGGCTATTAGCCAGGATGGATAAGGAATGGTGTCCCTAGCCTCTGTTTGTCAGAGGGTGGAGATGGATGGCAGGAAAGAGATCACTTGATCATTACCTGTTAGGTTCACTCCCTCTGGGGCACCAGGCATTGGCCACTGTCGGCAGACAGGATAGTGGGCTGGATGGACCTTTGGTCTGACCCAGTAAGGCCATTCTTGTGTTCTTATCCTTACATGCAATTGGAGCAGCCAGCAGGGTACAGGAATTACGAAACATGTCCCCAGTGTGCTTATAGCAATTTTAGTGGCAGTTGTAAAAAGAAAGTTCCACTTGTACAGCTGATGCGATCACAGCAGTAGCAAGCACATCTGCAATGAGGCAGCTACTCAAGTGAGCAGCATTCGCCTTAATGTTAATTTCAGAGAAGGCCAGCAGAAAGTTTTGCTGTGCCCATCCCTGAACATAATAGATTCTTGTCCCTTTTTTTCCCCCACACCACTCTGAACCACACCTGGCTAATAATTCTAGGGAGAGACAGTAAGATCATTCTTTGGGAAACACCCCAAACTCATTTTCACCTTTGACTCATTTTACATATACAGTGTATGTTTGGTGAAGAGGACCCTTTAGGTCCCGCCAAGCCTCCTCTTGCCGAAATAGTTCCCATATATTTTTTCCTTTTAGCTTTAGCAATTGACTTACATTGGTTTACACTGATTATGCTGTCAAGATTGTCTCCACAAGGAAGAGACCTAAAAGCTTAGTTTTTTTAAAAATGAAAGATGATATTCTTCTTCATAGTGCCCCAAAACTGGCTCAGTTAACTAGGGACTTGGATGAGCCCAAAAATGTCCCCTCCAATTTATCAATCCAGTGCACAAGATAACCCTGAACTACAAGGATTACAAGCTAAGCGAATCTCTTGCTGGGTCACACGTTTCATGGTTCTGGTCCTGACAATTACAGAACATGAAGATGCACTTCCCCTTGTGCCCACATAACCAATGTTTTGGCCAGAAGACTTTTTCTTCCTGTGATAGATGTTATAGATCCCACTATACTTTTTCAGAAAAAGTACCTATCCCAGCATCTTGGATAAATTCCCTTTTGTTAGGGGGCATACTAGAAAAAGCACCTTCCTAAAAAAAACAAACAACCCCCCCCCCCATAATAGAGCAGGTTATTTTCTGTACCATGTTAGACTTGCCTGCATATGTGTTGGCCTTGTTCAATAGATCTGTGCATGCATGCATGTCAGCAAAAGCACGAATCCCTAAGCAGTTGATAGGATGAAGCTGGGATTCTAAAAACTCACAGCAAGTCCTCTTCACATCCTGCAACTGTAACAGACCAGCTGCTGGGAGAAGTACCTGTAAGAAGCAAAAACTAGTTAATATTCCATCTGATTTTATGCTATAGTATTATGACAACATCTATAAGACAAAGCAGAAAAATATAAAAATTTGACACAACAATGGAGAATGGAAAAGTATCAGAACTACAAGAGTTAGAGCTAGAAAAACCTACTAGATCATTCCGATTCACCTCCTTGCAAACATACATTTATTAGTGTGAAGTTTAGTTTTAAGGGTCACAAGCAGTGGGGCTTTTGCCACTTCCCTTTGGAAATCATTCCACATACTAATCACGGTGTAAGTAAACTCTTCATAACATTCAGTTTATGGGTTTTTTTCCCCTCTTACTCATCCTATTACTCCTAGTTATATTCCTAACCCTTTTCACTAACCTAGACACTACTTTCCCCATGGGGTATTATACCCATTGAAATATTTGTAGACTTATGCCTCTTCTTAGTCATCATTTAGCCACATTACATATATTAAACTCTAGTCTTTCTTCATCAGAAAGTTCTCCCCACTCCCAAGTAATTATTTTTGTTCTCCTTCAGAGGAATTACAGTCAAATATGCCTTATTTATGGTATTTTAGGCTTGCCAGTCTTCCTTCTACAGTGGTGGATATTAATTCTGTCACTGAATGTCACTCATGAATTTCCCCATCTTTGTTTTCCTAAAAATCTAACGCCACTGCACATATATGATGTTAAAAAAACCTCTTTACTATACTCAAGTCATACAAGACATGGCCATTAGTCCCAAATCTCCCTATTTCTCTCCTCATATTCTTGATCAGTTGTTCCCCAACAATATGAGGGGGGGGTAGCTCAGTGGTTTGAGTATTGGCCTGCTAAACCCAGGGTTGTGAGTTCAATCCTTGAGGGGGCCACTTAGGGATCTGGGGCAAAATCAGTACTTGGTCCTGCTAGTGAAAGCAGGGGGCTGGACTCAATGACCTTTCAAGGTCCCTTCCAGTTCTAGGAGATGGGATATCTCCATTAATTTAATTTACAATTTACAATAAGTAGCTGATCCCAGATGGCTTTTCCGCTGATCTGAGTTTAAGTTTTGGATCACAAAACTGTCTTCTATTTAATTTAGGAATTTCTTTTATGATGCATGTTTTACTATATTTGTTACTCAACTATCACAATAGTACAAATTACCCCACAAATTCTGTACATTGTGGTTTTGAGCATCTTGAAGTATCTTAGTACTTTAGATTTCTGACTCTCCCAAGTCCCAGTGATCAGATGACCACTGTTATTGTTTGTATGTTAATCTAAAGAATTTCATACCCATCGTTCACTGCTGAATTGCAATAGCTAGCATTGTAAATAATTATGACTCACTGTCTAGTACCATATTTGTGTGTGTCTTTCTTTTCACCAACACAGGCTATTACCCTCTAAACTGTTCCAATTACAAGTGGCAACCCACCAGATCATAATTGAAGACTCCAGTAATAAATAAAAGCGCATTGTTAGCTTACATATACCAGATTACAACTTTCTAGATCAAACTCTTTCAGTGACAATCTTTCAGCAGAGCTTGTGTAAGTTTGTTAGAGTGAAACCATATAGGGCCAGGTAATTCTAAGTTTGGGCCTTGAAAACACTATCCTTTAAAAAAAATGTTTAGCAATAAAAAATGAACTACTTGAAGACAACAGGAGAAATATTTTATGCTTTTCAGCGGCACAGCAGAGAAGAAATAACTTAATGCCATTACACACACATTGTTCTTCAATCTTAAAACTGAACATGAGACTATTCTGTCCTAGAATTGTGCCTTTGAGTGAAGTTTTCTTCTGCCATCTACCATTTCTTCATGAAGCACTTTTAATTTTATGTATAAATAAAAATCTCATTAAAATAAGTAAATGTGAAATGATTACTAAACCATGTCTATAGGCAACAGCAGCAACAACAACAATTGGAAAGATTTTAAAATCTAGAGTGGACTTGCAATTGTAAGTCATGTGGAGGGAGAATAAGTCCGTGGAATTCTTGTTCAGCCTGTAGGTAAGGAAGGTGCTAGTCACACTGTTCATACTGTTCCCTCATTATCTTAACAGATTCTGGAGAATGTATGCAGTGTTGTTGTAGCTGTGTTGGTTCCAGGATATTAGAGACATAAGGTGGGTGACTTTTATTGGACCAATCTTGGAAAAGGAGGTAGACAGTGAGGTGGCAAATTTGCAAATGATACAAAACTACTCAAGACAGTTAAGTCCAAAGCAGACTGCAAAGAGCTACAAAGGGATCTCACAAAACTGGGCGACTGGGCAAAAAAAGGGCACATGAAACTCAATGTTGATGCAAAGTAATGTACATTGGAAAACAATCTCAACTATACATATAAAATGATGAGGTCTAAATTAGCTGTTAGCACTCAAGAAAAAGATCTTGGAGTCATTGTGGATAGTTCTCTGAAAACATCCACTCAATGTGCAGTGGCACTCAAAAAAGTGAACAGAATGCTGGGAATCATTAAGAAAGTGATAGATAATTAGACAGAAAATATCGTATTGCCGCTATATAAATACATGTATGCCCACATCTTGAATACTACATGCATTAGTATTCAAGATGGTTGACCCATCTCAAAAAAAAATAAAGGATATTGGAATTGGAAAAAGTTCAGAAAAGGGCAACAAAAATGATTAGGGGTATGGAACAGCTTCCGTATGAGGAGAGATTAATAAGATTGGGAGTTTTCAGCTTGGAAAAGAGACTAAGGGAGGATATGATTGGGGTCTATAAAATCATGACAGGTGTGGAGAAATTAAATAAGGAAGTATTTTTTACTCCTTCTCATAATACAAGAACTAGGGGTTACCAAATGAAATTAATAGGCAGCAGGTTTAAAACAAACAAAAGGAAGCATTTCTTCACACAACGCACAGTCAACCTGTGGAACTCTTTGCCAGAGAATGTTCTGAAGGCCAAGACTATAACAGGGTTCGTAAAAGAACTAAATAAATTCATGGAGGATAGGTCCATCAATGGCTATTAGAAAACTTTAGGGAAATTAAAAGTTCCAAGATATTTCAGAAATGGCAAAATGTTTTGTTTTATCAATGTTTTGTTTGTTTTTATTGAAAAAAAACATTGATATTCCTGAATTAAAGTGTTTCAGTTTGATTTGTTGCTTTGACCCAAAACATTTCATTTTGAGTCAGTTCAACATCAATGTTGCGTCACGGGAGTTGTCGTTTGGATTCCTGATGCCCCTGTTCTTCTTTGAGGGTCTGCCTACAACTGGCAAGATGCAATATGCTCTCCCTTCTGGTCACAGATTGTGTTGCTTCAAGCTCAATATAGGTCAGCCAGAAAGCCCAGCCCATAAAGAGGAATGGGGGCATCAGGAATCTAAACTACAATACCTATGAGACAATGTATCACAATAGGGAAACAGAGTTTAATGTTCAATTGACTTGAAATGAAACTTTTCAAATAACAACAAACCTAAATATTCTAGTTCGGGTCCTGAAATGAAGTATTTTGTTTTGGTTTGTATTGACAAATTGAAATTTTCCCACAGAACATTTCAAATTGTGTAGAAACTCCATTTTCCATCAAAATATATTGGGATGGAAGATTTCCTACCAGCTGTATTAACAGCCACTGCAATTTTGGTACAATTACAGTGCTATGATAAAAATAAAAAAATGATGCGCTTGAGCTTGCCCTCTTTCTCTCTCAGGGGAAAAAAAAGTTTTATCATTGAGACAAGGGGAGGCAGATAACATCTTTTATTGGACCACTTCTATTAGTGAAAGGGACAAGCTGTTGAGCTTCTCAGAGCTATTCCTCAAGTCTGGAGAAGGTAGCCAGAGTGTCCAAGCTAAATACAAGGTGGGACAGACTTGAGCATAAAGGATTCACACATGTTCTAGGAGATCACTTAAAGTGAAGTGGGCAATTAACCTTTCTGAAGGAGGAAGGAGGTTTAGTAGGCAGCAAGGTGTATTACAAATTATTGTAATGAGCCATAAAATCAGTGTGTCTGTTAAGTCAATGGATTTTAGTGCCCAGCAGTATAATGAATTTAAGTTCCCAGCCTCCTCTTTTGAAGGTGTTATGCAGGTTTCCTTTGAGATAAAGACTGAGAGGTTACATATGGAGTGATCCTTTTGTGAAAAGTGTTCACCCATAGGCGATAAAAACACCCTATTTCATCATTTCTCTGTGTGAGATCATTCGAGAGCATAGGGATTGTCTAGTTTCACCCACACAGTTGTCACTGAGGCATTTAGTGCACTGGATGAGGTAAACCACATGTTGTGACAGGCATGGGTAGGACTCATGTATCTTAAAAGGTTAGTTGTTGGGGGGCGGGTATTAATCATCTTAGCAGTGGAGATATAGCTACAGATTTTACATCTGTTATGGCAGGGTCTGCTCCCATTTGAGTTGGTGTGTCCTTGACTGTGGCAGCTTGCTTCTGATGATGAGCAAGGTGAGGCAGGGGAGGGGTGTTTGAAGGCCAGAAGGGGGGGTGGGGGGGAGAAGGGTTGAGACATTTCTTTCAGGATGTGGTCCTCCCCATTCTTTGATACACTGTATGGGTTCTAGTGTGGAGCTCCCCCCCCCCTCGCCCATAGAGAAACAAGTTCTCTTGGAGCATTTGGGTGGGCCATTCCAGGATGTGATCTGCTTCCCTGGTGGAGTGTCCTTGTTTAGTGAAGTTGGTTTTAAGTGTGTATCCAGGACTTTCTCATTGGAGCATATTCCGTGGTATCGGAGAGCTTGATTGTAGATAACAAATTTCTTGGTGTGCCAGGTGTGATTACTTGATCTGTGGAGGTAAGTGTGGTTATACATGCGGGGGGGAGGGGGGGAAATAGCTCAGTGGTTTGTACATTGGCCTGCTAAACCCAGGGTTGTGAGCTCAATCCTTGAGGGGGCCACTTAGGGATCTGGGGCAAAAATCAGTACTTGGTCCTGCTAGTGAAGGCAGGGGGCTGGACTCAATGACCTTTCAGGGTCCCTTCCAGTTCTATGAGATAGGTATATCTCCATATATTATTATATTACAGAGGTCTCTTGTATATAGATGTCTGTAGAGTTCCATTGCTGAACCTGATCATGGTGTCCAGGAAGTTGATGCTGGTGTGGGAGTGTTCTAGAGTGTCTGTGGGATGGGTGGTGGTGGCTGAAGTTATGGTGGAAACCTATGAAAGAGTTTAGGTCACCTGTCCAGAGGATGAAAATACCATTTATCTATACAAAGGTATATCATTGGTTTTCTAGTGCGTTGTTTCCAGGAATTCTTCCTTGCGGTGGCCCATGAAGAGACTGGCATATGGCTTTTCCCGTGGTTTGGGCAAAACGTTTGTTGTTCAATGTAAAGTTGTTTAAGACCAGCCATACTGGGTCAGACCAACGGTCCATCTGGTCCATTATCCTGTCTTCCAACAGCGGCCAATGCCAGATGCTTCAGAGGTAATGAACAGAACAGGGCAATTATTCAGTAATCCATCCTGTCATCCAATCCCAGCATCTGGCAGTCAGAGGGGACACGCAGAGCATGGAGTTGCATCCCTGATCATCTTGGCTAATAACCATTTTGGCTATTCTCCATGATTTACCTAATTCTTTTTTTAATCCAGTTATAGTTTTGGACTTCATAACATCTCCTGGCAATGAGCTCCACAGGTTGACTGTGTGTGTTGTTTGAAGTACCTCCTTTTGTTTTAAACCTGCTGCCTATTAATTTCATTGAATGACTCCTGGTTCTTGTGTCATGTAAAGGAGTAAATAACACTTCTTTATTCACTTTCTCCACACCATTCATGATTTTATAGACCTTTATCCTACCTCCACCCCCTTAGTCATCTCTTTTCCAAACTGAAATGTCCCAATTTTTAAAATCTCTCTTCATATGGAAGCTGTTCCATACCTTTAATCGTTTTTCTTGCCCTTCTCTGCACCTTTCCCAATTCTAATATATCTTTTTGAGATGGGGTGACCAGAACTGCACACAGTATTCAAGATGTGGGTGTATCATGGATTTATATAGTGGCATTATGATATTTACTGTCTTGTCTGTCCTAATGGTTCCTAACATTGTTAGCTTTTTTGATTGCTGCTGCACATTGAGCAGATGTTTTCAGAGAACTATCCACAATGACTCCAAGATCTCTTTCTTGAGTGGGAACAGCTAATTTAGACCCCATCATTTTGTATGTATAGTTTTCCAATATACATTACTTTACATTATCAACATTGAATTTCATCTGCCATTTTGTGGCCCAGTCATCTAGTTGTGTGAGATCCCTTTGTAACTCTTCACAGTCTACTTTGGATTTAATTATCTTGAGTAATTGTGTATCATCTGCAAACTTTGCCATTGTTTACTCCTTTTTCAAGATCATTTATGAATATTTTGAACAGCACTGATCCCAGGTCAGATCCTTGGGGACCACCTCTATTTACCTCTCTTCATTCTGAAAACTGACCATTTATTCCTATCCTTTGTTTCCTGTCTTTCAACCAGTTACTGATCCATGAGAGGACCTTACACCTTATCCCATAGATGCTTACTTTGCTTAAGAGTCTTTAGTTAGGAACCTTGTCAAAGGCTTTCTGAAAGTCCAAGTATACTATATCTACTGGATCACCCTTGTCCACATGTTTGTTGACCCCATCACAGAATTCTAATAGATTGGGAGGCAGGATTTCCTTTTACAACAGCTGCATTGATTCTTCCCCAACAAATCTTGTTAATCTATGTGTCTGATAATTTAGTTCTTTACTATGGCAGAGAATGAAATGGATGAGTTTGGTGATGTGTTTGGGGTGGATTTCTGAGTGTTTTCCATTGTCTTTTAGATATTTGAAGCAGGCAGCAATGCCTCATAATGAGGGATGTTGGTGTATAGAGAGATGATGTCCATGATGGCAAGGGTATTGTTCTAAAGGAGGTTGTTACAGTTGGAGTTTCTGGAGGAAACTGGTTCTGTGTGTGGTGAGTGGTTTGAAGATTGTTTCTATGAGTCGTGATACTCCTTCAGTAAAAGTACTGTGGCCAAAGATGATGGTTCTGCCTTGGTTCCCTTGTTTGTGTATCTTGGGAATCATGTAAAAGGTCCCTGTGGTGGGTTTGTGAGGGATGAAGTTGTAGAGTTTTTCTTGGGGCTGTTTGGGGAAGGATTTGATGATATCCTTAAACTCCTTTGTGGACTGTGGAGTGGGGTCTTTTATTGAGTTCTTTATAGTAGGTGGTATCAGAGATGTCAGTTGGCTTTGTTGGTGTAGTCATCACAAATGAGGACTACAATGGCACCTCCTGAGTGTGCTGGTTTGATCACTACTTGGTGGCTGGATTTCAGGGACTGCATAGCTTCCCTCTCAGTGGTGGAGATATTGTGGTGGATGTAATGTTTATTAAGGATTTCACAGTTGATTTTTTTCCCCTGCACCAGTGTTTAAATGATCAAATGTGTGGTTTCATCCGCTGAGGGGTGTCCAGTCAGGTGATTCTTTATTTTTATGTCTGTTGGTGGAGACAGAGTGGTTGTGGGTGGTGGTGTCTTTGTGAAATAATTCTTTGAGGCAGAGTTGGCAAAATAATTATCCTAGTTCTCCACATGTTAGTATGGTTGTGACGTTGTGCAGTCTATATGGTTTTATAAAAATATAAGTGAATATAATGTAACTGGGATAGTTTTATAAAAATTTGGCAATAAGTGAATATAATGCAACTGGGATATGCTTCGTGCAAAAGGTCTCTTGTAAGGTATCATTACAAAGTGCATAATCTACTGAGTATGATCATCTGATTTGTATAAATGTACCACTCTGGTATCTAAAACTAGAAATATAAAATGTAACTCTGAGGGCCTATTGTAATTATGTAAAGTGTGGGCCATTAATGATGGTTTGGAATCTTGATGACTCCCATTGTCTGCAGATGGCTGTTTACCTGTGAGTCTTCCTGTATATGTGTGTGCTGGCAAGTGAGTAATGAAGTCTTGCAGTGACATGTGATCATGTCACCTGAACTGGAATCCATCTTTAACCTGGTGCTTTTCTAGTGAGGGGGGGGGTGAAAACCCAGAAGGACAAAGAGTTCCTGCCTTATGCAAAAGATATATAAAGGGGTGGAAGAGAACAGAGGGAGAGAGGAGCCATCATGGAGAATCCCCTAGATAACACCTAAGCTGGAACAAAAGCTGTACCAGGGGAAAGAATTGTGCCCAGGCCTGGAAGGTGTCCAGTCTGAGAAAAACTTACTGAAGCATCTCTGAGGGTGAGATTATCTGTATTTAGTTTGATTAGGCATAGATTTGCGCATTTTATTTTATTTTGCTTGTGACTTACTTTGTTCTGTCTGTTACTACTTTGAACCACTTAAATCCTACTGTCTGTATTTAATAAAATCACTTTTTATTTAGTAATTTACTCAGGGTATGTATTAATACCTGGGGGAGCAAACAACTGTGCATATCTCTCTATCAGTGTTATAGAGGGCGAACAATTTATGAGTTTGCCCTGCATAAGCTTTATGCAGGGTAAAACGGATTTATCTGGGTTTAAACCCCATTGGGAGTTGGGCATCTGAGTGCTAAAGACAAGCACACTCCTGTGAGCTGTTTTTGGGTAAACTTGCAGTTTTGGGACAAGTGATTCAGACCCTGGGTCTGTGTTGAAGTGGACTGGAGTGTCTAATTCAGCAAGACGGGGTGCTGGAGTCCTGAACTGGCAGGGAAAACAGAAGCAGGGGTAGTCTTGGCACATCGGGTGGCAGCTCCCAAGGGGGTTTCTGTGATCCAACCCGTCACAATGGTATCAGGTTCCGTAGTAGGGCAGAAGTTCAGTCACTTGGACAGCACAGGTAATGCTGTTCCAGTCAGGAGTAGTCTTGATAGGTTGATGTTGAGGTGTTGTGTAAATTCAATGCAGTGGGTCCTGTTTTTTTCCAGAGGCAGTGTTCTCTTGGTTGTGGTGGTGTTGTAGCTGGTTCCACTTTTTGGTTTTGTGCTGGATGGCTGTCGTCAGGATTTTTTGATAGTTCTGGATTTCCTGCACAATCTCCAAGTTTCCTGATATTTTTTTTTTCAGTGTGTGGGAGTTGGAGGTGATTTTTTTTTATTAAAAGTGGTCCCTTCTGGAGTACATGAAGTGCAGGAGATGGTTCTTCAGTTGTCCTTCTGAAGAGCTGTTCAGCATATATGGAGCTCTACGTAGTGTTCAGAGTGTTATAGGTGGTGAGTCCTCTGGGGATGATGTTTTGAATCTTGCATTTCTCAGGAAGTAGATGTCACTCTTTAGTTTGGCTTCAATCTTCTTCATGTTGCGGAATTTCCATTGAAAATTTTTAAACATTATTACAAAGATTAAAATGTCTGTTTCTGGAGACAAATACTAAGACAATCACAAACATTTCCCAACCTGAATTTTTACAGAGCTATTGCTAGTATATTGTCTATTATTAGGTTTTGGTTTGGTTTTGGTTTGTTTGAAGGCACAAAATAAGCTTAAGAAGATAAAGACTTCCATTACTGTGGCCATTTAAGACAATTTTGGAACATCATTCACTTTCATAGATTCATAGATTCTAGGACTGGAAGGGACCTCGAGAGGTCATCGAGTCCAGTCCCCTGCCCTTCATTCCTTTAGAGTTACTGATGCCTCAGACAACTGAAGATTTGTTGTTTAGTCCTGCTTCAACTTATTTCTTCTCTTCCTTGGTCTCTCAAAGACCAGATTATTGTTACACATAAGATTTATTTCTCATCTGAAGTTTTAATAATCCACTGTAATATCAAAGTAATCATCTCAGCAACCAAGTGTTTAATCTGAGGACTATCACTATGAGTGTGAAATAAACCAAAGGTCAGATCTTGAACAGAAGTCTGGCTTCAAGCAAAATTAACAATTAAAGGGGGGGGGGGAATTACTTACACTTTTGCTAAACATTATTTTTCAAAAATATCTGAGAAATCACCATTTCTTTAAATCAAAACAACTGCTGAATCTAAGTAAAAAGACAAGAAGATGTACATAGTCAGGTATAAAAATAATCTCATTTAAAGTCACCTCAGCTTCCTTAGAAAGATTCACTAATCACTAGATTAAGAGACTATAATGAGCTCATTTAAGTGAACATACAACATATGTACATGAAAATGTGAAAATTATAGTAATTAGAATAAGATTTGTAACAGTTTCTATTAATAGCAAAACCATATTATAGTTCTCTATCATTTAGTGGCAAGAGATGGTTTGATGATGAATTTTAGGATAAGATATGACACTGGACTTCTGTGGTATTTAGGATTAAGGCCCTGCTTCTGCAAGCCTTTATACAGATGTTTAATTTCATGTGAGTTATGCCCTGATACTGCAAGTACTTCACATGTGTTTAATTTTGCAATATTCATAGGAAGTTCTGTGCAAGTTTCCCAGTACAGCTGAGCAAATAATTCTGTGAATATTTCTTGGGATTTTAAAATAACTTGCTTTCGATCATGTTTGCTCTCCCTGTGTTTTCTTTCCACTAATACTGGAATGACTGTTAAAAGACAGTGAATATTAAGAGTTTTATACTGAAACAGAATTTTCAATTTGCATGCATAAATATTAATATTGAAATGCTTGCCCATCCATCAAAACAGAGAACAGAAATGCTATGAAAGTTAGAAGACCAATCACAATTAAGCAATACCTACCAGATTTTGCATATCTGTAATGAGTTTGTACAGTAAAAGATTCAAAGACATTTTAGTTCTGTAGGAAATAAATGCAAGGAAGTTTCAATGTGCTCATGTATATTCCACCACTGGGGGAAAAGAAGAGGCTACATTCCATCAAATGTATCTAATTAGAATTACATGCTCAGCTCTAGTTACTAGGCAACATGAACAATGATTACATGTAGCTATTTGCAATTTTGCAACTGTAGAATTACTGGCCCTACAGCAACAAAGTCCTAAATGTTTAAAATGTTCAAGATATAGATACAAATTCATCAGAAGAGAAAAAATTAAGCTACTGCTCTGGTAAATCCATGAATAAAGGATACAAGTGGGGGTAAAAAGTTTTATAGCCCTAACTATGATAAACTGCAGCCAGGATAACATTCAGAGTAGTTGGTTCTTGCCCAAACTGCTACCATCTCACTCCTTTGCAGTCTACTGCTCAGGATGCTATTCCAAGGGATAACCAGTAGAGGACACTCTAACTTTCTCTACAGATCACACAGTCTATATCTTTTAATAAGCGAACTGCTCTGAAATTTGCTTGAAAATTTTGAGAAGATTATAATAAGGAAACATCTACTTCAGAGGTATTTTGTAATAACCCTTGTCATCCCAATATCTGAACACTGAGCACCACTGCAGATGGTTAAGTAGAAAATGCATATGCATTGTTTTATCTTGTAGTGCTGAAACTTGAAATTACTTTAAGGTGTCCTGGGACATATTTGAATGAAAAAACATCTAGCCATAGTGCACTGAAGAAAACTACTTGGTACCCTCCTTTTAATTCTCCCTCCTAAATGCCTCATTTTGCAGTTACACTCCTTCCAGAGTCCTTCAGACAGCTAGAAGTATTTGCAAATAGGACACTGCTTTCCATTTCCAATTAGGGGCAGAGTGCTTCTATCCAGCAGGACGGGGAACAAGTTAAGAATCTAAATTCTGTGTTACACTACCACTAGGTACCCCATGGCATCCTTCACTGGCCCTGTAATATCCTGTTTTATACTCTCTCCAAATAATTTATACATATACAAAACTACATTAAAAGAACAGTATTAAGATTACAAAAGTCAGACACTCAAAAGCTAGGAAAACACCAAAATAAAGGTTGCCTTTACAACCTTTATTCAGCCCCTTTGTGCATATGTATTGATGCAGCCTTTAATTACATTTTTCCACATTCTGTACTATTTTCCCCTGCTTCATTCAGTGCACTGGATGTACCTGCTCTGGGGATGAATCAGGGTTATGCAATGAATGAGGCTGTTGGTCTGTAAGACCCCTTGTCTCATTTTTGCAGAAGCTAGAAGATATGTCATGAACAAGGCAGGAGATGGATGAGAGGCAGGAGAGAAAGAATGATCTCGTGGTTAATGCAGTTGAATGCTGCCTTGGAGAATTGGAGCCTGTGCCATGGAGTTGCTGTGTGATACTGGGCAAGTCTCTTAAACTCAACTTTTCACAGGTGGTCACTAATTACATGTTCCTCATTTTCTGGGTACCAAACTTGAGACCTTGAAGTTTGACATGCTGAAGAGCTGAGCACTCACAGCTGCAACTGAAGTCAATGGGAGCTGTGCTTTAAATTTATGAAGTGTTATATAATATTAAGTATTCTGAAAAATCAGTTTCTAGGCATCTCAAATTGGGCACCTAAAACTAGTTGATACTGTTGACCTTAATGTCTCCATGACTCAGGTCCCTATCTGTAAAATGGGGATAATACTGCCTTCTAATTTCAGAGATGTTGTGAAAATAATTTCATTAGTGTTTGTGAAGCACTCGGACACTATAGTGATGAACATCATAAAAATGCCCATGAGGAAATGAATAATTCTGTCTTCAAAGCAGGGTTTCAATAGCATACAGTAATTAAGACCTGGGGCCACACATTGAACAATGAAGACAAAACAAAACATTGAATGAGGCAGGAGTTCTGAAGAAAAAAATAGTATGTGATCATCTCATTAAAGCTATATCATAATACATATGCACCAGGGGGCTGAATTCAGATTGGACGACCTTAATTTTAGCATTTCATAACTTTAGAGTGCTTAACTTTGCAACCTTAATATTGTTCTTTTAATGTATTTCATGTGTGCAATTTCCCAATTTAAAAAGCTAACTTAGTAAATAGAAAATTCCATCATGTGGCATCACATTGACACCTACCTAAATCATCAGCAGGATTGGAAACTTTAAATCCATGCCACAGTCCTCTGCCACTTAAGCTAATGGACTAACAGTTAGCAGTAGTAAGTTAGTGCTATTTGGACCAGCATTAGAGGGAGAAAGGACACATTCCCAGTGGGTTTCACAGATATATGCTGACAGCAGAAAAATAGTGAGACTCAGATCTTGGGTTCCATTACAGGCTCTGGAGGGGAGCGTACTCAAATGGGCATAGACTCCTCTTTCTGCCATTCTCTCCAAGCTTGACACCTTCTCCCCCATCCCCTCCAACCTGTTCATGCCCCAGCCCTGTCTCTTCCCCACCACTGACTCCTCATCCCAGGCCCAATCTCCTGAACTAGTCAGTCCCACTCTCCACTCCCTGCCCAATAAATCCTAGTCTCCTCTCTCCAGAATCCCAGTCTCCCCCACTTCCAAATCCCCTCCCCAATCTCTCTCCACCCTGCCAAACCTCCACTAACTCTCCTCCCTGCCCACTTTCCCCAACCTCACTAGCTCTAGCTCCTGTCTCCCTTCCTGAGATTCTCATCGAATCTCAGTGCTCTTGGCTCCCCTGTTTTAGTGCCAGTCTTTGACCAGCCAGTCTCTGTTCTCTCCACACACTACGCCTCCTTATCAGATCTGTGTCCCTTCAGCCTCAATTCTGCCTCCCCATTTCCCAACCCACAGGCACCCAGTCCCAATTTCCTTGCCCTGCCTACCTCAGTCTTCCCCTCGCCCAGCTCTTTTTATGATTTCAGTCCCCCCCTCGCCCCCCCACCCAAACCAATGGCTCCCTATCACTACCCTCTCCACTCCCTGGCTCCCAGACAATCCCAGTCTCCTTGTGCCAATATACTCCTCCAGCCTTTCCCAACAGTGCCCTAGGTATGACTTATTCCCTCTGCATTTGAATCAGATGGCTTCCTCCCACACTACCATGGATACCAGTAGGGAGGTTATCGGAAACACAGAAGAGAGGCTCCCTGCTCTCAGTTTCAGTGCTGGCCCCACCCTGGCTCAGAGCAGCCGTTACAGGGAAAGTCTGGCTTTGCCCCTGTAATCCCGGGCTGAAGGGAGCATGCTTAGTCACTTTGCAGGAATGGCACATGTGCAATCCTGTTACATGCAAGAGGTGTGAGGGGGATGGAATATGCTCAGATGCTCTGTAGGGATGGCGCATGTAGTCTGGCCAGCATTAGGAGCTGAGACAGGCTTGAGCATGCTCAGCAAGGACACAACCTTTGGAGATTTTAGCTGTTACACTCTAGCAAGTCTCTACTGAACACGTGCAAATTGATTTTTTCTAAGGCTTATAACTTTGCCAAGCTTGGCTGGATCTTCACAGGGACAGCAAAAAGCTCAGCCTGACAGAAGGCCACTGCCTCCCCACCAAGTTTTAAGTCTTGACTACAAAACATGGGTGAGATAGAGCTTTAAAAGTAATTCTGGTGACTTTTTTTAAAACATTGTTTTTTCCTAGCCTCATTCTTAGAAGTGGCTGAACAGTTTTGGCTGAAACTTTCCAGAAAAATGCAGCCCGAGTCATATACCTGCCATGGAAAAATTCAGCTGAAACAGTTGAAGTTTGGCAAAGCATTAAGCAACTGAAAGCAGGGTCTTACAATGGCAACCTTAACAATAGGTGTTGCAACCAGCCCCACATATAATACTTCAATATTGACTCTCCATTTGAGTCCCGAAGGACTATCACCAGAGATGTTGTTCTGCCACAACCCGAACATTATTCATGTATGGGAAGGGGGCGAGAGAAGACCTTAAAAATGGATCTGTCTTTGCAGACTGAAAGATTTGGGAAATTTCTGTGCACTACGAGACTTTCTCCTGAACTGCCATATCATACGGGGCCAAAAAAATGTAACGATGCTCCATGGGTTGCACTGGCTACCAATTAGTTTTCAGGTGTAAAGAAAGGTTTAACTTTAAAAAGAGCACTGTATGATTTGAGTCCTGTCTTATATTGTGCTCTCCAACCTCCTGCATACAATACTGGCATCTGAGAATTCAACTAGAGCACTCAGTCACCACTGTATTGTTTGCTTTACTCTAGCGCAGGGGTGGGCAAACTATGGCCCGTGGGCCGGATGTGGCCCGCGAGCTGTTTTAAGATGGTCTGGGAGCTCCCAATGGGGAGTAGGGTCTGGGGCTTTCCACGCTCTGGGGCAGGCGCTGGGTCGGGGGCCGCATCATGCGGCACAGCTCCGCTCTGGCACTCCGGCCGGGGTGCTGGATCAGAGGCCGCACCACACGGCGCAGCCCCGCTCTAGCCGGGGTGCTGGGTCGGAGCCACACCTCGTGGCTCGGCCCCACGCCAGCCAGGGTGCAGGGTCGGGGGCCACTCCCGGAAGCCACGGCATGGCCCTGCTCCAGCTCCTAAGCACTCCAATGGGAGCTACGGGGCGGTGCCTGTCGATGGGGAAGTATGCAGAGCCACCTGGCCGTGCCTCCAGGTAGAAGCCAGAGAAGGGACATGCCACTGCTTCCGGGAGCCACTTGAGGTAAGCGCCACTCAGAGCCTGCACCCCTGAGCCTCTCCCAATTTCCCAACACCCTGCCCCAGCCCAGATCCCCTTCCCACTCTCCAAGCCCCTTGATCCCATCCCAGAGCACCCTCCTGCACTCCAAACTTCTCATCCCCATCCCCACAGCAGAGCCTGCACCCCAAGCTGGAACCTGCACCCCTTCCCGCACCCCTGCCCCAGCACTGATCCCCCTCCTGCCCTCCAAACCCCTCTGTCCCAGCCCAGAGTACCCCCCTACACCCAAACTCCTCATCCCCAGACACACCCCTAGAGCCCTTACCCCCTCCTGCACCCCAACCCCAATTTTGTGAGCATTCATGGCCCGCCATACAATTTCTATTCCCCAATGTGGCCCTCAGGCCAAAAAGTTTGCCCACCCCTGCTCTTGCGCTTAGCATTTGATTCAGTTTGGAGGTAAGCATTACGGAAAGTAGTAAAATCATATGGAGTTCCAGATAGCATAACTGCAATTATGAAAGTTATGTACCAAGACCCCTGTAGTGCTGTAAGAATTAGTGGAAAATTAAGCAACTGGTTCAAGTCAAAGTTTGGTGCAGGACAAGGGGGCATGGAATTACTGTTACTTTTCATCATGTTCTTATACTGAAGTTAAGGATAGTAGATGAGTTTGAGGGCATGATATTGGATGATCTACAGTTAAGCTCTTTAGCTTATGCAGATGATATACAACTGGAAACCTATTTGAATTAATGATACTCTTCACTACGTTGGAAAATTGTGTAGTCAGCTTGGACTTAAAATAAATGCCAAGACGACAGCAGTTGAATCTTGGAAAAGAAATAATAGCTAAAATGTTGAAATGCAGCAGTGAAACCACAGAACAAATACAATCTTATGTGTATCTTGATCAGTGCCGATCTTTCCCTCAAGAATGAGGTTAAAAGGCGACGTGCTTTTACAAGCATTGCACAGAAGTTGATGAAATTATAGACTGAAAAACATTGTGTTTGGTAATAAAGTGAAAATTTATCAAACCAGTGTACTAATAGTATTACTCTGTGGTCTGAAAGCAGTTGCTTTAAATACAGATATCAGAATGCTGGAGGTAGCAGAGGGGGGAGTTCTCTGGAAGGTGGCAGGTAGAAAGTGGAATGATTTTAAGACAAATCAAAAATCCGGGTATTGGCTGCAGTAAAAAGATTACGATGGTGGGGACACTGTAGAAGACAAACAGATGATAGGACGCTAAAGAAAACAGTGCAAATACAATCCAAGTCAGTCAGATCAAGAAGCTGACCACCATCTACCTAGCAGGCCATTATATGCCTGGACACAACCAGACTGGGTTTAATGGAGGAACAAGCCTTGAACAGGAAAGATCAGTGACAGTTCTTTTGCTTAAGACACATTTAAAAGTGCCTTACATACAAAACAGAGACCTTAAAATAATATAGTCAAAGCTAGGCTTCTTATTTACTTTTAAAATGCCGACAAATGAATAGCATGGTAAGTGCCTAAAAAATACAAACATGACATCCTTCCTTTTATCGCCATGTGCAGGAGACAAGTCTGAATCAGCAACACTGGTGAAAGACTAAATAAGATGAGTTATCTTATAGGAGTCCCAATGCTCCACAGTCCAAAACATGAGAGCGCTACATACAGGGTCACATGCCTAGCAGTCTCAGATGAAGAGATACTCATGATGACAATACTGTGGCTAGTGAGATATTCACCCTTAAGAAAGACATGGCTCCAGATAGAACTCAGATTAACTGATTAGTTTTTGTATGAATAGTTGATTGCACCACATCTGAACAATGAATCAATACAGAATTTTCCCACTGACTCCAGTCTTCACCTGAAAAGCTATTTAGGAGGAATTTTGATCTTTTGACCTCACTAGGCTGGCTAAATATTCTCAAGCTTTAGATATGTGTTTAACCTCTTAACCTCCAAGAGCCACATGTGTTTCACAGCTGGTAGCAAAGAATTAGAAATGATGGGGTTAATAACATAGTGAGTAACAAAACAGAAGTGAGTTTTTTGCCAGAAATTTTCTTCCTATGTAAAAATAACTGTTTGGTCTGATCTTGAATTTCAAAGGAAAACCTTCTGAGTTTGAAGTACCACAGCATTCATGTACTGTTAAAATGAGACCCACTACAGAGAACAGTGGACAAGTAACGTTAATGCACAAAAAAGCCTACAAAATCTAATTCTTAAAATATTCAAACTCTGTACTTTCAATGGTTAAATAGTCACAAGTTCAGAAAACTGCCTTTTTTTTACACTAAACCTGAAATATAGGTTCATATTTCTGACATATGAAGAGAAGAAAAGAGCTGCACTAAGATCAGGAAGGTTTTGTGCAGATTACGAAAAGAAGTTAAGGTTAGGCCAGGGTTAGCGAATACACTTAAACTAGCTCCAATTTAACCTGAGTTTTTAATCCAAATCTGGAGAAACCTGTAGTGAAACTTAACATTTAGTGAAATGGGGGGTAAATACACATTCACATTTTGGTATTGCAGTTAAATTACACTGCTGCCAAGTATATTTATGCAAACATTACAAAGCACTTAACGTATTTAAAAACTACATCTATGGGAATAATATAAGTGTTACAAACTTCTCAGATCATCTCTTTCAGCATTTATGTCTGATAATTTGTCCTGGCATCTTTACTGAACATTTTCAGGGTACAACCCATGTGCTGGATGCACTGGTGTGGTTTTAAAAATACATGTATGAAAATGCAGCACTGGATTTAGAGCTGTGCAAGGAGCACAAAGGTTAGAACATGTGAGCTAAAGGACACGTTTATAGGGTTGCATGGTGTCTAAGTCATACTGCTTTCACTGATTTAAGGGCAATTGGACAGTAGCCTTTAACACTACAAATGTATCCTGAAGCTTCATGAGCCTTATGCAATTCAAAATGGACAACAGCCTTATGAAGTGCAATCCGTGAAAGTCTCAGATAACTGAACAAAATACAGTTCTAGAGCTTGTCTGACGCCCTTTAATGCGCACTAGATACCTTTCAGTGTGCGTCAGCAGGATCTACATGGGGCAGTTAGAGGACAACATGTTCTAACGCTCTACATTTCACACCCCTCTAATTCGCACTACAGTGATGTACAGCCCCTTATTTCCCAACAGTTTTGCTATACAGCAGCCACGGTGTTCACAACATATTATTGTTTCAGATGTAAATAAGCATTCAGCAAAATACCAAAATAAAAGAGAATTACAACCATATGAAATGCTGTAATAAACATTAAGATGGCGAGGACTTGGACTATCTGACTAAACTGGAAACTAAAAGCCATCATGATATTAAGGAAAGCAGTGAGTGTAGATACTTGCCTTTTAGTTATTTCCTAAAATACATTTGTGTAACATTAACAGTCCATTGTAGGTCACCCAAAGCAAGAGTTTAGAGTTCTTGTTCATACTGTACTGCAATACTTGAAAGATTAGAAAATATTGTAAAAAGCCCCTGCAATTCCTTAGGAACAACAGGGTGATTTAAGACTAAATTCACAGTCTGAATGGAGCTACCAGGGTTTCTCCAACCAGAGATTAAAACGGTTCCATTAAATCAATCCTATAAATACAGGACCTAAAATGCTAAAAATTTCAATGCTCTGGGAAATTCACCTTCCCCTAAGGGCTAAAAATATAGTTCAGACCGAAAGGGCGCTAGCGTAAGCCACACTAACAGTATTTATCTCTATCCTTCTCTAGACGGCTGTCCCACGTTAGAGGTCTCTGAATCAGTTGAGGCTTCCATCTAATGGGTTTAGTCATTTAGAAGCTCATGCTTTCAGTGCTGACGGTCCTAGTTTCAAACCCATCTAATGGCCCAACTGGGGTTGATTATATTAACACTTATTGCTAACATCATATTTTTATGCATCGCTAATTATAACCCTTTCTAAGGGCTAGAAAATCTGACAAAGCAGCTAAAATGTTTATCATCTGTTTATGACAGCACCTACACTGTGTTAGGTGTTCAAGAACAGCAGTCCTTGCCCCCAAGGACCTCACAGGGTAAGGACAGACAAAGATTAAGGGACAGTTTCAAATAAAAATCAGCACATTTCATTACTGATAACATGATGGAAGTTTGTTTTTTAAGGATTTAAAATTTGAGAGGCCAAATGATTTGCAACTCATCACAGGAAAAAAATAGCTCTATTTTTTCCATTTGGGCAAAAAGCCAACACAACACTGCAAGTCCACAACCATGTCTTAAAGCATGTTTCAAACATGGTTATTATTATAGTGTAGGCAGACTTGGTTGTAATTAACAAAACTTGTTTCACTATTATAATTGAGTATTTGCTATAAGCCTTTAAGTAAAAAAGCATCCACTATAGCCAGAAAACCCCAAAGTCTGGACTGAAAACACAAGGCATGCTTAATTCAGACAGCGGAGAACAGCACCAGCTCTAGCTGATGTACATTTCTCCCCCACCACACCCACAGGTGGATGAATCAGCTAAATCTCCCATTTTTATAGTAATACAGAGCCCAAATAGCAGGGTAGTAGAAGTGCTTAAA
Source organism: Terrapene triunguis (assembly GCF_002925995.2). NCBI lineage: Eukaryota > Metazoa > Chordata > Testudines > Emydidae > Terrapene > Terrapene triunguis. Next base: position 30,745,383 of record NW_020664417.1, on the reverse strand, counting down.
GCTAAAATACTTTGCGTGTATGCTGCTTGTCTTTCAATGCAGAAAGAATGAGTCAAGATCAACATCTGTAATAGTGGGTGGATGACATCTGAGCAGGCTAAAAATACATGTTGATAACCACAGCACACAAAGCTAAGACCAATACTTTACATTTCATCCAGGAAAGCTTTTAGCTATCATTCATCTAATCTGCAGTGGATTGTGTCTAAATTCTTCTAGGAGACATTTCCTTGCAAAATTTACAGAAAAAGGTTTATTTTTAATGACACTTCACTGACAGTAAAGGGTTGTTTAAAAATCAAGGTATTGTTACAACAATCTGATAACCAAGGCTGCGATTTTCAAAGGATTTGTGCCTTTGAAAATTCTCATAAGTAAAAGAAAATTTAAAGTAGCGTAAGGTTATTATAATACATTTTCAAAAGTAGTGACCACTATGGAGAAGAGATTTCCTCTGATTCCTGTGAGCTTCATCCTTGGCACAGATAAGCATTGTTGATTAATACATGTGGTAAGGTGGGTCAGAGAAGAATACATGTTCTCTTATGTAAATGTAAGTTTACCATTCTAACAAAGCACCGTGAATTTCACCTGGAATTGGACAGTCAGTGCAGAGTGAGAAAGAGAGTTTTAATATGCACTCACTGGTCTGGACACAGAAGACAGGAAAACACATTATGTATTTGAAATCTTCTAAGGGTGGCCCTTTAAGACTGGCCCCACGTAGAATTATTGCCAAGAATGAGATTAAAAGGTATGGATGCCCAGGGCAAGGTTCACAGATGAGATGAAAGGACAATCTTTCAGCCAGCCACAGGTATGGGGCATTTCTGCCTACAAAGCAACTTGGAAATATGATGACTCTAGTAATATCTTAAGACTGAAGACCACCTGGACAATGGGCGAACTTAGTTGAGGAAGCAAATTAACCAGATACTGTTGAAGAAGATATCTTGTATGAGTAAACAGCAACTGGATAACAGGAAGGTGGCATGTCTAGTGGAGAGGGCACTGGACTGGGAGTCAAACTTTTGTTGATATTCCTGACTCTACTACAGGATTTGCTGTGTGGGCAAGTCACTTGACCTCTGTGTCTCTTGTCTCCCCTCTCACCTTCTGTCTGGGTGGTCTATTTAGATCAGGGGTGGGAAAACTGCGGCCCGCAGGCCGGATCTGACACCTCAGGGCTTTGGACCCAGCCCGCGGGATTGCCCCCTGTGGCGCCGCGGGCCCCGCACCACTCTCAGAAGCAGCTGGCACCACTTCCCTGCAGCCCCCAGGCAGGGGGGCAGAGGGCTCCGTGCATTGCCCTTGTCTCCAGGCACTGCCCATCGCAGCTCCCATTGGCCGGGAACAGGGAACCGCGGCCAATGGGAGTTTCGGGGGAGGCTCCCCTCCCCCAGGGGCTGCAGCGCTTCCTGGAGTGGCATGGGGCCCGAGGCCTGCCCTGGCGCGCACCGCTGCCACCCTGGAGCCGCTTTAGGTAAGCGGTGCCGGGCTGCAGCCCAAACCCCGCCTGCACCCCGCCCCCCAACTCCCTGCCCTAAGCCTCCTGCCTGCACCTCGCACCCCATCTCCCTACCCTGAGCCCCTTCGTACACTCCACACCCCTCCTGCACCCCAACTCCCTTCCCTGAGCCCCCTCCTGCACCCCGCACTCCTCCTGCACCCCAACCCCCTGCCCTGAGCCCCCTGCCGTACCCTGCACCCCAACTCCCTGCCCTGAGCCCCCTCGTACATCCTGAACCCCTCCTGCACGCCAACCCCCTGCCCTGAGCCCCCTCCCGCAGTCCGTACCCCTCCTGCACCCCTGCCCTGCGCCCCCTCCTGCACGCCACACCCCTCCTGCACCCCAACCCCCTTCCCTGAGCCTCCCCATACACCCCACACCCCTCCTCTGCCCCAATCCCTTGCCCTGAGCCACTTTCTGCACACCGCACCCCCTCCCACGCCCCAACCCGGCCATGCATACAATTTCCCCACCCAGATGTGGCCCTTGACCCAAAAAGTTTGTCCACCCCAATTTAGATTGATGATTCTTTGGGGCAGGGACACTCTCTCACTAGTGTTGGTACAGCACATAGCCCAATAGCATCCGAATCTTCGTTGGGGCCTTTAGGCATTACTGTCATACAAATAACAGGACAGTTATAAAAAGATTCTGCAAGCTATTCTATAATTTTAGTTTCAGTAAAAGATTCTCAAAAAATGGCTAAAATTTGCCTTTCATCTGACAATAAAAGCTGTTCCACCCTGGTAAATTGCCTGGTGGAGCATCGTTCTGCTGAGAGGAAAGCTTCTTGGTGATGCATTTTTGGGGAAAGCACCATTTCCTGTGATCTGGAGCTTCTTTTTACCCACTATTCCACTTACACCCACCTTTTAAAATCACTGCTAGGTGGCTGACATCTGACTGTAGGAATTCAATGCTTCTTAATTAGTCTCAATAAAGCATTACAACAAGATGTTACTAGACAACAACATACAAATAACCATACCGAATCAGACCAATGGTCCACTTAATCCAGTATCCTGTATGACATGCTTAAAAGGAAGATGCATGCAACTCCAAAGCCTGCCCATTGGAGAAGTTTTTTCCTAAACCATCTGCTAGAGCTTGGCCTTGAAGCATGAGGGCTCATAATACTTCTAAAAGAGTTTTCATTCTACCTAATGTAACAATAAATGGGGTCATTATCCATATGTTTACTACAGTTTTGAATCCCAAGCAGCTCTTGAACTGAATATCTTGCAGCAATAAGTTTCACAGGTTAATCATACATTGTTTAAAAAAAAAGTCAAACTTTTAATTGGTTGCCTCTCTCTTTCGTTGAATGAAATATTCTCATATCATGAAAGGGTAAATAGGAGCCCTCAGTTCACCTTTTCAATACTAGACATATACTAAATATTTTGCATCAATCAAGTCCATTCTTACTCCTCTACTCTCTAATTTAAAAAGGTACTCATCTTTAATCTCTCTTTATTTTGAAGTCGTTCCATGCCTCTAATTATTTTAATCACCAATCTATGAACCTGCTATACTTTATTTGTGATCAGTTTACCACTATTGAACACAATATTCCAAGGGAGGGCATAACACGGATTTACTCAATAAAAGTGTTTTCTAGCCCACATTTTTTTACTTTGTTTTTTTAATCACCACTGCACATTGAGTAGCGGTTTTCACTAAGGTATCTGCAATGACACCCAGGCTTTATTCCTTAGTGGTGACAAGTTATTGCAGAACCCAGCAATACACCTCCAAATAATTCAAATTATTGCTTTCAACAGTCATCATCTTGCATTTCTCAATATTGAATTTTATCTGCCATCCTGTTGCCCGTACACCTTGCTTTAGGAGGTGCTTCTGAAGTTCCTCCATTTTCTCTTTTGACTAACCTAAATAATTTTGTCATCTGCAAATGTTACCACCCCATGCGCACACCCTTTTTCAAATGTAATATATTAAAAAGTAGTCCTACTTTGAAACCTCCTGGCACCACATCCTTTTGCTATGGTGAAAATGACCATTTATTCCTATGATCTCTTCCGTTTTAGTCAATTTTTGATCTATGATAATACTTTACTTCTGACCCGATGACAACTTATGAGAAACTGTGTGAAAAGCTTCATTGAAATATTCTCCTTCAGATGGTTCTCTTTTATCCACTATTTCAACAATATGCTCACAGAATTCTAGTACATTTCAAAGACACCATTTTCTGTACAGAAGTTGTTCCAGTTTGCTCCATCATAGCTGTTAGAGGGATTCCCCCCCCACCACACACACACACACACACACACACACACACACACAGAGGTTCTTGTCACGCAGACAGAAAGCAGAAGACCAGAAGTCCAAAGTGCAGACAATGCAATGTTTATTGGGATTAGTTCCAAGCAAATATATCCATAGCTCTACATGCCAGCAAGTCTGTTTTCCAGTATTTCATTTTAAGCTGTGACACCGCAGAGCGTTTACTCCGTCCCCCTTTCCAGCTCTGACACTGCAGAGACTTGCCCTGTGTTCCCGTTCCGCATTCCCTTCTCCCCATTCCCATTCCCCTCCTCCTCCCTAGCAGGCCCAAATATACCTGCAATGCATGCCCACAGTCCACCCTTTTTGTACCCCATGGGAGGCTAAGGATTGAGGTTGTGCTATGGTCAGGGACAGGCATTTTGTTGGTCTTTTAGTGTTTTATTCCTCCCCCCCAACCCCCCTTTGTCCCTCCCGACTGGTAGCTTGAGCATGCCTTGAGATTTGAGGCAATCTTAAAGTGTGCTCATATATTACACTCCCACCATACCTTGTAACACTGCTCTTATTTGTTCCCATTGTACTAACAAACCCATCTAACTAGGCAAAAGCAACACACACAGTGTCTTTTGTTCTTTGTTTACACATATTAATATGAAATATAAAAATATTAAAAAGTAAAACCCAAAATTATATCCCAGGCTAGCAAACAGACCTATATACTAACAACAGCCTGTTCATCTAGGTGTTTTACAGTTCTATTTTAAATTCTCTTCTCTACTAGTCTACTTCACAGTGAAAGAAGGCTCACTTGTCTTTAATTCCTAGGATCACCTGCAATGCCTTTCTTAAAGTTAGATACAAAAAAGGTTACTGTTAGTCCTTTATAGCACTATTAACAACAGATTACATATTTCTGTTAGTATCTCAGACACTTCATTCTTTGAAGTTTCTTCAGCAACTCAATGAATTCTCTACAGATTGTTGCATGAAATATGAGGGGTTCATTGCATAATACAGGTTTTGTGCCACACTGCGCAAGAAACCTTGATTATTTACTCTAAAGGATAAAGCAGACCAACATTTCCATTGTTAGGAGAATTTCCCAAAACAATGTGGAAAAAATTCCAGCAATATCAGAGAGCATGTTAGCTTTCCTCATGTCAAATGCATATTTTTAAGATTATTTTATCCTGTTACATGTCACTGGCGAAGCAAAAGTAAGAAGGGTAATAGTTTTACTCACTCAAGTAAATCCCTTCCCATCAGCCAGCTGGGGTTTATTTTCTGCATTGGCATTCATCACCACACCAAAAAAGAGAGTGACAGTATTAATTATTTGTAGTCTACTTGCACTGCTGTAATAAGTGGGCCTATATATTTACCAAAGTTCTGAACCTAACTGTGAGAAATTAGATAAAAGTTCATAAAGTGTCACAATAACCTGTAACAAATGTTGATGAGAAAAGGTGCACAAGGGAGTCAGAAAGACTGAGTTAGTCCAAACTAAAAGTCCTATTGCTATAACTCAAGAACTATTAAGACCATGCCTGGTAAATAGGAGAAGTGTGGGACTGGAAATTAATGAACCAAAACTGCTGTGTTGGAAATTAGGCCTAATTGGTGGAAAAAGTAATGAGAGAATTGGCTATATCGCCATCATTCCCTAACTGAATGAAGGGGAAGGAGTGAGCATCTCCATCATGGCTTCCAACCCAGCTATCCCGTGGAATCCTGTGATCCAGTGCGACACCACTGTGCTTTCCTCTTTGTGACCCTCAGAGATGTCCTAACCAGACTGGACCAAGAGAGGGACCCAGATGACACCACCACCTCCACTGACTCCAACTGAATCCCAACCATCACCTGGCACGTCAGTCTTTGTAAATCCCACTCCCTTATGTCCTTTTCTCCCCCCCACCTTCTCTTTTTTCCCCCCCTTACCTCTCTCCTTTTGCCTTCTGTTTAACAAAAGTCTGGTTTAGCCAGCCAAGACTGCACATTTTATGACATTCTGGAAGCCTAGGAGCAAAGAGGCAACTAAAAGTAAAGCCCTAACCAGCCCAATGCTAGCACAAGTTTACCATGTCTCAGAATGACTGTTAAGACCACGTGCTGTGCCTGTGTTTTTCTAGCAGCGAGACTGTAAGTGAGTCCGCACCAGAGACAGAAACTGCATTTTCTATCTTTTCTGTTCCCTTCTTTCCCCATGTGTGGGTTCGTATTGTTTTGCCTTCTAGGAAATGGGACTGGACTTTAATAGCAGCACAATGACAGCTGCAGCCCACCTCAACTAACTTCTTCTCTTTTCCCCATAAAGGATGGTTATTACCATTGTTGATACAGTAACTCCTTGCTTAACATTGTAGTTATGTTCCTGAAAAATGCGACTTTACGCGAAACAATGTTAAGCAAATCCAATTTCCCCATAAGAATTAATGTAAATGGAGGGGGTTAGGTTCCAGGGAAATTTTTTTCACCAGACAAAAAACTATATTTTATATATATATATATATATATATATATATATACATACATACATATACATATACATATACACACACACACACACACATATATACACACACACACACACACATATACACACACACACACACATATACATATACATATATACACACACACTATAAGTTTTAAACAAACAATTTAATACTGTACACAGCAATGATGATTGTGTAGCTTGGTTGAGGTGGTGAAGTTAGAGGGTGGAATATTTCCTGGGGAATGCCTTATTGCTAAATGATGAACTAGCATTCGGCATAGTCCTCAAGGGTTAACACATCGTTGTTAATGTAGCCTCAAACTCTACAAGGCAGCATGAATGGAGGGAGAGGAGACAGCATGGCAGACAGAGACACACAGTGTGTGTGTGTGATGCGCATTGCCCCTTTAAGTATGCTGACCCCACTCTTAAGTACATTGCCTTTAAAAAAAATCAGGAAGTTGAGACAGCAGCTGCGGCCAGCAAGCGCTCTCTGTCCTGAGCCGTGTCCTATATGGAGAAGGGGTAAGTGGGGGGGCAGGAGTAGGGCGGAGGGGGACACCCTGACATTAGCCCCTCTCTACCCCCCTTCCCTGCACAGCAAGCAGGAGGCTCCCGGGAGCAGCTCCAAGGCAGAGGGCAGGAGCAGCACATAGCAGTGGGGGGAGGGATAGCTGAACTGCTGGCAATTGGTAGCCTGCTGGGCGGCTGCTGCACAGGGAATTTAGGGGAGCGGGGAGCTGATGGGGGGCTGCTGGTCCACCCTGGTTCCAAGCCCCCACCAGCTAGCTGCAACGGGCTGCTCTTCCTGCAAGCAGTGGACAAAGCAGGCGGCTGCCAAACAACATTATAAGGGAGCATTGCACAACTTTAAACGAGCATGTTCTCTAATTGATCAGCAACATAACACGAAACAACGTTAAATTAACCAGGACGACTTTAAGTGAGGAGTTACACTATCATCTAAGACAGTCAAACAAGGGTTTTTTCCCTTCTAAAACCTCTCTCCAGCTAAAGGAAAAAGGAACAAGAGATGTTGTTAAAACAAAAGCTTTATTTAATACTTTACACATCAAACTCTTAACTGCTTTTCCTTCTTTTCCTGTATCTTCTATAAAAGGTTAAAAGAATTTTTAATGATTTTTGCCAAGGTACTAAGCAGGCTGATGTCTCTATATACCAAACACTGTTTAATGTTGGACAGTGACTGGATTACGTTAACACCTTTGACCCTCTGGGCTCCCATATTTCATCTAAATTAATATAACAGTGCCTACAATGTATCAGGTGCTGTCAACAGGCACAAAAAAAAGAGTTCCTGCCCCAGACTACTTAAAATTTTAGACAAAAATAATGCAGAGGTTGGAGAAGGATGCAGTCAGAATATGTACAACTCCATATACATTTAAAAAAATACATCCACTATTCCCACCTGCTCCTTGACCGATTGTTAGCGAATCAGTAAGAACAATTACCCTCAACAACATTTTATTTTGCTGCAAACCTCCAAAAGTGTAGTTACATTAAGATATAAACCCTGATCATTTAAAGAAGATACTCACTGTGCTTCTATTTGTAAGGAAATCTGCCTATTGGACGACCGTCACCATCCAATGGCAAGCAACCATATATAACAGGTGAGGGGTAGAATACCATGCACAATACACTAGAATTTGTTCACTGGAAACTTAGATCATTTACTGTTGCCTGACATTTCTTAAAATGCATATAAATTCTAGAATTGTGTGCCACTGTTTCTCCTCCAGCTATGCAGCATATTAAGTTATGCCTTCACACCATATAAATTCTCAAAGCCGTCGTCAAAAATACCAAGACCTACGTCGCAAGAAGTACCCAGATGATTGCTGGAAGTATAACATATAAAATATGTACAATAGCAAAATACAGTGCAACTCTCTCCAAGCACACAATCAAGCTGTTTAAAAAGAGACTGTCAGGCAGTTTAGAACCAACATTTAGATTTTGGGAAGGGGGGGGGGAAAAGAGACTTAGGGTTAAATTAAAACCTTTTAATAAAATTTTAAGGGTCAGAGAAGACCGCATGAATGTAAATAGTTCTCTGCAGTGTCAAGAACCCAAATATTACAGCACTGTAATAGTATTAGAGTAAAAGAATGAGATAGTGACAGCGAGCAGTCATCATTGTTCAAGCTGAGTGAGACGCAAAGAGTAAAGAGCACAATCTGAGATAAGTGAGATTTTTTTAAGTCAGTTTCAATCATCTAAACTGTCGTTACCGACAGATAAGGATATTTTAAAAATATTTTAACTTAAATGACTTTCTGAAGATAACTGGGGAAGGGGTGGGGAAAGAGAAACAAGACACCAACCACCAATAGGGCTTGACACTTAAGAGACTTCATAAGTAGAATACTATTAAGCTTAATTTAAAATAGCCTAATGTGCTAAGACATTTTAGTGATATTTTCTTTCAAATTAGATGAAGAACAAAATGGCCATACTGGGATCACACATTAGCCTTTCAGCTCTGCAGGCCCCAAGTTCAGTTTCACAGATGAAAGAGTTAAATGGTCTCAGCCTAATTCTCTATGAGCATCCATAGCTGACAAGTTTTGTGCAGCTCTATGTATGACACTGCATGCAAATTTGAGCTATTTGCATCTAACAAATTTTATCTTTAAAAGTTGTTTGGATTTTATGCTGGTAAAAGGCATTTGACTGACATCTGTGGTGAATGAAATCCCCTGTTTATCTCAGGATGGCAGCAGGGAACATTGTTCTGTCAGCATGCTTCAGCCCTGATAACAGGGAGGACAGACTTCATCTGCAGGCAAGAGGGATAGTTCAGTCCTCATGGCCCATTCAGTGCTTGACCTCTACCAAATAGTCCAAAACATAACGATTAATTTGGTCTAAGAATGCTGGAACTGAACCCCCAAACTTATCTCATACAGGGGTCATCAAATATTCATTAAATGGGAATATCTTTTAATCCCTTCATAGCTAGGCTGCATTCAAAATTGGTGGCCTCACTGTTAAAGACTTTGTAGCTCACTGGTAAGGCCCTGAAGCATTCAACCCCAACTTAAGGGGTCGCAGACATATATTTTACATACAAATAATTATGATAAAGGACTGTTTAAGGTTGCTAAGTCAAGCTCTTAAGTTAGAAAATGTCAGAATTGAGGTTACCTATGCAACCTTAATTTGACTCCCTTCTGCATATGCATGATGATAGTTTTTAGTTACATGATCACAAACCTTTTCTTCCCCTCACATGGATTTTCAACAGGGTTTGAACCCAGGACCTTCAAATAGACATCACAGACCTCTTCCACTTGAGTTAAAGGAACAAAAGATAAGAGAAGTAAGCTGTTTTATCTTATATGTGGCTCAACCCCTAATGGATATACTATACACACTTTGCCAATGGGTAACCATTTGAGAGATAGCAATGGAATGTTTTGCATCACAGCAGGATTCCTGGGTTCTATTCTTGGGTCTGGGACCAGAGTGGGGTCTAGTCATCAGAGCAGTGGTTACCAACAGAATACCAAGAACACAGATTTGGCACCTTTATTCTGAGAGGAAGAGTGGCTAAGTGTTAAAACTTGGGTCTATCACATCAGAAACCCATGTTTTATTCCCGGCACTGTCTGGTGTGATCTTGTGCAGCCTCTGTTACCTTATTTGGCAAATAAGTGAATGCCTGCCTCCCAAGATAGAAATGAGGGCTTGGTCAGTATATAAGCATTTGGAATTGCTCATAAATATTAACAGCCGTCAATGGCATATGGGAGATCAAAACTCATGTCTCCTAGCTCCCAAGCCCTTTACACCTAGGCTAAAGATTTTTAATTTTAGTGATGGGGGGGGGGGGTAAGAGAGTCATTATGCAGAATATTTTACCTGATATGTGGGCAGGTATGACAAGGCAGATGTGAGTGTCATGCAACATGCATAACATTTAGCAAGTCTTAACATCTGCCAAACCACTAGCAGATTCCGTTTACGCTAGATCATGGTGAAATGCACAGGGAAATTTGTGCAAGATCACTTTCATAGGTGCTAAGACATTGGCCAATTTTGGTAATTCAAATATCTCAAGTTATGTAAACTTAAAATGTAAAGCTGCCTGATTCACCAATGTCACCAGTCAAAACTGTCTAGACTGCTAAGCTTAAAGCAGAATGTTATTTGTGTGTTAGAACTCCCTATCAGTGCAGATAAATAAGAGTGTAACAGCTTGAAACATTCTGTATGGTTTAGTGAACATTTGGCCAAACAGTTCATTAAAAATATTACATGCTGTACCAGATATTTAGCTGAGAGTTTTTTGGCAAGTCAAACCTAAATCACAGGAAGTAAAAATTAACATATTTTAGCACAAAAGATCCTTATATCTTCATCGTTGCTATTTATGAAAGAATTTGTACACATAAATCAATGTACACATAAAACATTAAAATTGCTTCCTTGTCATTTGCCAACTTTTTTTTAAATAGAGCAACTAAGTTCTTGCACTCCAAGCAGTGCTTTCTGAAAAATGTGAATTGATACATTCTGCACCTGCAGTAATCACTTTACCTAATGGCAAGTTATCTTTGAAATCTTTCATGGGTTAGAGAAACTCACCAGGAAAAGTGAACAACTGTAGGAACTGCTGCAGTCATATTAAAAACCGTTTGGATTCCAATCTGTGACCAAAAACGCTGTGAGAGTAGTTCTCTGATAGATATCCCATTATACAAAACACTGTGGTAGTATATGCACATGATTCCCAGGGTGTAAATCAACTTTTCCAAAAGAAAAAATGTAATCACTGATTTAAGGACATATCAAGTGTACAGCATAAGCCCAATTCCAGAGAATGAGAAAGAACATGGTGACAGGGCCGCCCAGAGGATTCAGGAGGCCCAGGGCAAAGCAATTTCAGGGGCCCCTTCCATAAAAAAAGTTGCAATACTATAGAATACTATATTCTCGTGGGGGCCCCTGTGGGGCCCAGAGCCTGGGGCAAATTGCCCCACTTGCGCCCCCTCCCCCCGGGCAGCCGTGCATGGTGAATGTGTTACTTTGAAAAGTAACTAGAACTGGCATTGTTGATTTCCATGTTTATTGCTTCTCACTGAGCAACTGTGGTTAGTTTACAAACAAATGGAAGATTTCTTTTTCTTTTTTTTTTTTAAATCACCACTTCTGCAAACTCAACCTGGGACATGAAAGTTAATTGAGGATGTTTCCTTCTGCATCACTAGCAGAGATTTTGTCAAGGCCAAATTATGCCTTCCCTTATACCTGAATACCCTTTGTCTTCAATGAGCTGCCTAACTATAATTGATTGGTCCTGTAATGGGGACTTGGTCAGCATCCTCTTGACACTGCACCACCTATTTATAGAAACAATCTTTACTAGTTATCAATGAAGGAGCAGATGACAAAACATTCAGACCAAGTGCTATGAGATATACACGCACATGCCTAATCTTTCACTTTCATAGATGCACAAACTTAGCACTGGGAAAAATCATGCACCAGATTGTAATTTTTTCATTTTATTTTTTATATTATAACAATAAGGACAATTAGTTAGTATACCAACCAAGCAAACAAAACTAATTACCAAATCAATCCCTATTATTACTAAACCAATTACCAATTAGAACACCAATTTCAAAACCAGTTACCAATTAAAATAAAAAAATGTAAAATCAAAGTCAAAATCAAAGTGAAATGTTTCAGTTGACCTCAAATTAATTTTGGGGGAAATTCCGTTTCACGGTAAATTGTGAATTTTGACTTCTTGTGGTTCAGAATGAAAAATTTACAAAATGTCAATTTCCTGCAGAACAGAAATTCCAAGTTTTGACCAGGTCTCAAGAGAACTACTGTGCTCTGAATCCATGAAATGCTATAGAAATGTTAAGCACTGTGACACTATCTCAAGGCGCATGCCTAAAATTCATGGATACTTGACAATTTCTGTCTTAATCTGTGCCTCTGATCCTAGTGCATAAAATGTGCTTAGCATCTCACAGATGTGTTGTGAAGATACTTTTGTTAAAGTTTGTGAAGCATTTCAACACTATTGTTCCGAGCGCACACAAGGAAGTTACCTGTAGTCAGTGCGGGATTTGGATGGTATCTGATAAATAAGGCATGTGGCTACACAATGAATGATGAGGCTGAAAAGTTATATTGAACTGCTACCCTTTCAGTGATCTTCATCCATCCTATGAACTCAGTGAGACAAGAATCCTGTGGGAAATACAGTTTATGATTGTGTATTTAATGCATACACACAAAAGGGCCAAATTAAGGTTACACAGGCAACCATTAATTCAGGCATCTACATTTTTAATGTTTGAACCTTAGTGTTCTTTTAATACAGTTTTTTGCATGTTATTTCTTAAGGTTTTTTTTTTTCAAATAGCAAACTAAAAAAAGCCCAGAAATTCTATCATGTGACACCACACTGACTCCTACATGATATGGTTCATCAGGAGGTTTACAACTTTCAGATTCACAACTTAGACCTCTGTCCCTTGAGCTAACAAAGTAACTGACAGCAGCAGTAGTTAGTCATCCTCTATGTCAGGGGTGGGCAAACTTTTTGGCCTGAGGGCCACATTGGAGTTGTGCAACTGTATGGATGGCTGGGTAGGGAGGGCTGTGCCTCCTCAAACAGCCTGGCCCTCGCCTCCTATCTGCCCTCTCCCACTTCCCGCCCCCTGACTGCCCCCCTCAGAACTCCCAACCCATCCAACCCCCCGCTCCTTGTCTCCTGACCACCCCCTCTGGGGTCCCCCGACTCCTATCCATGCCCCACTGACAGCCCCCCCGGGATTCCCACCCCCTATCCAACTGCCCTCTGCTCTTCGTCCCCTGACCACCCCCTCCCGGGGTCCCCTGCCCCAACTGCTCCCCAGGATCCCACCCCCTTATCCAACCCCGCCTGCTCCCTGCCCCCTGACAGGCCCCCCGGAACTCCCACTCCCAACCCTCCCTGTTCCCCATCCCCTGACCGCCCCCCCCCCCAGAACCTCCGCCCCATCCAACCACCCCCTCCTCCCTGACTGCCCCCCAGGACCCTCCGCTCCCTTACCCAATCCCCCCACTCCCTGCCCCCTTACCAGCAGGAGCTCGCAGCCGCGACACCCGGCCAGAGCCAGCTGTGCTCCCCAAGCTGCCCAGCGGGAGCGGCGGGCCAGAGCGCTGCCCAGCGGGAGCGGCGTGGCTGCGGGGACGGAGGGGGAGGGGACTAGGCTCCCCGGCCGGGGGAGGGGAGGGGGAGAGGCAGGATGGTCCCGCAGGCCAGATGTGGCCCGCGGGCCGTAGTTTGCCCACGTCTGCTCTATGTGGACAAGCTGCTAGAGGGAGATGAAGCACACATTTTGCCAGTCAGTGTCATAGCTATTTGCTGATCGTAAAGGAATGTTGAGACTCAGGAATCCTGACTTCTAGGTTAGGTTCTGAATGGAACATGTTACAGTGACTGATTATAGACCCATGTGGCCCCTTTCTCCCCAATTCTAACCCCTTTCTGACCTTGCCAACCCTGCTTCTATTCCTCTCTGCTCCTTTTGCCTCCCAGTGTATCCTTGTTCTCCCTTCTATTCCCCCTAAGACTGCATCCCCCAGCCCTTCTGTTCCTCACTCCCTTAGGCCTGGTCTATACCTAAGACTTAGGCCAACCTAATCCCCACTGTCGACACAGCTAGATTGACAGAAGAATTCTTCCATCAACCTAGCTACTGCCCCAGAAAGGTGGATTACCTACATCAACAGGAAAACCCCTTCCATACATGTAGGAAGCATCTAAGCTACAGTGGCTCAGCTGCAGCACCAAAGCTGTGCCATTGTAGCATAGACACAGGGCTAGTTTACACTACAAGCACTACATTGGCACAGCTGCACTGATGCGAGAGCTCTCCCATCGGCATAATTACTCCACCTCCACGAGTGTCTCCCGCCAACATAGCACCAGTGTAGACAGCGCTTAGGTCACTGCAACTTGCGTCACTCAGGGGGTGGCTTTTTCACACCCCTGAACAATGTAAGTTATATTGACATGAGTGGTAGTGTAGACCAGCCGATAGTCTTGGGCAGCTTCTTCTTTCTCATCTATGCTTCTTGGGCATCAGCACTGGGAGCACTGAAAGCACAGGAGAGTCTCCCTCCTTGTTTTGTGAAAAAAGTGTTGCCCACAGGTGATAGGGTGTTTTTCTCATTTATCATTTTTCCGTGTGAGTTCATTCAAAAACATAGTGATTGCCTAGTTTCACCCAAGTAGCTGTTGTTGGGGCATTTAATGCACTGGATGAGGCACTCCACCTATTGTGATAGGTACTGACAGGACCCATAGATTTTGAAAGGTATGTGTGCGGGGTAGAGGGGGGTATTGATCATCTTAGCAGTGGAGATGCATCTACAGGTTTTGCATCTGTTGTTATAGCAGGGTGTGGTGTCATTTGAGTTGGTGAGTCCTGGTCTGTGGGGAGCTTGCTTCTGATGATGAACTTGGATAGGTTGGTGGGTTGTTTGAAGGCCAGAAGTGGAGGTTTGTGAAATATTTCCTTCAGGATGTGGTCCCAATCAAATATGGGTTGCAACTGTCTGATGATATCCCGTATGGGTTCCAATATGGTATCTAGTTTTCCTTTACTGAAGCAGATTCTCTCCGGGCATTTGGGTGGCCCGTTCCATGATGAAATGTACTTCTCTGGTGGAATCTCCTTGTTGTGAAGGTTGGTTTTAAGTGTATTAAGGTGCTGATCCTGGACTTCCTCCTCAGAGCATATTCTGTGGTACCCTAGTGCCTGGCTATAGATAAGAATTCTTGATATGTTTGGGATCTGTGGAGGTAAGTGTGGTGATCTGTGGGTTTTTTTGTACATAATTGTCTGTAGGGTTGCATTGTTGAAGCTGATTCTGATGTATGGGAGTGTTCTCAACAAAGTTTGATGGATGAGCAGTGGTGGTTGACATTCTAGTGGAAATCTATAAGACAGTTTAGGTCCTCTGTCCAGAGGATAAAAATATAATTGATGCATCACAGAACCAAATTACCTGATATACATTTTTCCAAAAATTCTTCCTCAACATGGCCCATGAAGAGGCTGAGGTATTGGGAAGCCATTCTAGCATCCCTGGCTGTTCCTATGGCTTGGACAAAGTGTTGAATGTAAAATTGTTATGGGTGAGGATGAAATGGATGAGTTTGGCAATGTGTTTGGGGTCGCTATCCCTGAGTGTTGTCCATTGTCTTGTAGATATTTGAAGCAGGCAGCAATTCTATCATTGTGAGGTATGTTGGTATATAGGGAGGCGATATCCATGATGGCACTGATGGTGTTCTGAAGGAAATTGTTAATGTTGCAGAGTTTACGACATAAGTCAGTTGTGTCCTGGAGGAAACTGGCTCTGTGTGCGGTGAGTGGTTTGAATGGGATTTCTATGAGTCCTGATATTCCTTAAGTGCTGTGGCCAGATATGATGGGTCTGCTTGGGTTCCCTTGTTGGTGTATCTTGGGAAGCATTTAAAAGGTCCCGGGGGTGGGTTCGTGAGGGATAATGTAGTAGAGATTCTTTTGGAGTTGTTTGGGGAAGGATTTGATATCTTGAAATCATTGGGTGAATTGTGGTGTGGGATCTTCTTTGAATTCTCTATAGTAGGTTGTGTCGGATAGTTGTCGGTTGGCTTCACTGATGTAGTTATCATGGTTGAGGACTGATGGTGCCCCCTTTGTCTGCTGGTTTGATCACTATCTGGTGGCTGGATTTCTGGGACTGTATAGCTGTTCTCTCAGCAGTGGAGAAATTGTGATGGATGTGATGTTTGTTAAAGATTTCACAATCAATTTTTCCTTAAGCAGTTAGTATAAGATCAAGTACATGGTTTCATCTGCTGTGGGATATCCAGTGACATGATTCTTTTTTCTTATGACTGTCAGTGGGAAAGTGGGTGGTGTTGTCATCTCTATTGTGAAATAATTATTTGAGGCAGAGTTGGCAAAAGAGTTTTTAGTTCTCCACATTAGTATAGGATCAGGTTCTCTGGTGGCGGAGAAGTTCAGTCCCTTGGAGAGTACAGATAATTCAGCTCCACTTAGAGGTCATCTTGATGAAGTTGATGATGATGGAATGTTGTGTAGTGTCCATGTAGTGGGTTTTGGTGTCATGGTTACACAGCAAACCTGGTACTTGAGGCAATCAAGAGAGGACAGGATCCTACTCTGAGGCGGGTGGAAGGATGAGGGGCGAGAGTTACAAAGCAAAAGGCAAAGATATACTTGTTATGTATACATGTGCTTGTTCACATTATTTAAATTATCGTTTATGTATGACAAAGTTACAAAGTCTCAGTTGTGTGATTTGTGCAGGCTGTACCCTACAGTATCTTCCAATGATCACAAAACAGAAATACATCTTTGTGATCACTCAACAATTTGTGATTCTCTCTTCTAGCATATTCTCTTCTCTCATTATAGTTAGTATGGCAACACCCATTTTTTTCCATGTCCTCTGTGTATATATATCTTCCTACTGTATTTTCCACTCTAGGCATCTGATGAAGTGGGTTTTAGCCCACAAAAGCTTATGCTCAAATAAATGTGTTAGTCTAGAAGGTGCCACAAGTACTCCTCGTTCTTTCTTCTAGCATTGTGTCTGCTGCTTGCAAATTGTTCATAAAGCAGTACAGCATGTTTGCCAATTGGTCTGACTGTGTGTGTCCATATATCACTTATCCTACAGCCCCTTCCTACAAAGTGGCAGATAAGGAAAGAAAACAAACCCTAGGAGTAGTCCCTGGCTGTGTTCAAGACCACCTCCCTGAGCTCCTTTCCCGATTCATCCATGCTCAAGAGTCCATTAGGTACAAGCATGACTAAATATGTATCTAAATGCATATGCTACAGTGTGGGTGAGTTAGTTACTCATAAGCTTCTTATAGTAACTAACTCTCCCACATCACACTAAGTATTTAGGTACATATTTAATAATCTGGGAATTGAAAAGTTGGATGTGAGAAAGTTAATTTCTTTGAGAACATTTAACTTTTGTATTCCCTGTCTTAAAACACGTAACCTTAATACTTCATTAACAGTTTGATATTTAATTTCCTGATATTAAAAAAGAACATTCAGAAAGTTGAACATGTGGGGGAAAAAACTGGTTATGACAGAAGTGCTAGAATAACCTGATACACAGTGACGGCTATTAGGAGATGCACAACAAAAGAGCGACTCATTCTAAGCACCGTGAAAGTTGTGTTCTTGATTTCTTTCTATGTCTCTCCCGCTTACACAATTGGCTTCTTTGCCTTGTCCCATCAATTGGTACTACCGTAGTGGCTCTGTTTTTCTCTAAGCATTCTTGTCAAGCGCATATTCTAAGTTGACACCAATTTTCTTCATATCATCCTTCAGCATCTTGAACAGCCTTTTTCCTAGGTCTTCCTCACAATCTTTGTCCTATGACTACCAGCTCTTGTACTCTCTGGCCAACATATACTCCAGCTGAGGCCTTCTCAGCACAGAGTACAGCAGAAGAATTGCTTCTTGTGTCTTACTTACAACACTCCCACTAATACATCCCAGAAAGATGTTTGCTTTTTTTGTTAGTGTTGACAAGGGCTGTCAAGCGATTTAAAAAAAAAAAAATAATTGCGATTAATCATGCTGTTAAACAATAATAGAATACCATTTATTTAAATCTTTTTGGATGTTTTCTACATTTTCAAATATATATTCATTTCAATTATAACACAGAATACAAAGTGTACAGTGCTCACTTTATATTTATTTTTGATTACAAGTATTTGCACTGTAAAAACAAAAGAAATAGAATTTTTCAATTCACCTAATACAAGTGCTGCAATCTCTTTATCATGAAAGTTGAACTTACAAATGTAGAATTATGTACAAAAAAAACTGCATACAAAAATTTAAAAAATGTAAAATTTTAGAGCCTGCAAGTCCACTCAATCTTACTTTTTGTTCAGCCAATCGCACAGACAAAAAAGTTTGTTTACATTTGCAGGAGATAAATGCTGCCCACTTCTTGTTTACATCCTCACCTGAAAGTGAGAACAGGCGTTTGCATGGCATTGTTGTAGCCAGCGTCTCAAGATATTTACGTGCCAGATGCGCTAAAGATTCATATGTCCCTTCATGCTTCAACCACCATTCTAGGGAACATGCATCCATGCGGATGACAGGTTCAGCTTGATAACAATCCAAAGCTGTGCAGACCAACACATGTTCATTTTCATCATCTGAGTCAGATGCCACCGGCACAAGGTTGATTTTCGTTTTTGGTGGTTCAGGTTCTGTAGTTTCCACATCAGAGTGTTGCTTTTCTAAGACTTCTGAAAGCATGCTCCACAACCTCTGAGATTTTGAAAGGCACTTCAGATTCTTAAACCTTGGGTCAAGTGTTGTAGCTATCTTTAGAAATCTCACATTGGTACCTTCTCTGTGTTTTGTCAAAACTGCAGTGAAGGTGTTCTTAAAATGAACAACATTTGCTGGGTCATCATCTGAGACTGCTATAACATGAACTATATGGCAGAATGCAGGTAAAACAGAGCAGGGGACATACAATTCTCTCCCAAGGAGTTCAGTCACAAATTTAATTAACGCATTATTTTTTTAAACGAGCGTCATCAGCATTGAGGCATGTTCTCTGGAATGGTGGCCGAAGCATGAAGGGGCATACGAATGTTTAGCATATCTGGCACGTAAATACCTTGCAATGCCGGCTACAAAAGTGCCAGGCAAATGCCTGTTCTCACTTTCTGGTGAGACTGTAAATAAGAAGAGAGCAGCATTATCTCCTATAAATGTAAACAAACTTGTTTGTCTTAGCGATTGGCTGAACAAGAAGCAGGACTGAGTGAACTTGTAGGGTCTAAAGTTTTACATTTGTAAGTTGCACTTTTACGACAAGATTGCACTACAGTACTTGTATGAGGTGAATTGAAAAATACTATTTCTTTTGTTTATCATGTTTACAGTACAAATGTTTGCAGTGATGAGCTGCCAAAATCTTAGGAACCGGTTCCCTACCAGGTCTTCGGCGGCACGGCTCTGGCAGGTGAAGGACCCGCCGAAGAAGACCCGGTAAGGAACCGCCCGGTGAGTACACCCCCCCCAATCCGACCCCCACCCATGTCCTACCCCAGACTGTCCCCCTCAGAAACCGCAACCCGAAACCGCAACCCATAACCCCCCCCGCTCCTTGTCCCCTGACCACTCCTTCCCGAGACCCCCAACCTTAACTGCCCCCCAGGACCTCACCCCCTACCCAACTCGCCCTGCTCCCTGTCCCCTGACTGCCCCGACCCATCCACCACCAACCCGACGGACCCCCGGAACTCCCACGCGGTGCCTACCCAACCCCCCCCTTCCACAACCCCTGACCACCCCCCAAGAACCTCTGCCCCATCCAACCCCCCCCCCCAGCTCCCTGTCCCCGCCTTATCCAACCCCCCCGGCCCCGGCCTCTTACCATTCTGCTTACCCCCGCCGGGGCCGGGCTGGAGCCGCGCTGCCCGGGGCTGAGGCCGGGTCCCAGGATTGGGCCTGGCCCAGAGCCACGCTGCGCGGCCGGAGTCGGGGCCAGGGCCCGGGCCGGAGCCGTGCCGCCGGGAGCTGGGCCGAGGCCAAGGCAGGGCCCTGGGGTCGGGGCTGGGCCGTAGCCGGGCGGGCGGCGCCTGGAGCCCTCCTCACGCCCCCCGCCCCAGCTCACCTGCAGGAAGCCGCTGCTTCCCGGGAACAGCTGATTCGAGGGAAGCGGGGGGGTGGGGGGTAGAAGCCAGGGGGGAGCATCAGGGGAGGAGGCGGAGCGAGGTGAGCTGGAGCCAGGGGCAGGGCAGGGAGCTTTTGTTAAATTTAAAAGCCCTTTTAGAACCGGTTGTCCCGGGACAACCGGTTCTAAAAGGGCTTCTAAATTTAACAACCGGCTCCTGCGAACCGGTGGGAACCAGCTCCAGCTCACCACTGAATATTTGTAATAAAAAATAATATACACTTTGATTTCAATTACAACACAGAATACAATATATATGAAAATGAAGAAAAACACTGAAAATATTTAATAAATTTCTAACTGGTATTCTATTAACAGTGTGATTAAAACTGCAATTAATTTACAGCCCTACTAATGGCTCAGATAGCTCCTCAGTCAGCTCCTTGAGTATTCTGGAATGTATTTCAAAAGGTCCTGGCGACCTGAAAACATCTAACTTGCACTGCTACAGACTAGGGACCAAATGGCTGTGCAGCAGTTCTGCAGAAAAGGACCTAGGGGTTACAGTGGATGAGAAGCTGGATATGAGTCAACAGTGTGCCCTTGTTGCCAACGGCATTTTGGGCTGTATAAGTAGGGGCATTGCCAGCAGAAAGAGGGACGTGATCATTCCCCTCTATTCGACATTGGTGAGGCCTCATCTGGAGTACTGTATCCAGTTTTGGGCCCCACACTACAAGAAGGATGTGGAAAAATTGGAAAGAGTCCAGCGGAGGGCAACAAAATGATTAGGGGGCTGGAACACATGACTTATGAGGAGAGGCTGAGGGAATTGGGATTGTTTAGTCTGCAGAAGAGAAGAATGGGGGGGGGGGATTTGATAGCTGCTTTCAACTACCTGAAAGGGGGTTCCAAAGAGGATGGATCTAGACTGTTCTCAGTGGTACCAGATGACAGAACAAGGAGCAATGGTCTCAAGTTGCAGTGGGGGAGGTTTAGGTTGGATATTAGGAAAAACTTTTTCACTAGGAGGCTGGTGAAACACTGGAATAGGTTACCTAGGGAGGTGGTGGAAATCTCTTCCTCAGAGGTTTTTAAGGTCAGGCTTGACAAAGTCCTGACTGGTATGATTTAGTTGGGAATTGGTCCTGCTTTGAGCAGGGGGTTGGATTAGATGACCTCCTGAGGTCCCTTCCAACCCTGATATTCTATGATTCTATGAACCTAAGCAATTTTTAACTTGTTCTTTCCATATTTTAGCCTCTGATCCTACCTCCTTTTCACTTGTGTTCACTATGTTAGATGTCCGATTTCACCAAAAAGGTTAGTAGCAAACAGAAACAAAAAAGTCGTTCAGCACTTCTGCCTTTTCTGTTATTGTTTTTTTCCTCTCATTGAGTAATGGGCCTACCATGTTCTTGGTCTTCCTCTTGCCTCTAATGTACACCTGTCCTCGGGAGCCAAAAAAATCATACCGCGTTATATTGACCTTGCTTTGATCTGCCGGAGTGCACAGTCCCGCCCACCCAGAGCGCTGCTTTACTGCGTTATATACGAATTCGTGTTATATCGGGTCGCGTTAGATCGGGGTAGAGGTGTATTTGTAGAAGGTTTTCTTGTTACCCTTTTTGTCTCTAGATAGTTTAATCGCATTTTGTGCCTTGGTCTTTCTAATTTTGTCCCTACATGCTTGCATTGTTTGTTATATTTATCCCCTTAAACTTGCTCCCCTTGGGATCTTACCTACCTACTCCCCGAGTTTGCTCAAGTCTGCCTTCTTGAAATCCATTATCTTCTCTGTGCTGTTTTCCCTCCTACCATTTCTTAGAATCATGATCTATCATTTCATGATTCATTTCTTGTTTCTGTTTCACTCTTGAATTTGTCAAATAACATTTTAACTTTAAATAAGATCTACCACTGATGTTAAAATAAGGGACTAAGAAAAACCTAAGCAAGAGCCATCTTTTACCTTTAACTTACTATCTGAGGATTGGTCTACACTAGCGCAGTAAATCGATCTAAGTTACGCAACTTCAGTTACGTGAATAACATAACTGAAGTTGACGTAGTTAGATCTACTTACTGCGGTGGCTACACTGCGCTGTGTCGATGGGACAGCATCTCCCGTTGACTTCCCTTATGCTTCTCGGGGAGATGGAGAGTGCTCTCCCATCAATTTAGCGTGTCTTCACCAGACCCGCTAAATCAGGGGTGGCCAACCTGTGGCTCCGGAGCCACATGCTGCTCTTCCAAAGTTAATAAGCGGCTCCTTGTATAGGCACTGACTCTGGGGCTGGAGCTACAGGTGCCAACTTTCCAATATGCTGGGGGGTGCTCACTGCTCAACCCCAGGCTCTGCCACAGGCCCTGCCTCCACTCCACCCCTTCCTGCCCCCTCCCCTCAGCCTGCCGTGCCCTCACTCCTCCCCCTTTCTCCCCCCCAACTCCCCAGAACCTCCTGCATGCCACAAAACAGCTGATTGGGAGGTGCAGGGAGGGAGAGGGAGGTGCTGATCCGCGGGGCTGCCGGTGTGTGGGAGGCGCTGGGAGCGGGTGGAGGAGCTGATGGGGGGCTGCTGATGTATTACTGTGGCTCTTTGGCAATGTACATTGCTAAATTCTGGCTCCCTCTCAGGCTCAGGTTGGTCACCCGTGCGCTAAATCAACAATCACTGCCGATCTACCGGTAAGTGTAGACATTCCCTGAGTTTACCAGAGGAAATTTTGGAAGGCCAAATGAAGTCTCACATTTGCATGCAGGAAACAGTCTATGAACAAGTGTATAAAATGTACCTGTTTTACTAGTTTCTTCAATCCACCAGCAATACAAGCCTACAGGTGTTCAGTTTCCACACATTACAGGAAAATAAACTGATCCTTTTTTGGTTCACTTAATTGCCAAGTCTGACCTTTAAAGGAGCACGTTCTCACAAAAAGGAAAGATTTTTCTAAAAACCAGGTAAATGCTCTTTAACAAAGCTTAAAACACAAGTAATTCTTATACAGAATTTTTAATAAAGGGATCTCCTGCTCATGACCATCTTTAAGTCAAAGTAAACAAGGCAGCTTAGCACAATATGTGAATAGCTAGTTAAAACTAATTTAATAGTGACTTAATACCAGCTCACACGGTTTATCCAGGCCCAAAAGAACACTACACTACAATAACTCCATTGTAGTATTTTGTACCTATTTGCAAAAACAAGTAAAACTCAGTACGTTTGTTTCAAATGGAAAATACATCATGTTCATTTAACAGCTAATGGCAAATCATGGCTATTTCAACTTTTTTCTACTTGCCAAAGCGAATCAAGGAAGAAGCTCAAACTCATTTTCCTGTTAACAGATGGACTGAGAGGACAGTCAGTTAGCATAACAATAGTATATATAGAATGGTCCTTCCGCTATTAGGTATTAATCTATAATTATTTGCACATGTGCATAGCATAGCCACATTAGTGCAGTTGTGTATAGCTATTCTGCACTGAAACTGCAAAACCACACGCTTTTTGAATATTTGTTCATTTAATAGATTTGCTGATTTAGTAGAGTAAGTTTCCTAACGTGATCTGAATATACTGACCATAGCACTTCCAGTCCTATTAAATGTATTACATGTAAATATTATAAGGAGCTACCTGTAAGTGGGAGCCTCTCAGGTGTTCAGTAAATCAGTCTACGGACACAGTATAACAGGATCTATTATATTATATCTTAGGTATTTTACAACCTCCATGACCATGATACATGAGCATCTCACAATCATCAAGGTGTTTACCCTCACAAGACCTCTGTGCTATTTGCCCCATTTTACAGGTGGGGAACTGAGGCACAGAATGACTAAGGCTGCCCCAAGGTCACACAGATGTCTGCAACAGAGCAGGAATTGAATACCGTATCTCCCACTGTCTAGGTTAGGGATCTAACCACTGGATTATCCTTCCAAAAGATTCAGGGTAGCCTTTTTTCATCTTAGCTTTTAAATCTCTGGGGCAGGAACTGCACATGGTATATTTGGACAGCACTTAATGTGCGTATTAGCAGAATGCAAATAAAATAGATTTTTAGCTAAAATAAACATGAGGGTGACAGAGAAATATATTTCCATTTATAGCCAGTTCCATGACACAAATGCATCTGATGACATTCAAAAGTGCAACTCTTATTTCAGTAAATCTAGTCCGAATCAAAAGCTAGACTGTCTTTTCAATATACAAGTAACTACAAACGGTAAGATCACTCACCAGGTCACATTATATAAATTACCAACCCCAACATCATTAGATTCATCTTCAAACAGCCAGGTAATCTGGAGCTGTGAAAATGAAAGCTGCATCAGACTCAGAAGCATTAAACCTGTGGATATCTGGCCTTTAACATCCCTCATACTACTACCAGGATACAGAAATTTTACTTCTCATGCCCATAAACACAAGAGGAAGCCAACACTGTCAACATCAGACTAAAATATGTCCTCTCAGACAGAACTAGCATCCAACACACAAGGCTGCTTGCAGAGTCAGAAAGAAAACTCTAAACAAAAGCCCTTACAAGAAGAACTTCATTTTTAATTGAAGTTTGGCCATCCATCCTAATGTTATGTACTGAAGGTTAGAAAGATATAGAAACACAGGGTTGGAAGGGATCTTGAGAAGTCATCAAGTCCAGTCCCCTGCACAAGTAGTCATCAAGGTATATATGGAGAAGTTTTGCCCCTGAGGAATCAAACTTTTCCTGAATGGGCAAAAAGGAGCTGCCATGAACAGGTGAGAAGAGTATTAACGAAACTTCTGTCATTTTTGATAGTGCAAGAGCTCTCCACAACAAGATTAAGAGATCTGTACCATTGCTAGTTTGGCAGGATACAGCACAGAATCATCAAAGACTTATTATGTGGCTGACAAAGCCCTCAGACAGTAATACCACAAGCCACCAATATCCAAAGAGAACTACACCTCTACCCCGATATAACACTGTCCTCAGGAGCCATAAAAATCGTACCGCGTTATAGGTGAAACCGCGTTATGTCGAACTTGCTTTGATCCGCCAGAGCGTGCAGCCCCGCCCCCCCGGAACGCTGCTTTACCGCGTTATATCGGAATTTCTGTTATATCGGGTCACGTTATATCGGGGTAGAGGTGTAGTTAGTAAAATGTGAAGTTACCATTTCAGAATGGGAACACGCGTGGCCTAGATTGCTGCAAGGGCTGGTAATAGAGCATTTATTTTGATTTGTAAAATGCAATATGAAGCCTATCACTTCCAGGTCACTGATTCAAACTGGCTAAGACCAGTAGTGACTCTAACTGATGGCTATTCTGTGGCCAGGAAAGAGCTGATAATCTCAGTCCAATGCCCAGCAGTAAACTATTCATTTCTGGCTGAAAGACTGAAAGTATGTGGTGCAAATAACAACGCACAATTTTTTTCCCTCAGGGTTTACTGTGTGTGAATGGCTAGTGATCTAATGCTCAGAGCAAGAAAAAGGGGGAGTGGAGAAACAAAGGCAGAGGGTAACAAGAGCAACTGGAGACCTAAATACAGCTTACCAAACAGCACCTCTTATCAAGCAACCAGCATTAACTCTCCAGAATAGCTACTTCAGATCTTAAAGCAGCAGAAGCAAAGAAGAGGGAAGGGCTGAATCTGATGATATATAGTAAGAAAATATTATAGTGGGAGGGATAAAAACTAAATTTTTTATCTATTTTTCATAGTTGATTAGACTCTTTCATTGCGACATTTCTAATCTCTTTGAAGTGTGTCTGCCATGTATGAGTCATAGGTAAGATCAGCTGATTGAGTGAGTGGGATGGGCAAAGTCCTTGAGCTAAATACTGATTGATATAAATATAGAGCTAACTAGCAAGAGTCCATCCTTGAGCTGAAAAAAAAGCCAGACTTAGTAGGCCACTGACAAAGTGAGAACTTAGGAGCTTGGACAAAGTGGTAGTAGGTGACTTAGTGGACTAACGTAAAGGAAATGTTCAATAAACTAAACTTTAATTTAAAGGGGGAAGGTTTATTTTTGTTGTTTGTTTTAAGACAAAAACTCAGTGCAAACTAGCACTATCAGAGTGAAAACGCCAAGGTAGCCTTGCAGGTAGAACACTAGCAGCAAACCGATGAGTGTGGGGGATACCCAGTTTACTGCACTGATGGTATGCTTCAAAGCCCACTGAAGTCTTTCCATTGACTTCAGTGATCTTTGGATTAGGCCCAGAGTACAGGATGTGTGATTACTAGCCTTGGGAGCATGAACTACCCTTCCATCACAAAGGTGGGGAATTTTTCCACATCAGCGTAGAAGCAAATTAGTAGTGCAGAGAATCTTATAGCTGGTGTAGCTATACTGTGAATAGAGGTCTTCACTTTGCAGCAATAGGGCTTTTCTCAAGCAGGGAACAGCCACATTTCAGAACGAACACACACACACACACACACACACACACACACACACACTTGACTTTCACTAGAAAACTTACATGATTTTAGTACAAAATCCCTTTGTTTATTTATTTAAGGGCTTGCTGATAATTTCTCTACTAGACAGCAAGATTACTGTCAATCTATCATTTGTGAGAAACTACAAACTAGTGACTGGTCTTTGCAGCACATGCAGTACTGAGGATTTGAATGTAGGTAATCAATGTCTTGGGGAGCCTGACTTTGCACTTAAGAAAAAAGGAGAATTCTGTGATCACACAATTTCTTTCTAATATTTTTCTCTTTCTTAAGGTTAAGATTCTAGCAGAAAATCCTATTATCTTTGCAAGTATAAGAAAAAAATCACCTTATTTTGCAAGAGCAAAAATGTCAGACACCACAGAAACACCACAGTTATTAGGAGAAGTTCTTACTCTCTTACCTGTACATTTTCTTCTGTAACCTGAATTTCAGCAGTGTAAACATAATCAATAAGCATTCTCAGCGTCCAGCCATCTACTTCCTTTATTCGAACTCTCTTTGCTCGACTCTCACTCATTTCACCTGCAATACAATTTTGTAGTCTGATTAATTTAGTCACTGGGAGCTGCACTACTGTCAATGAAGCTACTGTCCCTTGTTGGGGATGGTTTTAATTTTGTCACTGGAAGAACTCTCTCCCAGCGATAAAGAGCGGCCACACATAGCCTAAAGGTAGAGTAACCCAGATTATCTGAAGTTACTAAAAGACTATCTAAAGTACTTATGTGGCTCCTATCACCATAGAATCTGACAGTCTCTTTATCAGGGCTCCTTGCTTCTGCAACTCATTAGGTTCTATCTTTGGATGGGGGGGACAGACCAGGGCTAGGAAGGGCGAAGCTTCTCCATTCCTGCCTCTTCTCTTGAGTTCCTCTGTCAGAATTTAGGCTCTAGAGCAGTGGTTTCAACCAGGGGTCCAGGGCCCCCTAGGTGGCCATGAGCAGGTTTCAGGAGGGCCACCAAGCAGGGCCAGCATTAGACTTGCTGGGGCTCAGGGCAGAAAGCCGAAGCCCCACCGCATGGTGCTGAAAGCTCTGGGGCTCCGAGCCCTGCCACTCAGGGCTGAAGCTGAATCCTGAGCAACTTAGCTTTGCAGGGCCCCCTGTGGCGAATGGCCCTGGGCACTGCCCTACTTGCTACCCCCTAATGGCGGCCCTGGCTTTTATATGCAGAAAAACAGTTGTTGTGGCACAGGTGGGCCATGGAGTTTATATAGCATATGGGGGGGTGGCTCAGAAAGAAAATGGTTGAGAATCGCTGATCTAGAGGAAACACAGGAAATGCCAGACTGAATCAGACCTGTGGTCCATCTAGCCCAGTATCGTGTCTCTGATTGTAGCCAGTGCCAGATGTTTGAGAGGATGGTGCATGCAACCTCACGTTATGGAAAGTGGGATAATCTGTCCTCCACATTATATCTCCTCCCAATCCCTAGTAGTTAGAGATTGATGTAAACCCTAAAGTGTGAGGTTTAATATCTTTCAAAAATGTTAGCATTTACAATTATAACTCTGGATGGAGAAAGAATGGAGAAAATGCCTCCATTTTTCCATTTGGTTGTAACCAGTTAAGTGAGTGAAACTTGCAGGTCAACAGGTAGAAATGTGGGTTATTAGAAGTGTAACATATACAGGAATTAAAGATTAAATTTAGGACATTGTCAGTGGAGAATGGCCACCTAGCATAGGCAGTGTGGTTGATTCTTATTGGAAGGAAGCAATTGCACCTGTAGCACACAGTCTGCCAATCCTTGAAGCAACAGTGGGTGTTGGGTTTAAAACTCCCACCACACCGATTCACTGAATAAATGGTTAGTCTGTTTACATAGAGATATTCTGAATGTGTGACATAATAATACTCAGCATTTAAAATACAGCTAACTTAATGGGCTTGCATTTCTGCATTATCAACCAGATGGAAAAAAGCATAATAGAAAAAGTTGCTTTCATTTGAGTTGAACAGAAAAACTAGGATGATTTTTTTTAATCTGATAAAAATATCAATGCTCACTGGTAATCAGAGCCAGAAGGGTACCCAGAAGTCACTTACTACAAGACAGGCCCAACAAAGAAAGTAACAGAACGCCACTAGCCGTCACCTACAGCCCCCAACTAAAACCTCTCCAGTGCATCATCAAGGATCTACAACTTATCCTGAAGGACAATCCCTCACTCTCACAGACCTTGGGAGACAGGCCAGCCCTTGCTTACAGACAGCCCCCCCAACCTGAACCAAATACTCACCAACAACTACACACCACACAACAAAAACACTAACCCAGGAACCAAACCCTGCTACAAACCCCAGTGCCAACTCTGTCCGCATATCTATTCAAGGGACACCATCATAGGACCTAACCACATCAGCCACACCATCAGGGGCTCGTTCACCTGCACATCTATCAATGTGATATATGCCATCATGTGGCAGCAACGCCCCTCTGCAATGTACATTGGCCAAACTGGACAGTCTCTACACAAAAGAATAAATGGACACATATCTGACATCAGGAATTATAATATTCAAAAACCAGTAGGAGAACACTTCAATCTCCCTGGTCACTCAATAACAGATTTAAAAGTGGCAGTTCTTCAACAAAAAAACGTCAAAAACAGACTCCAACAAGAAACTGCAGAACGGGAATTAATTTGCAAATTGGACACCATCAAATTAGGCCTGAATAGAGACTGGGAGTAGAGGGTCACTACAGAGACTAAATCAATTTGTTAGTCTCTAAGGTGCCACAAGTACTCCTTGTTGTTTTTACAAAAAATAATTTCCCTTTGCTAAATACTCACACTTTCTTGTCAACTGTTTGAAATGGGCCACCTTGTTTACATTGGCCTCATTAACACTACAAAAGTGATTTCCACTCCTTGTCAACTGTTAAGAATTGCCTACTTCCAACTTAAACTGAATTGGCTCGTTAGCACTGACCCCCCACTTGGTAAGGCAACTCCCATCTTTTCATATGCTGTGTATTTATACCTCCCTACTGTGTGTTCCACTCCATGCATCTGATGAAGTGGGTTTTAGCCCACAAAAGCTTATGCCCAAATAAATTTGTTAGTCTCTAAAGTGCCACAAGGACACCTCGTTGTTTTCACTGGTAATCTGTGTATCAACCACAACTGAACACTTAAGAATTAATAACTGGAGAATTATTTAAATGTCATTTCTATGCTGCACTACATGGGTATTCAGCCAAAAATGTGGAGTGAAGGAGAGAAGAAAAGAAAGCACAGAACGAAAGACAAGTCAGTCCTAGCAGAAAGAAAATGTTAACAGATTTCAGTCAATTCCATATCATAAACAAATCAAGTCTATCCTAAATTTACAGTTTAATCTCAGTAAAGTGATCCCTGTTTCCCAATACACAGTTGTATATTCAACTAGAACTTCTGATCCTAATTTGAAACTTAGTTGTCAAAATTTTATTTTTACTCTTTACCTGCATGCCCCATATCAGTAATGTAACTGAAGTTGTAAAATGCATACCACAGTGATTATTTCTGATGTCCCATGTCATCAAGAAAAAAATAAGGAAACATTAAGGACCAGAGTATACCACAGGGTGGGAGGAAATAGCCAAGCAATTTAAAAATAAAATTATCAAATACACATTTAATAATAATTTTCATTTTGACAGCATCTTCCATGAGAGGGTTTCAAATTTACAACCAGTGAAGAAGTAAATCCTCAACATTCAAAATCCACTGGGAGACATTAAGGATCTAAACCTACTTTAGACCTACAAACCCTCTAACATGCCTGCTGTAACAACATAACAGCAACTTATTAGCATGGAGTGAGAAGAGGCAGAATCCAGCCTGCACAGAAAAGTTATGCCAACAATGCACAGCATCTCTGTCACTCAATTATCCAAAGAATACCAAAATATGCACTCCAGCTGCCAAAGCCACTGAAAGCGTTCATGTCTAACAGCTTACAACACTATAGAACTGAGGAATTTACTTAGGGAAAAGAAGAGATGTTAAAGGGACATCATCTACTTAAAGTCCAGAAAAAAGTGATTGAACCTACTGTTACACAGGATTATTACTACTGAAAAGGTTAAAGAATCTCTTTCTCCTTTACTTTGAACATGTGACAGCAATTTACATGGTCATTTTCTACTGTTTCCCCTGTTTGTGTGCATCTTTCACAAAGAAAAAGGAAGAGAAAAATAAAATAAATAAAACAAGATAGACAAATACCAAGCATTGTCAGGAGGACTTAGAAGAAAGAGAATCACCCAAACCTACTTTTAACTCCTTTTATACAAAGAGACTGGATTTCAAGTTGACAATTCCCTTCAAAGTTAGAACAAACTAACATATAAAATATACAAGGTTCCTATAATTGTAATGTCTTATTACTATATAAATAAAGCATAGCAAAACAAAACTTTTTTGCCTGTGCACTTCAGCATAGTCTGATGATAGTTAAAGGTAACAAGTGTTAAAAATATTTAGTACCTGTAAACATGGCATGGAAGTAAGGGCTGCAAGCGGCTAGTACGACTCTATGAGCTGCAATTTCCATGTCTTCAGCTACTATCGTCACATCACACAACAAGTTTTGACTGTTTGAAAAAAAAAAATATCAAAGGAAGAGTAGTTTTACATAAGAAAAACCATAGTAGAAAAGCACATAACATCTACCTTATAGTAAAAACATGACTTTTTCCCCAACAAAAACAACATTGATAAAAACAAAATTTTTGACTCTGTTTCAAAAAACACACAGCTGTATACTTACAGCTGGTGCTTGGGTTCATGCAGCTTCCTAGGCACAAACTAATTAATTCTGCTTTCTTGCTTGGATAAAAGACTTGTATGCCAAATACAGAACAACTTATATCAGCCTGTCAGAGTTTGAGGCTACATACTCTGGAGGAATCCTCTTTCCATGCCATGTATCAATATGGACAAATACTAAAAGGTTAAGATTCACTCCCATGTAGATCAGGGCTATGAGCTTCCTAGTCAGTGATAAGCCCAAACTTCAGAGTGGCTTTCTTTGTTGTATTACTTTGCAAGTTCATGCCTTGTTTACTATTCAAAATCACCATAAAGTTTCTTTGTTATTACTACTTTTCAAGTATATCTTCATCATCAAAAATCTCTGAACCCAGAAAAATAGCTTAGGTTTTTCTAGGATGAAACATAGCATGCCTGAATTTCCAACTTCTTCAGTTAGTAGTGTTGTTGTAGCTACATTGGTCCCAGGACATGAGAAAGACTAGGTGGAAGAGGTGGGTTGGGAAAGATTTCTTTCAGGATGCAGGCCCCATCCAGTATGGCTTGTAATTGTTTGATGATATCCCGTCTGGATTGCAGTGTGGTGTGGTAGCTGAGAACTAGGAGTGTGTGGTCGGTGGATTTTTTTCCTGTATTCAAGCAGATTCTCCCAGGATATTTGGATGGACCATTTCACGATGCAATCTACTTCTCCAATGGAGTGTCCTTGTTCGGTGAAGGCAGTTTTAAGTGGGTGAAGTGTGTATCCCACAATTTCACCTAAAAGTACCACCATGCATCCATTAAACTCTCTAGAACACTCCCCCACAAGCATCAACCTCCTGGACACCACAATCAGCTTCAACAAGGAAACCCTACAGACAACTATATACAAGAAACTCACGGATCACCACACTTACTTTCATTTCTAGTACCCACCCCAAACACAACAAGAAATCTGTTATCCACTCACACACCACAGAATATGCTCTAAGAAGGAAGTCCAGGATACACACTTAAAACTGCCTTCACCAAACAAGGACATTCCATCAGAGAAGTAAATTGCATGATGGAAATGGTCATCCAAATACCCCAAGAAAATCTGCTTCAATAAAGGAAAAAACCTACACACCCCTAATTATCACTTGCCACTCCACACTGGAATCTGTGTGGGGTATCACCAAACAATTGCAATCCATACTTTATGGGGACCACATCCTGAAAGAAATCTTTCCCAAATCCCGTCTCATGGGCTCAAACAACCCCCCACCGCACCCAACCTCTCTAAGCTCACAATCAGAAGCAAGCTCCCCACAGACCAGGACACACCAAATCAAATGACAGCAGATCCTGCTATGACAGATGCAAAGCCTGTAGACATATCTCCACTGCTAAGTGGATCAATACCCCTAACACCTTCCAAGATCCATACATCCTATCAATGCCTATCACAACATATAGAGTACCTCATCCAGTATATTAAATGCCCCAACAAGGACTTGGGTGAAGCCAGGCAATTACTATTTTCCTCGATAGAACTCAGACAGAAAAACAATAAATAACAAAAACACCCTGTTACCCATGGGCAAACTCTTTAAAAAACGATCACTCAATATCTACCTCTCAGTACTTGACCTCAAAGGAAACCTGCACAACACCTTCAAATGACAAACCTGGAAACTTAAATTCATAACTTTGCTAGAGACTTAGGGCTTGTCTACACTAGAAAATTAAGTTGACTTAAGTTAAGTTGATGTACAGTCACCACAGTAATTAAAATGGTGGTTCACGTCCACACTTGCTCCTTCTGTCAGTGGTGCATGCATGCTCACCAGGAGCACTTCCACTGACTGAAGTGAGGCATTGTGGGACACTAAGAGCTAGAGCCTGGCAGCCCTGGGTATTTTTTCATCCCCCTGGCGACAAAAGTTTTGCTGACATAAGTGCTAGTGTAGACATGGCCTCAATAGACACACTGGTTTCATGGCTCATTACAATAATTTGTAACCTACTAACCCTCCTTTGTCCTGTGACTGCAGAAGTGTTAATTGTCACTTCATCTTGAATGGTCTCTTGCAATGTATTAATTTCTTATGCTTAATCTGTTCCACCTGATATTTAGCTGAGACACTCTGATTACCTTTCCCACATCTGAAGAGCTCTGTGTAGCTCAAAAAGCTTGTTTCTTTCACTAACAGAAGTTGGTCCAATAAAAGATATTACCTCACCCACCTTGTAACTTTTCTAGATCCATTTGTATTTCTCGCCTGAGTGTTTACAGTACACTGTTTCCTCCCTCTTCTTTCCGAGAGAAATTCTTTATTAACTTTTTCATTTAAAACCTGGCCTCATGCAGATCTTTGTAGCACACTCACTAGATACCTCTGTCCAGTTTGATCCATTGCAATTTACCATTACTCTTCATGGTCAAATCTCTCAAGATGCAAGTTAAAAATCTGGCTATTCTCAGCATTTCTGATAGGCTGGAGTGATCAATTGCATACTTTACCTACTGCTGCCATCAATGGCGAACTTCAGTCTCTCCCTGGCCTAGAGCAATATTTTGGCTCCAAGACAAGAGAATGCAGCAGACAGTAGACAGAAAAAAAGACAGCCATGTTTGTTTTGGGTATGGGGATGTGGAGTTCTAAGGGCCAATGCATACCAGGGCAGAGGGAATTACAAGAAGGTGTGAAGACAGAATACACTTGCATAGGACAACTTCATAAATTCTCTCAGCTTCAGATTTTAGCCCAAGATATGGCTGTTACTTCATAAATTGGATTTATCAATAAATCATTTAAATTAATCACCATGCCCAGAGGACACTCAATGCTCAGAAGGAGCTGGAGAATTCGTGTAAATTTGTTATTAATAAGAGCTGGTACAGCAAGCCGCTAACAAAGGGCCCTCCCACATCGTACCCATTTTTTGTTAAGAGCTGCTAACGCTTATCCTGGGAGTTACAGAACAGTGGACCTTACACTTTGGTACCAAGAAAAAGAGTCATTGAAGCTTTAAGTATAGGCCCCATGTACACAGGGGCAAGCTGAACTTAAGTTCTTTAGCAAGGCCTGTGGGTTTCCACAGCAGCACAACAGACTAGAATTCTGCCTGCTCAGGACAATTAAAATGGAAGTTTGTAGTAAATTAAATATGAAAGAAGTAATACAATCAGAACGGTATCCCATTTCATTACATTTTAAATATTCACTTTTATACTGCCATTACATTTGTTTTCAACATGCTGCAGATTTTGCATTAACACATAATTTAACACCTACATTGTGCTAGTTGCCACAAGGAGTAAGGGATAAGGTGGATTTTTTGGCAGTTTAATAGGAGACAACTGGGGTTTTGGGGACCTGAGAGATGGTTTGGTATGTGGAATAAGTACAGTAGCTGAATGCATCTGCTTCTCAGCAATGAAATAGTCAAAATCTGTCAATCTTTAGGTTTCAGAATTAACTACCTACAAGTAGTGAAACCACTGGGGCAGTTTACCCCTTGTAGAACTATTATTTCAGAATGTGTACCGACATCAGTACATTGGTTATTTTCAGCTTATCTTTTGGAAGTCCACATCATGATCACAAAGACTAGAAATTTTTTTTTTTTTTTTTTTTTTTTAAATAATGAAAGGGTACACTGAAGCAATTCTGTGACAAGCTACTCAGCTGCAGAATCAGAGTCTACCAAGGGGCTCTGGCGGTAACATAGTTTGGTACATATGCAATATAAAAAGCCAGTCTAGATTTTGTAATATTAACCATTTTCCAATTAGAATGCTTTTGAAAGTCCTTGTTTATCAGCTATTAAAGCTGATTGGGAAGCATGAGTAAGAAGTTCCATCATGATAAAAACAGATTATTATGAGGCATAAAGATAGGGACTAAATGGACAATTTTCAATTTTGGGGGGGAACTTACATCTGCATAGCAGATCCACAAAATCCACACCCCTGAGAGAGGTAGCTATGCCATCCTAACCCCCAGTGTAAATAGTGGTAGGTCAACAGAACAATTCTTCCATCAACCTAGCTACCACCTCTTAAGGATGTGAATTAAGAACCCCTCCCCTTCAGTGTAGGTAGGGTCTACCCCAAACCACTGCTGCAGCTGTGCTGCTGTAGCATTTTCAGTGAAGACATACAGTTGGTGTGTAAGAGTTAGTAGATGAGTGTCCCAGTGATCAACACTAGGATCGATGTTAAGCATATTTGACATCTACTTAGAGAAGATTGTGATTTATGAAGTGGTAAGATTTACCAAGGATAAAATTATTCAGATTAGTCAAGAACTGTAAGGATTGTGAAAACCTTTGATAAGATATAACAAAACCGGGTAAATGGGTAACTTGACAGCAGCCAAGATTCAATGGTAGGCAAGTGAAAGGTTATACACATTGGAAATAATTTAAGTGTTCATGCTGAGGGATTCTTAAATAGTTATGACCTTACAGAAAATGTCTACTGACGCACAAATATCTCAAAAGATATTTGCTTAGATTACTGCCCAAATGAAAGAAAGTGAGCTAGGAGGCAGTATTAAAAAAATACTCAATAGTACACAAAACGCCTACTTTAAGATACTGACTTATTTTGAACAATATAATTTATTTTAGTCAACTCATTTTCAAAGCTGATACACAAGACCACAGAAGGACACTAACAGAAGTCAGAGGTATAAAGAAGATTTCCATAGAAAGATTAAAATGTTTAAGATAATTTCATTTGGAAAGACAAGCAAGGGAAAGCTAGAGGTATAGTAAACAATAATGAATACTTTCAAAGAGGATCAAATGCCTATTAAATAGTTCCCATAATATGAAAACAGATCTTAAGTTAAAAGGCAACAAATTTAAAACCGAAGGAAATTCATTATGCAACACATAATCAAACTAAGGTGCATTAATATGGAGTTTTTAAATACACCACTACCTTGATATAACGTGACCCGATATAACACGAATTCGGATATAACGCGGTAAAGCAGTGCTCTGGGGGGGCGGGGCTGCACACTCCAGTGGATCAAAGCAAGTTCAATATAAACACAGTTTCACCTATAACGCGGTAAGATTTTTTGGCTCCCGAGGACAGCGTTATATCAAGGTAGAGGTGTACTTTCTATTTCAGTCTAGAGGAAACAGTTAAATAAATCTAATTAAGCCCATTGCTCTGAAGTCAAGCTTAAAATAATTCAGTTTATTATTTCAAATCCAAAAGAAATGCAAATACAAATATCATGTGACATAACAAGGTCCTAATGTTTTGACTAAATTTTACTCAAACTGAAGCCACCTTTCAGTATCATCAGTAAACATTTGTGGCAGCTATGCTACTAAATAAAACTATAGTTGAGGTTTGCTTGGCACCATTCCCATTTAAGCCTCTCAATTGTTTATAAATACAAAACAAAAACTGCTTGTACTCTCTCAACAGCAATCCTAACTTTAATAAGTCCTGGAAATTGAAGTATATTTTTAAAATAATAATTCAGGGCCTTCAACAATGAACTCTGCTGGGAAGTCACCTCACTTTGTCTGCAATGCAACAGCAAAACTGAAATTGGGTTTGTTACTTCTGGGCACGATAAAACCTACGATTCATTCTTAGACATGACTTCTAATTCTACACTCTCCCTCATCTCCAAAAAAATCACTCACTTGACCCTGCAACTCTGCCACATTCCTTGAGGTTGTGAATCTGGTTACCATAATCCTTGGAGAAGCAAGAAATGTGGTAGGGTGTAGCATGACAACCATTCAATTTGGTCAGCCGTGTAAGGATGGGCAGGAACACTTAGAAGGGCATAGCTTACTCTCAGCCTATGTATAATGTCTTTAACTATACAGTCAGCGTGATGTAGATTGCAATCTCCATGTTTGTCCAGAGTAGCACAAGCTGTCAAAGTTCAATAAATAAGTATGGCCACAGTGTCAGTAGCAGCAAGAAGACATAGCCACATGCAACAAGTGAAGAGCAAATATAGAGGCAACTTTACTAAGAGATACAGATTGTTGTTTTATGCCAAAAGAGGTTAATATTTTTAGGTAAGGTAGGGGGAAAAGGTAGGGTATATGAAGTTTAAAATCTCAGGCTTTGTCTACACTAGGGAAATTCTGCAAAAATTTTGCATCATTGTCAACACTTATTCAGCTGAACCTGTTGTAAGACCAGCTATAAACAGTTTTGAGTACCACATCACCTAATTCTCTTACTAAATAGTCTAATTGACATGATACTAAGAACAGTATCAACACAGGGCTTCCAGTGTTGCAATGGTGGGAAACTTGACAAAAAACTTTTCCTAGTGCATAAGAGGCCTATGTGAAAAGAGACCTCTTAACTGAACCTATTTGAAATATACTGTGCAACAGACAGTGTCACTGAAACACAAACAAAATTCTTCAAATACTTTTCATACCCCATAAGCAGGCTTGGAAGGATTAGATTTTTATCAGTAAATGTTGGTAAGCACCGATTTCACTGTACACACCCAAATCGACAAATGAATATCTCCATCAATAATAACTGAAATTTACAGATAGGCAAAGTAAGAAAAATACTGCTCGATATCTTTAAATCAAATTCAAATTTATTTACTTTGTATATTTTGATGTGATGTTAACAATTTGTTTTAATTATTATAAACTAACTTTTGAATCTCAATATCTACGGTCATCAATTATTGTCTGACCCCCCCATAATTACATGCAACTGTGAACATTTAAATATAGAAAAATAAAAAATGCTTAAAATCCATAATGTTGTGCAACTTTGAAAATGTATATCCAGAAAAATAGAAAAATGCTTAGATATCAGTGGTTTATTTTTGTTGAAATTATAAAAAAATAAACATTGAATTCTGCCAAGCCAACACATAAGCAATAGCTCTGGCTAGCTTGTCAAGAGTAATATGAATATATAGTACAGATTCCATCAGATTACTTTATGACTACCAATAAGTTATCACTTTTTAGTTTTATCATTCATCTTATTGGTTTACCTGGAAAGCTACGTTCATGGGATTACACATCCTATTTAAGGCAGAAACTTTAAAAAAACCCACTGTGAACAACTGAAAATGGATGGACCTCATACATGTGCATAAAATGAACACAATACATACCTTCTTAATTCATTCATAACTTTGAAAGCTTTCTTCATATGCCAAGGATTCACTGTAACAGGGCAGTGTTTTTCAGTATTATCATCTTTCAGATCCACAGGCTTCTGATGGCAAAGTTTTGTACATCTGTAAACAAACAAGACAACCAAGTTTAGTTAACATTTCAGTCTACTTGAAAATCATGGTCCCAATTCTTTTTGCCAAACTCGCTTTGTACTCAGAATGATTTCAAATTCCACATTACCAATACCCAGTACGTGTTTTGGAAAATATACCAGGCACCTAATAATACTAGTCAGAGAAATACATCTAATAGCCAGGTTGATGATAAAGAAGAATGTTAGCCTAGTAAGCTCCATGAGCAAAGGCACTAGTGAGGAGCCCATCCTCCCCCCTACCAATCCTCAGCTTCTGGGAAAGGAATGGGTAATGGAATTTTTGCCTAGGTGCTGTCCCTGAGTCCAGTCAAGGCAAGGTAGAGCATCTTTCATCTAAACCTATGATTAGTGGTTCCCTGATCATAGCTGAGGCCTGGCCTGACGTGGGTGATTAACAAATGAGGGAGATCTCATTTCTTGGATAGAATTAAGGAGGTAAACAGATTAGGCTGAAAACAGAACTTTTGTGCTAAATAAGATAAGTAAATAGGTCAGTAGGCTAAAAAGACAATGTCTGAGCCAGCTAAGGTAAGAGGCAGAACACCCAGAGCACCATTTACTAACAATGGGTAAAATAAGTTAGAAATGAAGAGATGAGGTTGAGCATGGGCAATGCATGAACAGAGCATGCTGCACAGGGATTGGTTCCTGCAAAGTAACCAAGCCAATCCAAAAACATGTGATGCAATGTAATATGTAAATATATATAAAGGAAGAGGCTTTCTGTGTAACTTTGGATGTGTGGGATTTCCTATATCCACCTATACTTGAGCCTGATCAACTCAGGGTAGCTTTGCTTTGTGCCAAAAAAAAAAAAAGAATCTGAGTGACAATATCTGGAGTCAAACTGAGAATTGGATGAAGCATTCTCCCAGAACTGGACAAGGTGTTCTAGATAAACTGAGTGGAAAAGATCTCAGACGTAATCCCAGTACTGATAAATTTTTAAATCTCGCATACCCTTATCTGTCTGTTGGAAGAGAATCAGTTCACTCCCTTTCCCCCAGCCCTAGGCTGCTGCAACACAACATCTCCCACAGCTTCCAGGTCATCCTCCACCTTTGAAAACTCCAGCAGTTTTCCACATCAGCAACATGAAACTGACACGATTATGGGCAATTTCAGGGCTATCCACAAGACTCTTCTGAAGACAAGGAGTGAAACTGACTAAACTTTTTTTAATGTGTTACTGCTGCTTGAAAAGTCTCAGAGTAGCAGTAGAGACAACAAAGCTGTCTGAAGAACAGCATCACTTCTGTTTAGATTTGGCAAGTGATCTCACAACCATAAAGGTAAAAGACTTAACTTTTTAAAAGAATGTTTAAATTCTACAAACATTGTTTATACCAGCTCCTTTGCTCAGCTAAGCTAGCCAGTAATGACTAGGCAAGTAGATTTTCAAGCTATGCTATTGCCTATAATGCCTAAAGGCTGTGCTGCTATTCCCACAAAGGAGACAAATTACCATTTCACTCTGTTATACAATATTTACTAGCTCTCATATGTTCATCTGCACTACACAACTTTATTCCCTAACCTCAAAATTTCCCAACAATCAAGCATGAGTATTTGCCATTCAAATCACTTGTCGGAGGCAATTCACTCTGACACAAATACTTTAAAAGTTTACAATATCTTATAGTGAAGATTAAATCACTGCTTATAGTTTGTCATGTTTAAGTTTTTTTTTACCAAATTAGGTAAAATTTACCAAATTCAACGTAAGATTTAGGGACCTAGAACTCTGATCTGTTTTTTCCACTGCATCTGCTAGAGCAATGGTTCCCAAACTGGGGTTTGTGAATCCCTGGGGGTTCGCGAAATGTTACACGGGGTTCTCGGGAAAAAATTCCCTAATGGCAGACAGAGCTGTCCCTAGGGGCCCCGGGCAGCACGGGACCAGCAGCCTGGAGCCCCTGGACTTCCAAGAGCTAAGCAGATCAAAACAAGCATATCTATCACACTGAGGAGATTTAAACTTCAAGACTCCTTATAAGAAATGGAAAGGGAGGTGGATATTTTTTGCAGTTTTTAAAATTAAATAGGCAGCTAGTATTGTTTTTAAAATTATTATGAAGAACAAGTTTAAGCTTTGTTGTAACGTGCGTTGTTTGCCTGAACTGCTCAAGACCTGAATGCTCTTTGAGTTGGCTTCTTAAATACCTTCATGCTGTTTCACATCTGATACACCTTGATGAAACATAGGAGCCTTGTCTTATAACAGGCTTATTCAAAGTGATACAAGCTACGAAAGTGAGATCTTGGAAGAGTGTTGCCGTTTTCATAATGTAATTATTAATTATTTATCATAATAAATAGTGTGTAATAAGAATGCCAAAAACAAATATTTCCAAGATCACTGCTTTTATAATTTATACTCAGGTAAAGGAGAAAATCCCTGGAAATATTCATTTTTAAGAGGGGATTCGTGAGACTTGACATTTTAGTGAAAAGGGTTCACAGGTTGTTAAAGTTTGAGACCCATTGCGCTACAGTATTTTTCTGAGCATGTCTGAAGCAGCTTTAAAAAAAAAAAAAAAAAAAAAAAAAAGATAGCACATACATGAAGATAACGGCTACTTGAATTTAAGATTTAAACCTGTAATTCTAGATGCGCTGTATTCCCACAAATAGGAAAGCAAAGCAACTTTTACTATACCATTCAGGATTTTGGGTCTAGTAACATAACATTTTGGACCAAACTGCAAGAAAGACAAAAAGCACTGATCCACAAAGCAAGGTGGATAAAACTCAATGATTTAAAAGAAAAAAAAAAAAATCAAAAAAATCGGATTTTTTTAATTTAAAATCAGATTTTTTTTATAAAATGCTTTTTGAGGGAAAAACCTACCTAAACATAGTTTTAATTAAGATACATTATAGCTCAAAGATATCTCATCATGGAATAGGGATTATAAATTCTAATTCTATAGTATGAGACAATATATTCATGTAACGTTTAAGAAAAGTTTTGTAAATGAGTTCCAATAGTTCATGGATTAGGGACCCCAATCTTATGGGGTTCCACAGGCTTCTGTATAGATTATTTAGGTTAATCTTTCTATCTACCCAATGGGACTCAGTGCTCAGTCTAGAAGATACCATCAGAGATGCTTAATTTTGCAGTTCTCAAACTGTGGATTTGTGTCTCCAGAAGTAACATGCTTGTTAACAGCAAAAATGTTTTTAAATAAATCAATAATATATAGAGGTGAGAAATAACAGACCTCAACTCTATTGTCCCTCTGCAAATTTGTGTACACAGAGTCAATCCCTTACCTCTCTCTAAAAGTGCAAAGTTTCAAAAAGTTCAATGAATAGAAGATTCAGGGCCGGCTCCAGGCACCAGCCCTCCAAGCATGTGCTTGGGGAGGCACCTGGAGGGGGGCGGCGCTCACCTGGGGAGAGCGGGGCCGCAGCGGGCTCGCCGCCCTCCCCCGGCGCTCCGGCCGGCTGGGGAGAGCGGGGCCGCGGCCGGGCTCTCCGCCCTCCCCACGGCGCTCCGGCCGGCAGGGAAGAGCGGGGCTGCCCTCCCCCGGCGCTCCGGCCGGTCGGGGAGAGCGGGGCCCCGGCCGGGCTCGCCGCCCTCCTCCCGGCGCTCCGGCTGGTCGGGGACAGCGGGGCCCGGCCGGGCTCGGTGCCCTCCCCTGCTGTGCTCCCCGCCGGGGGGTGGGGGTGGGGGAGCGGTGGGAGGTTTTTTTGCCTGGGGGGGGCAAAAAAGCCAGAGCCGGCCCTGAGAAGATTGTTAGGGGCGGAATCCATCTGGACAAGGAGAAGAAGTCTGGAGATAAATGTGAGGAGTGAGGGACATATGCTTGTTTTGTTAAAATGTTATATGTTTGCTGTTGAAGAAAAAAATCCAGAATACTTAACGTTTTTGTTTTAGTTAAATAAAACAATTTAAATGTCTGTCTGGTGATGTTCTCCTCCTAATATAGCATGGCAAGAAAACCCTCCAAATATTAACGATTAACCCATTGAATTGGAGATATTTATGAAGTCATTGGGAGGTGAACTATCTGCTTCAATTGCCTTTGGTAAATGAAATAACCAAACAATCATTCATTTTCTGATATAGCTGTAAAACTAATCTGAAAAGTTTTCAAAATAAGTCACTGTTTAAAAATGTATAGTGTGTACCTTCTAAAAATGAAATCTACATCTATCTCTGAGTTGTTTCGAGTATGTATTAAGGTTATAAC
Source organism: Terrapene triunguis (assembly GCF_002925995.2). Taxonomy (NCBI): domain Eukaryota; kingdom Metazoa; phylum Chordata; order Testudines; family Emydidae; genus Terrapene; species Terrapene triunguis. The sequence continues at coordinate 30,702,683 of NW_020664417.1, read as the reverse complement.
AACCAACAAGAATGCACTTTTATGTAGAAAACCATGATTAAATCGAGTCTTCCTGATTAGTGATTTAAATCATGATTTAAATCAATTTTATTTAAATCAAATCCACCCTGCCACAAAGGAAGAGAGAATCATCGATAGAAAGAAGTCAGCAGGAAAATATGGTTTTCTACTTCAAACCCCTAGCAACTTTAACACTTGCTACATTCTAGAATTTAAAAGTTTGTTTTACAGCTAACTTTTGGGAAGTGTCCTAAATGAACAGATACAATTCAAGTAAAAAGTGGTTCAGGGGGTAATTAGTAGAAAAATTTTGCATCAATGTTCGAAAAACCAACATTAGGAAGTATTTCTTCCTTACATCTATCACTATACTACAAAACACCTAAATACATCATCTGTAGTGCATTTCTTTTAGAGTAAACTTTAATTTTCCAGTTTATATGTTGTATATAGGGATCATCATTCAGAAATAAAAGCAAGCAATCAAAATGATATACTACAGGTATTAGGCAATATATATTGCACCATAAGATAATTAACGGTGAAGTAAACATTTACCCTTTTACTTCTCTGCTTGCTTACAACACACATCCAAGTCAGCAATACCTCTTCTATCATAACTTCTCACACTCCAACGCAATACACCACACTCTAAAAACTTTAAGATGATTCCAAATGCTGTCTTTGAGGGTTTCCAGACACACTGGCTAAGGTGGAGGGGTTGATTACATATGAACCATAAATTCATAAGGAAGTGATGAAACGGTCAGATTCTAGGTTACAAAACAGCAATTTCATAAGTTGGCTATGATGTTATAAAGACCACAATGAATTAAAAAGCCCTCCTTAATATGCATCCTATTTGGGGGACTGCTTTACATACTTTAAATTACTTTGGATTTGTTTAGTGGTATCTCCAGCTGAACTACAGTTGTTTGTGACAGCAACTCTATTTTAGTTTTCTAGTGGTCCCATATCGGTGGCATCTGAGACTATATTGTAATGAGGAAGGTATGATGCACGTACATTAGACCACAGTGTAGACAGCCAGGGTGAACCTTAACCTAAGCATGGTGGAGGCATGTGGTTTGAATCTTCAATACACTGATGCTATAAAAGATCTTCCAGTTGTCCTGATTATCATGGTTAACTAAATAGGGTGAAAACAATGTGGTTGGCTGAATCAGAGGAATGCTCAGACTCATACTACCTTTTCTCTGCCTATCCTATTCATGCAGCCCTCCCCATTTGATGATCCTTGCTCCTCCTGAAATTCCAGGACTACAATAGCTACACTTTGGTGCTCCTGAGAAGTAGGTAAAGTTTAAACATTCAGGGGCAATATATAACCTCACTTGCATGGCAGATTACAACACACATGATGATGTAGGGAGAAAAGATATAATGCAGGATCTCTTACATCATTCAATCCTGGATTGGTATAAAAAATGGGAATCTAGATTTGTATATAGGCATGCAACACATTTATTGAATACCAGAAAACAACAGATGGGACCCAGTTTTCATTTCTAACTTCATATGTCAAAGTCTTCACCTGTCAGATCTTGGAAGAGCAGAAAGTGCTGCCATGTACACTGAGTAGAGTTTTCATAAACATATTCACTTCCATTATCCCATACACACCACCCCATCATGGTTAATTCCTTCTGTCCTCAATCTTTTGCTAACTCCTCCAAAATCCAGGCTCCTACAAGCAGCAAAGGCTGCAAGATTTGTTGCAGACAGGCCTCTTTTTGGAAGACAGCTTGGGAAAGCACAAATTTACCATAAGAGATAAAGAAAGGAACAGCAGGTGGTATATTTTTCCATTTATGCATAACAGTGTGGGGAGAAGGTGTCTGTGGCGAATTTTTGTTCAACTGCCTAGGTAACTGCCAAACCCTGGGTATTAGAGAGAAATATAAGTGAGGTAATACACTCCAAATCCTGGGTACAAAGGAGGTAATATGTTGCTTACCTGAATACAAAGAAAATATATGGTTGTTTGTTACAAAAGTAAAATTACTGCACCAAGGAGGAAAAGGGGTTTGCAAGTACCATGGGCAAGGAAGGAGTTACACACTTATACATAATACTATTGCTCAATCACTGGAACACACATTGAGCTTCAAATCTGAGGAGGTTTGGAACTATGGAATTGGTAACATGTTGTAAAATATTGAGAAGCAGAAAATATACATACCTACATAAGCCACTGATGCAACTGCTTATTGCTTAGCAACCCTGCTTTTAAAAAAAGCCACTACATCCACATGCCTTGAACACTCTAGAAATCTCTTAATGTAGTAATACATCTCAGTGCATGCTCTAACAGGTGTACATGCATATGTATGCATACACAAAACCAGCAAATGAGTGTGGGTGATACTTTAAATGTTTCATATTGTCTGCAAAACCATTCTGCATAAAACAGATGCTATAAAAATGTCTATAGGTAATGCAAAAATGAGAGAATCTCAGTCAAGATGAGGGAAATCTAACAGGGTGGTTACACATTTCTCTTGAAGGCATCCTTAATGAGGGTGCTAGTCCCCTCCTTGGGAACAGATTTTAAGGGCATTCCTTAGCATCTCCTCTCCTGGTCTTATGGGATGGGAGTGCATTTTATCATGTTTTCTGCTGACCATTTTTAATCTTGCTCACTTTCTGCAATCTCCCTCATTCACTCGCCTCTGCTTATGACAGCCCTTAAGAGTTATTTATGAAACACTGCCATGCTTGGCGCTGTACAAGGTACAACAAGACAGTCTGCCCCCTGAAGATCTTACAGTACTAATGCAAAACAATAAGTATTATTAAAATCCTATCAACACCTTGCCCACTACTACGTTTTACCTGTTGGGTGCTTCTGTTTTGAGATGTGCCAGGCTTTAACGTGTCCTAACGCCACCAGGGCAGATGGGAGGGACCCAGAGCCAGCCCGCAGGTGGGAGACGCGCATTCTGCCGGGTCCCTGGCAGCGGCGTCCAGGGCTCCCCTGCCAGGATCGCGCTGGCACAAGCGAGGGAGCGGGAGGAAGGGGGACGAGCCCGAGCAATGGGCACTCAAGGCACCGCGGTACCTGGTGACCAGGAGGGAGACCCCGAGCCACAACTGCCGCCTCCCTCCAGGCAGAGGCTACCGGAGACCAGGACGGGGGGGAAGGGGCCGCTCTCCAGCCCGGAGGCCACGGAGAAGACATCGCCGGGGATTCCCCACGTCATCAGCAGGGCGCGCCCGGGGCATCCCCGAGGCCCCCCTCTCTTGCCCGCCCGCCCACACTCACACCGGCGGCAGCAGCATCTCCATCGCGGCTCCGCGCAGGCTTCCTCCTCAGAACGCAGGCACCGCACGCTGCCGCCAGCACCATTCCAGCCGTGCGCGCCCGGACACCCCCCGCCGCCCGCGCCTCTCCCCTGCCGGGCCCCCCTACCGCCGCCCAGGAGGAGACGGGCTCCCATCCATCTGCCCGCCAGAGCCGGGCTACGCTGCCCCTGCCGGGCGCCACTAGCTCAGCCCACTTCCGGGTTCCATCCAGGAGGGCGGTGACGGCGCAACGTCAGCACGCAGCCTCGCAGTGAACATAAGAACTTAAAAAGAACAGG
>NW_020664417.1:30692233-30698678 GCF_002925995.2 Terrapene triunguis | reverse complement strand
AATGGATATAAACTGGCCGTGGGGAAATTTAGGCTTGAAATTAGACGAAGGTTTCTAACCGTCAGAGGGGTGAAATTTTGGAACAGCCTTCCGAGGGAAACGGTGGGGGCGAAAGACCTCTCTGGCTTCAAGATTAGGCTAGATAAGTTTATGGAGGGAATGGTTTGATGGGATTACGTGATTCTAATCAATTAGGCAATAACGGCCATCGCTGGTAAAATGAGGGTCTGGCTAGAGAATCTTGCCTGTATGCTCGGGGTTCTGCTGATCGCCATATTTGGGGTCGGGAAGGAATTTTCCTCCAGGGTAGATTGGCAGTGGCCCTGGAGGTTTTTCGCCTTCCTCCGCAGCATAGGGCAGGGGTCCCAAGCTGGAAGATTCTCTGCAACTTGAAGTCTTTGGATCACGATCTGGAGACTTCAACAGCAGAGTTAAGGGAAAGTGGGGGGGTCAGCTTTTGTGGCCTGCATCATGCAGGAGGTCAGACTAGATGACCATATTGGTCCCTTCTGACCTTAAAGTCTATGAGTCTATAATAAGATATTCTCTATCTTATTCTCTATCCCTTTTTTAATAATTCCTAACATCCTGTTTGCTTTTTTGACTGCCACTGCACACTGCGTGGATGTCTTCAGAGAAGTATCCACGATGACTCCAAGATCTCTTTCCTGATTAGTTGTAGCTAAATTAGCCCCATCATATTGTATGTATAGTTGGGGTTATTTTTTCCAATGTGCATTACTTTACATTTATCCACATTACATTTCATTTGTCATTTTGTTGCCTAATCACTTAGTTTTGTGAGATCTTTTTGAAGTTCTTCACAGTCAGCTTTGGTCTTAACTGTCTTGAGCAGTTTAGTATCGTCTGCAGACTTTGCTACCTCACTGTTTACCCCTTTCTTCAGATCATTTATGAATAAGTTGAATAGGATTGGTCCTAGGACTGACCCTTGGGGAACAACACTAGTTACCCCCCTCCACTCTGAAAATCTACCATTTATTCCTACCCTTTGTTCCCTGTCTTTTAACCAGTTCTCAATCCATGAAAGGATCTTCCCTCTTATCCCATAACAACTTAATTTACGTAAGAGCCTTTGGTGAGGGACCTTGTCAAAAGCTTTCTGGAAATCTAAGTACACTATGTCCACTGGATCCCCCTTGTCCACATGTTTGTTGACCCCTTCAAAGAACTCTAATAGATTAGTAAGACAAGATTTCCCTTTACAGAAACCATGTTGACTTTTGCCCAACAAGTTATGTTCTTCTATGTGTCTGACAATTTTATTCTTTACTATTGTTTCAACTAATTTGCCTGGTACTGATATTAGACTTACCGGTCTGTAATTGCCGGGATCACCTGTAGAGCCCTTTTTAAATATTGGCGTTACATTAGCTATCTTCCAGTCATTGGGTTCAGAAGCTGATTTAAAGGACAGGTTACAAACCATAGTTAATAGTTCCGCAATTTCACATTTGAGTTCTTTCAGAACTCTTGGGTGAATGCCATCTGGTCCCGGTGACTTATTATTGTTAAGTTTTTCAATTAATTCCAAAACATCCTCTAGTGACTTCAATCTGTGACAATTACTCAGATTTGTTACCTACAAAGGACAGCTCAGGTTTGCGAATCTCCCTAACATCCTCAGCCCTGAAGACTGAAGCAAAGAATTTGTTTAGTTTCTCCACAATGACTTTATTGTCTTTAAGTGCTCCTTTTGTATCTCGATTGTCCAGGGGACCCACTGGTTGTTTAGCAGGCTTCCTGCTTCTGATGTACTTAAAAAACATTTTGTTATTACCTTTTGAGTTTTTGGCTAGCTGTTCTTCAAACTCCTTTTTGGCATTTCTTATTACATCTTTACACTTAATTTGGCAGTGTTTATGCTCCTTTCTATTTACCTCACTAGGATCTGACTTCCACTTTTTAAAAGATGCCTTTTTATCTCTCACTGCTTCTTTTACATGGTTGTTAAGTGAGCGGGACGCCCACAAACCTCATGCCCTCCCCTGCCATGTCCCAGCTGGAGCGTGGGGCATGAGGCAGGCGGGCGTGCGAGGGCCTGGGCTCTGCGGGGCCAGGCGCAGTGGCAAGTCAGGAGGGCTTTGCAGGGATGGGCCAGTTGTGCAGGGGAAGGTGGAGCTGCAGGGTGACCCCCACCAAATGCTGCCTGGGCTAGGGCCAGCTCCAGGTTTTCTGCCGCCCCAAGCAGCGGGGGGGGGGAAAAAAGCCGATCGGCGGCACTTCGGCGGCAGCTCAATTGCGCTGCTCCATTCTTCGGCGGCAGTTCGGCGGCGGGTCTTTCACTCCCTCTCTTCCTCGGTGGCAGCAATTCAGTGGCAGCGCAAAGAGGAAGACAGGGACTGAGGGACCCGCTGCCGAAGTCCCGCCGAAGACCTGGACATGCTGCCCCAATAGTGGACAGAGTGCCGCCCCTTTGTATTGGCAGCCCCAAGCACCTGCTTCCTTCGCCGGTGCCTGGAGCCGGCCCTGGACATGACCTCTTCCCAGGCTGTTCCTTCATGTAAATGGGCTTCATTTAATGCAAATTAAATGTGTCTCTGATAAGCTGCCAACATGGCCCTAAGTAAGTGCCCATTCTGTTAGCTGCCTGCAGCTAACGCTGCACAATCTGAATCAGATAAAAGTTTTGCTAAAATTCAGAGTACAAAGATGCTGTTAATTTGTAATCTGCCCTTTGCTGGGGTTCCCTGAAAAGACCTGAGGAGGATACTCAATATGTGTCTGTGGAAATGCTGCCTGTTAGCCTTAAACATGTCTCCTCATCAGGTGTAAATGGACAGGAAAGGTTTTCTTTCCATTTACACCTGCATGGAGGCATGTTTCTCCCCAAAAGCTACCGGTAGTGTTTACTGCTGTGTGTTTCATTCCTTTAGATCTCTTCAATAATGCCAGCCAGCCGCTGCCTTCTTCAGATCAATTTTCTCAACTGACATGTCATCTCTTTGTGTTTTTGACCAGTAACTTGAATTCAAGTGTCAAATATTTTACCGATTTGAGAAGTCTCTCTCACACAGTCAAAATGTATGAAGTTTTAAGTGAGAACTGAGGTTAAGATCACCTTTGTCTGTTTTCTAGAAGAAGAAAATAAGACACCAGAAACTTTTGCTGAGAATAAATAAGAGACGACACCAAAGTGCAGAGGAAGAATTTCTATTTTTGATTATACCTTAAGGCAACAAAGGAAATGTAATGGCTACAATAGCACAGTTAATGAGTAGCTATACAATATTTATTGTGTTAAGTGTAATACTTTAAACAATACGTCTACTTATATTTTCATAGCATCTGTAATTTAGAACATCTAATTTTCATAACATCTGTAACTGAGTTGCATGCATTTGTACTATGATCAGAACATGTATCTACTTCCATCATTTTTAAGTTGGAGTATATTTACTGAGATGGTTATATATAGGAGCTACACTACAACAGCTTCCTGTATTCACGTTGGACATTCCAATTAATTTTTACCATCTGCCCTACATATGACGCTACCTAATCTATAAAGCACTATGTGGGATTTGCAGGTATTTTTAGATGACTGTCTTTTTTCCACTGTCTGATGGGCTGATCCAGTTGTACTTGGCCTGCACTAGCACAAAGCTGTTTTCCCGTATCTTCCTGAATTGCATCATCTCCCCACCCTCTCTCATTGTGATGACATCATTGTCTGGTTCACTAAAGGACACTTCTGTTCACTTGTGACAATACTCGGCATGGATGCAGCGCAGCCCAGCAGCGAGGGCCATGCCGAGAGCAGCTGTACAGCCAAGGAGAATGCCAAGTTGGGCTGCTATGAATTGTCCCTCTTTTCTGGGGTGTTCTGCTTCTTTCCCAGGAACAGCAGCATCAGGCATGGGTCTGGTCACCCATGGAAGTGTATTCCCAGCAACCTCCTCTTGGTTCTCCTCCTCCTCTCCGGCAACTGCATGTTCTGACTGCAGCAAGAAGTTTGCTGAAGCCTTCTGTGTCACTGACCGCCTCTCTGCCATCTGCCTTGAAGCTGATGATAAACTGCTGGAGACATCCAAGTCAGCTTCCCTATCTCTATGCTGTGACGTTGTGCCTGGAACTGCAAGCAGGTAAGTGTACCAAAACTGGGTGGAAAGTGAAGCAGCAGCATGCAACACAGGTTTTGTCATCTCCTGGTTGGAGTTCACAGCAACCTCCTTAAAAGCAAAAATATGACAAAATATCTGATGAGAGTCTAAACAGCTTGTGGGATTTAACTGGCTCTTTCGGCTCCTAGTCACTGGTTCAAATCCACCTACTTTGGGAATAACCAAGAACAATAGCCAATGGTTGTTTATTGGCCTTTGTGAAATGAGTTGGTGCATTCAACAGGGACACAACTGACACCCTTGCTTGATATCTCATCACAGGATGCCATAGATGGAATAGACACTCGAAGTTGGTCCCATTGCTCAGAGTGGAAGTAAGTTGGTAGGGCAGAGTAGGAAGCTTACCCCATCAAGGTGCCAGTCTCTGTAAAAAGGACTTCAATTTCTGGGGCTGGTACCTGGCACCTGGCACCAGCCCTGCAGTCACTTAACATATCTTGCTCAAAAATATAAAATAGACACCTGAGTGCACCGAATGATTACACTTCGCTAATGCCAGGATCATGCTTCCACATCAATAGAAAGATGCCCATTAACTTTTCTGGGCTTTGGATCAGGGCTTTGGGGCAGGGGAGTCACAGAAGAATTTAGTTTACCTCGCCCTTTGATACTATTTAAATAAAAGGAAAAGTTCCCATAGGATTTTAAAGTTCAATAACTCAGCCCTGGCCAAAAGTTGCCTGCTTTCCCACGCTGCACTGTCAGTTGGAAAACTGCCACCTGTAAATAATGCTGAACCATCCCATACAATGTGAATTGGTATTTTGTTAACTCACTCATTTCTCAGTTTCTTCTTGTTGCAAAGCACCTTGTTTTAGCAGTCACAAAATGAAGACCCCAGGCTAGACTTTAGCCTAGACTTCACTACAGATCTTAATCAAGACTGGCTGCAGAGGCAATCTGAGGATTTTAGAGATGCCCCTGAAAGAAATGAATCTGAGACCTGCACTGAACTCTTACCTTCACATTGCACAGCTGCTCCCTGATCTAGAACCAGTGAAGTCTATGGGTGATCAGCTTCTTCGGGTTTGGATCGGGCCCTTAGTAGCTGGTTTCTATGCAACTTGAGCAGTCCAGCAGGCTCTTTAGCACATCCATCAATTACACCAGAAAAGCTCTTGGCCTCTGATGTCATTAGTGGGTGTTTAAAAAGCTTGCTGGGTAGCCAGTCAGGCAGGAGTCCTGGTGAGCTGTGAGGCCAGGTGGGGGATAGACAGCAATAGCTCAGATTGTGGGAGAGGTTACCACTGAAGAACTTGAATGTGACAATAAAATGTAGACAGCGAACAACAGAATTTCAGTGATTAAACTGCAGAATCTAGAGTAGCTAGCTAGCAGTGTCAATACAGCACAGATACTTGGAACAGCCATCCCAGTCCCTTCCCCCAAATGGAAAAAGGGCTATCTACCTGGAAAATACTATGGGATTTCACCCTTTGTTTCTCTCCTTCCATTTTGGATTCATTCTGTCCTTTCTTTCCTGATTTGTAAAATTCTCTTCTCTTATGTTCCCGGTATGTCTCTTCTTTCTTTCTCTCTCCTTTCCCTTCTTTCATTTTTTCTTGCCCATCCCCTTTGCCCAAGTGATCCACATTATCTCACCTTTGACTCCACTGCACCTGTTATCTGGTCCATTTGCTCACTGATCTCTCCTCTATCTCCCTCTCTTCTCCTTTTTCTCTCCTGGAATCTCCTAAATATTTCTCATTTGTTCTCTCCCTTGATTCTCTGGGTTCCCATGTTTCTCTTTCCTTATGGCATCTCCCAGACCTATCCCTTGTCCTTTGTTGCTCCCCTTCTCTGTATTCTGTGTAGTGTTCTCCCTTTTACCACATAGCCTCTCTATTCCCCTTGTCACCAACTCTAATCCACTCTCCAGCTCCTGCACTAGTTCCCATCCAGGTCCCCAGTTCATCTCTCCTCCTCAACCTTAGACTCCACCTGTTATCTCCCTACAGTTCTTCTTTCCCCAGCATCTAACAACTGCCTCTTTCCTTCCTAGTTAATCTCCAGTTTGTCCCCTTCCAAGTCATTGCTCCAGCCATCCACCCCCAGTTGATCCCTCCAAGCCTTCCTTTTCCCAGTTCATACCTCTCCGGGTCTTTGTCAGTTCATCCCTTCAGCCCCTACTGCCACTGCCTCAGTTCAGGCCCTGCCCTCACCCTGCCCCCCATTCATGCAGGACCCCTCAGTTCATCCACCACCCATAACTTTCCTAGTTTATCCAAACCCCCAATTCAGATGCTGTCTCCAATTACACACACACACACACACACACACACACACACACACACACACAC
>NW_020664417.1:30692058-30692223 GCF_002925995.2 Terrapene triunguis | reverse complement strand
ACACACACACACACACACACACACACACACACACACACACACACTCGTTCTCAGTGTTTCTTCCCTAAATCCCACCATCTCTGAAACACGGGAGAGTAGGAAACATGCTGCTACTTGTATGGGATGAGACCAGGGCCGGTGCCACCCCCTCACCCAGCTAACCCC
>NW_020664417.1:30545766-30691958 GCF_002925995.2 Terrapene triunguis | reverse complement strand
GAGCGGGGGCTGTGTGCTCAGCGGAGGAGGCAGAGTGGAGGTGATCTGGGGCAGGGAGAGGTTCCCCTGTGCATCCCCCCCCGTTACTGCGGGCGGCCCTCCCCGCATCAGCTCACCTCTACTCCACCTCTTTGTCTGAGCGGGCTTTTAGGAGCCCTCAACCACTAGGCGCCCTAGGCGGCCGCCGAGTTCGACTAGTGGTTGCACCGGCCCTGGCCTGGGCACAGCCCAGGGTTTATTGCTTTCCCACTGGGAGACTCAGGTCTGGAGTCAAAGGAAGAAGGAAAATGAACCTGCAACTGCGCTAACAGGTCTCCGTTTTCCCTGAGTCCTTCTCTCTGGTGCCACCACTGCTGGAATAGTGCATCCAGTTCTAGAGCCCTCCGTTCAAGAAGGATGTTGCTAAACTGGAAGGGGTTCAGAGAGGAGTCGCAAGAATGATGAAAGGACTAGAAAACATGCCTCACGGTGACAGACTGGAGGAGCTCAGTCTATTTAGCTTAACAATAAGAAGAGTAAATAGTCTATAAGTACCTACCTGGGGAACAAATATTAAGTAACGGGCTCTTCACTCTAGCAGAGAAAAGTGTAACACAAGGCAATGGCTTGAAGTTGAAACTACAGGGATTCAGATTTGTAATAAGGTGTAAATTTTTAATAGTAATTAACCATTGGAACAGTTTACCAAGGGACATAGTGGACATCACTGGCAATTTTTAAATGAAGATGGGATGCTTTTCTAAAAGATATACTTTAGGAATTATTTAGGGAAGCTCTTTGGCCTGTGTATACAGGAAGTCAGACTAGATGATTACAATGGTCATAGGCGACGGTTACCTCCGGGCCCAGGGGGGTGCTTAACCCCTCACTCCACCCCAGGTCCTGCCCCCTTTCCCCAAACCTTCAGCCCCATCCCACCCTTGCTCTGCCCCAGGCCCTGCCTCATCCCACCCCTTCTCCCAAGTCCCCACCCCTGCCTCTTTCCCTCCTCTTCCGTCAGTTCTGCCCCCTCTCCTGAGCGTGTCCTGTCCCTGCTCCTCCCTCTCCCTCCCAGAGCCTCCTGCATGCTGCGAAACAGCTGATTGCAGCAGGCAGGAGGCACTGGGAGAGAGCAGGAGGAGCTGATCGGCAGGGGCTGCCAGCAGGCGGAAGGCACTGGGAGGGTGGGGGAAGCTGACTGCCGGTAGGTGCTAAGCACCCGCTAATTTTTTTCCATGGGTGCTCCAGGAGTCAGCACCTATGACAATGGTCCCTTCTGGCTTTGGAATCTCTGAGTCCTTCTGAGGGGCTCAGAGCACTCTACAAAAGATGGGTATTATCCCCATTTAAAAATAGTCATGATTTTCAAGTTGTATAATAAATAAGCATGTTCCAAGAGAACATAAATGAACAGCCCAACTAATTTATCTCAACAATTACATATAAAACCCTAACAACCTAACCAGCAACAATTAAGTCCACTAAGGATTTTGAGGAAGACAAATCTCACAGAAGAGAATTTTAAAATAAGACTCATCATTAACCACATTTTAAACCTACATCAGGGAGGGCCTCACCCTCCCTGACTGAATTAACCTCGTTATCTCCAGACTGATTCTTGCCTGCATATTTATACCTGCCTCTGGAAATTTCCATTACATGCGTCTGATGAAGCGGGCATTCACCCACGAAAGCTTATTCTCCAATACATCTGTTAGTCTTTAAGGTGCCACAGGACTCTCTGTTGCTTTTTACAGATCCAGACTAACATGGCTCCCCTCTGGTATTTTAAACCTGCAAGACTAACTTATGGGTATTATTGGTCAACAGCAGGCCTCCCCTAGTTAAGATTGCAACTGAGTTCACATTATTCTCTTGATTTTTGCACACCCCATTCCAAAATCTTGATTGCTTTGTGGCAACTGGGCCTCTGTGATACTGGCAATTATAATCTTATAACGGGTATGTTTTTTGACAAGAGCTGTCTTGCACCCAGTGCCATTCAGAATTAGAACGTTCCATAAAGGTCTGGTTTGGATTCCTAGGAAGTTGGAGTCATTCAAGGCAGCACTTTCTGTAAACGGGGTTTGGGTCACACCCATCCTCACATGCAGAGCACACCTCTCCTGGTGCTGTTGTTGTGGTGTGTCATGGCTGGTTGCCCTCCGTTTCACTCTGCCCCCTTGAGTCCGGGGACACATAGAAGGGTTTTATTTTGGGGGATACCATTCCCCCTTCTCAGTAACTCTTCTACCAGATGTTCTTGGTTCCTGAGGGTGTGGATGACCATTATGAAGTGCTAGCTCTTCCATCTGATGTGGTCCATGCATCCACTGTTGGGGCTCATCCACCTTCATCACCAGTGGGGAACTTGGTCCTCATCCACAGTGTCAGTTGTTGGCATTTGCTTATTACTCTGAGCAGGAGCCTTTACCAGGTATAGTCAGACACAAAGCTTGTGCGGACATGGATGACCACATCCTGAAGAACAGCAGCTTATGCCTCTACTACCCATTACTGTGGAGGAGCAACCTTCCATCCACACCAAACTCAAGGTGTGGCACTTGTTATTAGACAGCTCTAGTACTGACTTTAACCACATGAAACCTCTCTAGGCTTACTCTATACTTGGCTCCAACATCATTGTGGACACATCTCTTGTTGTGTCCCACGCGCCAGCTGTGGAAAAGGACCCATTCTAGTACCAGCTAGTAGAAACATTCCGGTAACACTGCCACACGACACACTGTTAGTGCTTGGCGATTTCAATGCTGTGACTGGCTGCAATCGAACTAAGTATGAAATCCAGCAACCCATAATAGGCCCCTTTGGTTCGGGTTCTCAAATGACAACACTACCTGGCTTTTCACGTATACCACCTTGTCTGTGGGTCTTTGGTGGTTCAGAAGCACCAGCAAACTCAGAACGCAGACTGGTTGTCACTCAGCTCTCACTGCATCTTCCAACTTCTTGCAAACCAGATGTTTGCTACCAATACAATGTCCAGAATCTTTCTGAGGATCTTGTTGAAGCCATGAAATACACTCAGGCCAGCATGGATCACATATGTAACCTCAGTACCAGCATGGACGATGTGGAGAGCACCTAGAATAGTATATGTAACACTATATCATATTCCACCGCTGGAACAATCAGCGTCAGATGGTTAACCAAGACACTTCGGCTTTCTGAAGAAGTGTTTGTTATATTATCGAAAAAGGTAGAAGCACGTAAGCAGACAGATGTCCAAGAATGTAAACTGCTGAAAGGCATTTTCTGGACCATGGCAAAATGTAATCATGAGATCTATGTAAATTCCCTCACTGACGAAGCAGAGGACAGCCTAAAGAACAATCTGCATCCTGCCTACCAAGCCATCACCCACCTGGCTGGCAGCCATGAACAGCCTTCTAACATCCCTATTATGAAACAAGATGGCTCTCCCTGCTCATTGAGGAGGTGCTAAACCAGGGGTGGCCAACCTGAGCCTCAGAAGGAGCCAGAATTTACCAATGTTCATTTACCACAGTAATACGTCAGCAGCACCCCCAACAGCTTCCCCCACCCGCTCCCAGCATCTCCCATCCACCAGCAGCCCCGCCAATCAGCGCCTCCTGATCAGCTGTTTTGTGGCGTGCAGGAGGCTCGGGGGGGGGGAGGAGTGAGGGCACGGCAGGCTCAGGAAAGGGGGCAGGAAGGAGTGGAGTGTGGGCAGGGCCTATAGCAGAGCTAGGGGTTGAGCAGTGAGCACGCCCGGCACATTGGAAAGTTGGCGCCTGTAGCTCCAGCCCTGGAGTCGGTGCCTATACAAGGAGCCACATATTAACTTCTGAAGAGCTGCATGTGGCTCCGGAGCCACAGGTTGGCCACCCCTGTGCTAAACAGATGGAAAACACATTAAAGCATGCTGAAGCACAGACCTGCTGATGACTGTTTAGAGCTACATGACCTGGCAAACCTCACAGCTGTAGATCCAGGAACAAACATTGATCTTTGGTAACTCAAGGAAGTATGAAAGGTCAACCGAGAGTTACACAATGGACATGCTGCTGGATCTGATGGTATTTCATTGCAGCTGCTCAAAGGTGCCTTGGAACCAGTGAGCACCAGCCTGCATCAACTGTTCTTAAAAGTGTGAGCATCAGGCAAAGTACCAACAGACTGGAAAGACAGCATCATAGTGTCCCTATATAACGGCAAGGAATCTTGCACCGATTGTGCCAACTACAGGCCAATATCATTTTTATTGGTCCCTGGAAAGGTCTTTGCTCACATTCTCCTTGGTGGGATGCAGTCATTCCTTAACAGACATTGTCATCCACAACAGTCAGATTTCACTGCAGGGCAATAAACAATGCTGGTCTTACCCTCTGGCTCTTGGCTGAACTGCATCAAGAATTTAACAATATGCTTCATGTGGCATTTTGATTCAGTTGACATGTCAGCACTTTGGCTTGCACTGAAAGGAGTTGCTGTTCCAAATATTCTGCTAACTCTGATGCGCGATCTTCATACCTGTATTGGTGGGAAAGTAGGCGCTGGTTCCTGGCCTTCTCTGTGTTTCTGCACCACCTCGGGTGTGCAGCAGGGATGCATTCTTGTCCCAGTACTATTCTGTCAGGCTATCAACTGGATAGTAATACTTGCTGCTCCATACATTACAATCAAGTTTGGTCAAGAAGAGTTTAGCGTCATCAGCAAAGTTTTGGTCGGTGCCTTTTTCTTGCAGAAGTCAGACAATTTCAGACCCATCCTTCAAAGCTTTCAAGACACTGCCTGCACTATGGCATTGAATATCTCATGGCAGAAGACCAAGGTCCAAAACCTTGGAGCTAGGTCACCAGAACCCCCAGTTCAGGTGGGGTTGCATACTGTGGAGAGTTGACGAGTTTATCTAATTAGACCGCAAACAGAGTTCAAATGGTCACAGCAAAACAGACGGGCTTTGACAAATAGGTCTCACCATTTCCTGCATGAAGTCCATATCTTACTTATGAACACAAAAATGTCTTTGCACTGAGACAAAGTTCAGGATCTATCAAACCTGTGGACTACCTGTATTGCTATATGGGTCAGAAACCTGAACCCTCTTCAGGCAGACTTACAGCGGCTAGAGGCATTCCATATGCATTGTCAGTGCCAAATCCTCAGCATAAAATGGTTTGACTTCGTGCAAAATGTCACAGTCTTGCAAAGATCTGGCCTTCCTTCAATTGCTCACTATATGCAAAAGTGTCATTGCATGTTTTTCATCCATGTCACAAGGATGGACTAAAACACTACAGCACACTGTACCCTCAAACTCCTCATTGACGTGTGAAGGGGTGCCTTCCCTGAACCTACCTGGTGACACCCACAGGGCTGTCCCAGAGATTCATGGCTTTGCAGGAGTGAGCTGGATCTGGGAACTTTACTACATGACACTTGGTGTGATACCATCAGCCATGGTCGCGCTGGGTGGCACAACGGCCCTTAGTAGACTAAGTGTGTTTGATCTGTCCCCACAAAGTCGGCTCTGTCTCAAAATTGGTGCATAACATCTGGGGTTAAGAGGGAAGTTTTCTACAACATTTGAAATGAACTAGACAAGAGGTTCCTGAATTATGACATCCATAAAAGTGTTCAAACAGAACTTAAAAAGGCTAATAGCCTGTTTGACTTGTTGCTGAGTGTTGGAGATCATGAAGAGTTCAGGAACTCTGGCACTTGCTAACAGATTAGTCCGCCAGAGGCTGAGTATCCTAGCCTAGTGAAACAGCTGCCTTTTGAAAATCCCTGAACCTGAGTATTCATCAAGCATCAGATCATGCAGGTTCAGACAGCCAGAGAGCCCAGAGCTGAATTTTCATAACTCCTCAAACACTCACCCTCAACTTTGAAAGCTTTCCTTGCTGTAACAGCATCCAAACAGAGCACTCTAATTCCCTACTGTGTGCCTAAATGGCCCACTGTGAAACTGACTTACATGAGTCAGTGGTAGATCCAGAAATAAAACCCAGAGCTACACACATATACCATTAGATCATGCAGTAAGAAACAGCCAATAGCAAATCATTTGTATTATGTATTGTTGTAATGTGTGTTTAGATTATGTCAGAGGTGTATTGCTTTCACTTGCTTGTGAAGCATCGTGTACTTAAGTGATGCTGTGTAAGTGAAAGAACGACAATGTCTGGAGAGAAATCCCTCTCAAAAGTTTGGAACAACAAAAGAAAAAGATAAACCTTCCTCTCCTTTCTCCAGAGAATCCATCTCAGGATTTACACTGGAATTGGTGTTTTCTAGAACAAGGCTAAAGATAATCAAATGGTGAGGGCACTAGCTTGGAACTCGGGAAACCTCAGTTCAGTTTCCTGCTTTGCCATAGACATCCTGTGTGACCTTAAGACTTACTCTTTCTCTGCCTCAATTCTCCATCTGTAAAATGGGATAATCGCACCTTCCTACATCCTAGGGATGTTATGGGGATAAATAGATTAAAGACTCGGTGACGTTCAGATACTACAGTAATGGGGATCATGTAAATACCATAGATAGTTGTATATGTCACCACATAAGGCTTGATTTCCAAAGGTGCTGAGCATCATCCACACTTTGAGTTGGAAATCAATGGGAGATGTAAGTGGTCAGCTCCTAAGGAAATTCAGGCAACAGCCAGTTAATTCAGTATTGAGTTAGAGCCCGATTCTCAATTACACTAAGGGCACTTTACACCAATGTGGCAGAGTGGTGTAAAGGAATCTTAGTGTAGCTGAAAATCAGGCTTTTTGTGTTTTAAAAGTGTACTAAAAACAGAAAATACTGGACTTATGCCCTTCTTTTGCTTTTTTATGATAAAGAAGGTCTGAAAAGATTTTCTCAACAACAGGGAGTTTCCTCTTTAGCTTAGAAAGTCATGTTTTGCCTATTCTAAAGGTCTCTATGGAATCTGGAGAACTAGTGATATGATCGCATTACAAGAGTTGAGAATGAAAATTAAGCATTTGAAAGGGTCAGGGACTTTTAGTCAGTCTATTTAAAATTTATTTTTGTTAACACTTATTTCATTTCAATGCCTAATTAACATTTTGGAGAAAGGAGGTCATTTAAAAATATTTAACACACCAGTCCTTCAATTAAGGTTATTTTTATTAATGATTGATATTGCTGATACATCAATAAACTACATTAAAAGAATGTTATGGTTGCAAAAATCAAGCACTCAAAAGTTAGGAAATGCCATAATTAAGGGTTCCCTGGGCAATCTTCATTCAGCCTTCCTGTGTGTATGCATTATGATAGTGTTTAATTATGTAATCACATACTATTTTCCCCTTAATTATGGCATTTCCTAATTTTTTGAATGCTTGACTTGCAACCTTAATGCTCTTTTAAAGTATTTTTTTACCTGATACATCATAAAGACGCAAGAAAAAGGCATAAATCTGTTTTAAAAAATCATACATAGGTTACTTTTAATTCAAACAGCTGTCAGAAACCCAAGATACTATGCATAGCTGCTTTCAACCTGGAGGATTCCAGGAGACTTTACCCTACTTAAACCACTGACATTTACCTCTAGGTCACACAGAGAAAAGAATGTAATGGAAATAATGCTGCATCTCAGAATGGACAAGATGGGAGGTTTTAAGAAGCCTGAGAGGTTTTAAGTGTGTCTGTAAAAACAAAATCCTTCAGAGTGAAAGAGTAATATCTGCTTTAAAATTAATCCAAAATGAATCAGTCTCCCACCAAATGACCAAGACTTACTAATTCTAAAAAATCTTTTTGTAAAAAAAGTGAATGGGTGCGTTAGAGGAACACATCCTAGGAAGGAAATGTTAGATGCCACTTGAGTGAAGAATAAATAAAGGGATACAACAATCTTTACCTATGTTTCTAATAACACCTGAGATTATTAAGACTAAAAGCAATTTAAAAATATACCTCTACCCTGATATAACGCGACCCGGTATAACATGAATTCAGATATAACATGGTAAAGCAGTGCTCCCGGGGGGTGGGGCTGTGCACTCCAGTGGATCAAAGCAAGTTCGATATAAAGTGGTTTCACCTATAACGTGGTAAGACTTTTTGGCTCCCGAGGACAGTGTTATATCGAGGTAGAGGTGTACAATTTACTTTTGACTATGTTTGTTAATCTTAAAAATTCCTCTCCACTTCAATAATGAAAGCCACTGGAATCATTTTTGCTTCCACTCTGTTACCATGCTGGGATAGTTAATTTGCTAACAGTGCAAGGGAACATTTGAGGGGAAGGGATTAACAAATTTCCATTGGAGTTTTTTAAAAAAATTGAAACATTTGTACTAATCAAGCTCCTTTTTACAGTCTAAATTTTGAACACCACACAGTTTTGAAGCTACCCCTGCTCAGGAGGTACCCAGAAATGTTTGCATATTAGGAGAAGACAGGCTGCTTGCTACAGCTTTGAAAGAGCTGTTGCAAAATCTGCTTGCTAGGCAATCTGTAGCGAGTGGACTAGGAATAATGCTAGCAATAATGCTTTCTGAAGTGCAGATTTAACAGTGTTCCTTCCATTCTGTTCAGTATAGCATATATATATAGGTGTTACATAAGCCACTCTTGCTTCAGTATATTAGATTACTACAGTTCCCTGTTACATCAGACCTTCAGGTTTCCACATACAGAAGTGAACTCACTCTGCCAGGGCAGAGCATTCTTATTCTCACTGGGTCACATGACCTAATTGCATCCAGCCAATCCATAGTTAAAGGGGACTCATCAGGCTATCTAATCATTGAATGATGTGTGGAAGCTTAAGCTGCTGTCTTCTACATTGTGCTAAGACAGTGTGACCCCCTCAATTTCATAACTCCTAAATGTACACACTAAAACTTTTCCACTTTGCCACTTTGTTAGGGTGTAGCAGAGTAGTCTGATTCTGCCCCTTATTAACAAGACAGAATTGAAACATTATATGAACCACTTCACATTTCCAATTCAGCCACGTTTCATTCTTTTGCAGTATTCATTTCCTTTTCACCCTCTTCAGGCTCCATTTTTAATCTTTCATGTTAGTTTAACTTTTAGAAAGCTTGATTCTTTCTATAATGTTTTCTTTGAATATGGGGGCCCAGAGCAAAATCTGAAATTGAGGCCTCCCCCACCCTTCCAAAAAAAAATTACCACTGAAGAGGGGCCGGGGTGGGTTGGAGAGCAAGCCCACACTGCACTCACCCTGCAGTGGTAGATCCTGTCCCACAGGGTTGGGGCTGGCTCCCCGGTCCAGGCATTGCAACCTCCCACACGGGGTTGAAGTGCCACTCAGATTTGGCCCAGTGGTCCCTTAATCATGACGAGGGGCCACAGGGCCAAATTTCAGTGAGTGGCATTGCGATGCTGTGCGTGGGGGTCATAGCACCACTCTGGTTCGGAGGCCTACTCAAACAGGAGGCTTAAGGCAAACTACCCATTTTGTTCCCCCCCCCCCACACACACACCTTCTAGGACTCCGCTCAGAGCTGTAAAAGTAAAAATAATTGTACCATAACCCCAACAATGTAAAATCGTCATGACAGAGCAATTGCTTTTAAGGCTTCTCTAACCGTTACAAGATAATTCCCTTAAATAAAGTGTTTGGATTTTTTGGGGATTTGGTCTGATCAGAGGGTTCACATATGGGCTCATATTTGGACCCTTTACAAAACCTTTTAGGCAACGACTTGATTCTTGAAGACATTTATTATAAAGGGAATTGAACGATTTACTTATCTGAAGAAATATTTAACAGAATGCTTTCTAGAAACTGCCTCCATTCTGAAGAAAAGGAATCAGCTCAAATGACCTGAATGTATTGATGAGACTCAGTACTCCACTTAGGTCTGCCCTGTAACACCCCTTTGTCCACCCATAAGTGGGGTAGGTAGTTCCAAAGGAATGCTGGCACCCTGAACTTGCAATGCCTCTTAATTGTTGCACAGTACTTAGCTACCATGGGGTTAGAAGCCTTAGCAATATATCTAATATAGACAGATAGATTACGGAGACATCTTCACATGGAAAGAAGAGACAATGTGGAAGTTATATTTAATGTTTTATTGTTGTCAGTTGAGCTATTAAAAGTCCCAGCTATTTATATCATTCTGCAGGGCCCTTGCAAGAGGAAATAACATAAGATGCTACCACAAGTAACATCCTGGTGGAAAACTGTGTGAGTGAGAGAGGCTGCACAGCTGATGATGAAAAAAATAGCCTCACCATACCTTGCTAACTGTTAGACTATTCATTATATTTTTTTTATTATTGCTTAATTTATTTTCCTGGATCTTGCTCTGGATGTTTTATGTAACTCAATGTGTTTATTATAGTTTTGTTTTGGAAGATTCTTCCTAATGAAAATTTTTCTGCATTTTGACAAAAACCTTTCAAGGCTTCTTTATCCATCATAAATTAGCAAAAAGGGGACAAGCCTACTTTTTCTCACTGCATGTCATCCTTAAAACACTACTGAACCAGTCCTTCAATAGGTTCTGCACAGGCAAACTCCTGCATGAAAGCTGAGCTACAGGGATCTGCACGCAGAGTTAATGGCAGGATCAACACTGACATTTCTAACTATTGCCTCCTTCATTTACCATCTTGTCATCCTATGGGTATCTGTCCGCACTAACAAAACTCCCAGCTTCTTGTTCCAGAATACAGTGGACCCAGTGTAAACCCTGAAATGGATTCTTTGCAGAGGATGGAAATCTCCCAGGGAGCAGAGAACCAGTCAGCCAACAACGTGGACAGGGCTGAGAAGGACCTTCCAGTAGGAAAATGTTCAAAGGGAGAGCAGGAAAATATGTGTAGAAGATAAAGGAGAAGGGGAATAAACTAGTGGAGTGGTTTTCAAACTTTTTTTCTGGCGACACAGTTGAAGAAAATTGTTGATGACTGTGATCCAACGGAGCTGGGGATGAGGTGTGGGAGGGGCTCAGGGATGGGGCAGAGGTTTGGGGTATGGGGATGAGGGCAGTTGGGTGGGGCCGGGAATGAGGGGTTCAAGGTGTGGTAAGGGGCTCTGGGCTGGGGCAGGGGGTTGGGGTGCAGGAGAGGGTAAAGGCTCTGAGCTCAGGGCTGGGTGCAGGCTCTGGGGTGGGGCTGGGGATGAGGGGTTTGGTATGCAGGAGGGGGCTCCAGGTTTTGGGGGGGCCCAGGGCTGGGGCAGGGGATTGGGGTGCTGGCTTACCTCGGGAGACTCCCAGTAAGCGGGGCAGCGGGGGTGCTAAGGCAGGCTTCCTGCCTGTCCTGGCACCACGGACCGCACTGCACCCCGGAAGCGGCCAGCAGCAGGTCCGGCTCCTAGGCGGAGGCGTGCAAGCGGCTCCGTGTGGCTCTCGCCCACAGGCACTGCCCCCCGCCCGCACTGAAGAGGAGCCAGGGTGGGTTGGAGAGCAAGCCCACACTGCACTCACCCTGCAGTGGCAGATCCTGTCCCACAGGGTTGGGGCTGGCTCCCCAGTTGGCCGATTCACGTACTTCCATTTGTTTGTTTTAAACCTGCTGCCTATTAATTTCATTGGGTGACCCCTGGTTCTTGTTTTATGTGAATGGGTAAATAAGACTTCCTTATTCACTTTCTCCACACCAGTCATGATTTTATAGACCTCTATTGTATCACATCTTAGTCGCCTCTTTTCCAAGCTCAAAAGTCCCAGTCTTTTTAATTTCTCCTCATATGGAAGTTGTTCCATCCCCTAATCATTTTTGTTGCCCTTCTCTGTACTTTTTCCAATTCTAATATATCTTTTTTGAGATGGGTGACCAGAAATGCACACAGTATTCAAGGTGTGGGTGTACCATGGATTTATATAGTAGCAATATGATATTTAGTGTCTTATTATCTATTCTTGTCCTAATGGTTCCTAACTTTCTGTTAGTTTTTTTGATTGCTGCTGCACACTGAGTGAATGTTTTCAAAGAACTATTCACAATGACTCTAAGATCTCTTTCGAGTGGTAACAGGTAACTTAGACCCCCATCATTTTGTATGTATAGCTGGGATTATGATTTCAACGTGCATCACTTTGTATTTATCAACATTGAATTTCATCTGCCATTTTGTTGCCCAGTCACCTAGTTTTGTGAGATCCCTTTGTAACTCTTCACAGTCTGCTTTGGACTTAACTACATTGAGTAAGTTTTTATGATCTGCAAATTTTGCGACCTCACTGTTTACCCCTTTTTGCAGACCATTTATCAATATGTTGAACAGCACTGGTTTCAGTACAGACCCCTGGGGGACATAGCTATTTACTTCTCTCCATTCTGAAAACTGACCATTTATTCCAACCCTTTGTTTCCTGTCTTTTAACCAGTTACTGATCCATACAAGGACCTTCCCTCTTATCCCATGATTGCTTACTTTGCTTAAGAGCCTGTGGTGAGGGACCTTGTCAAAGGCTTTCTGAAAGTCCAAGTCACTATATCCACTGGATCACCCTTGTCCACATGTTTGTTGACCCCCTTGAAGAATTCTAATAGATTGTTGAGGAATGATTTCTCTTTACAAAAGTCATGTTGACTCTTCCCCAACAAAGCATGTTCATCTTTGGGCTTGTCTACACTGGCAATTAACAGCACTGCAACTTTCTCGCTCAGGGGTGTGAAAAAACACCCCCTCAAGCACAGCAAGTTGCAGCGCTGTAAAGCATCAGTGTAAACAGTGCCCCAGCACTGGGAGCTACACCCCTCGTTGAGCTGGTCTTTTAGAGTGCTGGGAGAGCTCTCTCTCAGCGCTGCGCCGCAACCACACAGGGCACGTTAAAGCGCTGCCGCGGCAGCGCTTTTGCATTGCCAGTGTATACTAGCCCTAAGTGTCTGGTAATTCTGTTCTTTACTATAGTTTCAACCAATTTACCTGGTACTGAAGTTACACTTACTAGCCTGTCATTGCCAGGATCACCTCTGGAGCCTCTTTTATAAATTGGTGTCTCATTAGCTATCCTCCAGTCATTTGGTACAGAAGTTGATTTAAGTGATAGGTTACATACGACAGTTAGAAATTCTGCAATCTCATATTTGAGTTCCCTCAGAACTCCTGGGTGAATGCCCATCTGGTCATGGTGACTTATTACTGTTTATCAGTTTGTTCCAAAACCTCCTCTATTGACACCTCAGTCTGGGACAATTCCTCAGATTTGTCACCTAAAAAAATAGCTCAGGTGTGGGAATCTCCCTCAGATCCTCTGCAGTGAAGACCAATGCAAAGAATTCATTTAGCTTCTCCACAATGGCCTTGTCTTCCTGGTCTTCCTTGAATGCCCCTTTAGCACCCTGATCATCCAGTAGCACCACTGATTGTTTGGAAGCCTTCCTGCTTCTAATGAACTTAAAAAAGAAATGCTGTTAGTTTTTCTGTCCTTTGCTAGTTGCTCCTTTTTGGCCCGCCTACTTGTACTTTTACACTTCGACTTGCCAGAGTTTATGCTCCTTTCTATTTTCCTCAGTAGGATTTGACTTCCAATTTTTAAAGGATGCCTTTTTGCCTCTAATTGATTCTTTTACTTTGTTGTTTAGCTATGCTGGCACTTTTTTGGTCCTCTTACTATGTTTTTTAATTTGGGTTATACATTGATTTTGAATCTCTATTATGGTGTTTTTTAAAAGTTTCCATGCAGCTTGCAGGCAATTTCACTCTTGTGACTGTAGCTTTTAATTTCCATTTAACTAGCTTCCTTATTTTTGTGTGGTTCCCCTTTCTAAAGATAAATACTATGGTGGTGGGCTTCTTTAGTATTTCCTTCCCCCCCCCCCACCCCAATGATGTTAAATATAATTATATTATGGTCACTGTTACTGAGTGATGTAGCTATATTCACCTCTTGGACCAGATCCTGTGCTCCACTTAGGACTAAATCAAGAATTGCCTCTCCTCTTGTGAGTTCCAGGACTAGCTGCTCCAAGAAGCAGTCATTTAAAGTGTCAAGAAACTTTATCTCAGCATCCCATCCTGAGGTGACATGTATGCAGTCAATATGGGGATAGTTGAAATCCCCTCTTATTATTGAGTTTTCTATTTTTACAGCCTCTCTAATCTCCTGGAGCATTTCAACATCACGATCCTGGTCATGTGGCCAATAGTATATCCCTACTGCTGTACTTGTAGTATTCAAGCATGGAATTTCTATACATAGAGATTCTATGATATAGTTTGATTAATTTAAAGTTTTTACTGTATTTGACTCTATGCTTTCTTTCACATATAGTGCTACTCCCCCACCAGTATGACCGACTCTGTCATTTCTATATATTTTGTATTGTGGTATTACCGCGTCCCATTGATTATCATTGTTCCTCCAAGTTTCTGTGATGCCTTTTATATCAATATCCTCATTTAACACCAGGCACTCAAGTTCACCTATCTAAGGGCTGGTCTACACTGGGGGGGGGGGTCGATCTAAGATACGCAACTTCAGCTACGCGAATAGCGTAGCTGAAGTCGAAGTATCTTAGATCGAATTACCTGGGGTCCACACGGCGCGGGATCGACGGCCGCGGCTCCCCCGTTGACTGCGCTACCGCCGCTCGCTCTGGTGGAGTTCCATAGTCGACGGTGAGCGTGTTCGGGGATCGATATATCGCGTCTTAACAAGACACGATATATCGATCCCGGATAAATTGATTGCTACCCGCTGATATGGCGGGTAGTGAAGACGTACCCTTAGTATTTAGACTTCTAGCATTTGTGTACACTTATAAAATTTGTCACTTTTTAGTTGTCTGCCATTATGTGATGTAATTGAATGGGACTCTTTTACATTTGACTATTTCTCTTCAGTTCCTACCTGTATTTTATCACCTTCTATCCTGTCCCCTTTACTAGGATATAGAGAATCTCCATTAATAGAGCCTCCCCTACAGGATGTCTCTGTCCGAACAACGTGCTCCCTTGGCACCTGTTAGCTTTCCCCCAGCCCTTAGTTTAAAAAACTCCTCTACAACCTTTTTATGCTTACGTGCCAGCAATTGGGTTCTATTTTGGTTTAGGTGGACCCCATCCTTCCTGTATATGCACCTTCTTTCCCAAAAGGTTCCCCAGTTCCTAATAAACCTAAAACCCTCCACTCTACACCATTGTCTCATCCACACATTGAAACCCTGCAGTTCTGCCTGTCTAACAGACCCTGCACGTGGAACTGGAAGCATTTCAGAAAATGCTACCATGGAGGTCCTGGACTTTAGTCTCTTACCTAGCAGCCTAAATTTGGCCTCCAGGACCTCTCTCCTACCTTTCCCTATGTCATTGGTATCTATGTGTACCACAGCCACCAGCTCTTCCCTAGCACTGCACATAAGCTTATCTAGATGTCTTGAGAGATCCACAACCTTGGCACCCCACAGACAATTCACTGTGTGGTTCTCCCACTCATCACAAACCCAGCTATCTATATTTCTGATGATCCAATCCCCTGTTACTTTTACCTGTCTCTTCCTAATAACTGGGATTCCCTCCCCCAGAGAGGTATCCTCAATGCAAGAGGATATCATGAAATCATCTGGAAGGAGGGTTCCAACTATAAGATTGCTTCCCTCTGCTCCAGTTCCCTGAGAATTTCATCCTCCTCAAGAGCACAGAAGATGTCAGATTGGGGGTGGGACCATGCTACTGTGTCCCAGAAAATCTGTTATATGTACTTCTCTGTCTCCTGCAGCTTCTCCAGTTCAGCTACTCTGGTCTCCTGAGCCCATACTTGGTCTCTGAGGGCCATGAGCTCCTTGCACTGAATAGCACACATACACCACGTGGCCACATGGCAGGTAATCAGACATGCTACATTGGGTGCAATAAACTGGATAGCCCCCACTCTACTGCTGGACTGCCTACACTCTTTTTACTCCTTCAACTTTTTTGGTGGGGATTAATTGGCCTAAATTCAGAGAATGTTAATCATCTGTATCTGGCTCTCACACTTCCTCTCTAAAACTCCCTTGCAAAACAGCCCTGTTCACTAGCTCCTCTGGAGTTTCATTAAGATAGCATTTTGTTAGCACTGTTTTAACCATCTTTGTTAGCAATGCAGAAAATAAATATAACTTTCTGTACTATACTGAAGGTAAAAGAGTATATACATATGTGTGTGTGTTTAAACTCAGTAATAAATAAGTGCAATCAATTAAAATTACTACTTTTCACAAATCATTATAGTGCCATCCAGTGGTCAGTGAATAAATGTTTGAAGGGAAATTTTGTTTAATTATAATAGCAGAATATGGCATGTGACAATAAAGGGAGTACAAAGTCATCAGCAGTATGGACTCAAATGTATAGTGAACTCATCTGAAAACAAAAAAAAAATAATAAGTGGAAACTGCTAAAAATTATGAAAAGTGATGTGGAGTGCTGAAAGGATCAGTACTGGGGCTAATTTTGTTCTATTTACATATAATTTGGATTCAGGAAACACCATTTGCAGATGATATGATATTTGGGGATCAGTCAGTAGAGAAGACAGGCAGCCAAATTTAGAAAGCTTTTGTGGGTCAGGAGCAATTGCTGACATGAGGCATATACAATTCAGTGTACAAAGAGCAACAACAGGCAATGAAGTTAGGGATGTTAGGCCCAAAAATATGGAGTATAGAACATTGTTTGGCCAGCTTAGCCAAAGTTAGGCTAACAGTAGTTGCTGGGCCATTCCTGTCTCTCTGTGAAACCTGAGGGCATGCTTGCTTGAGCTGCAGAGAATGAGATAAGAGGTGGGGGCCGCATTCTTGTACCAGAAGTGCTAGGAACAGTTTGTTTGGACATATGGAAACTTGCAGTCTCCATTCCCTGTTTCTGTTCTTCATCTGTTCTTAACTCCCTCCTTTCTCCTAGTTTCTGGTACATGACAACAAAGCTCATAAGAAGTTGCTGAGGCATCATGAATTGTTTGTAGTGTCAAAGAAGATAGATATGCATGAATATTAGAAGCTTTCTAACTAATAAAGGGGGGTTGGGTTGTTTTAACTATGACGCGACGGAACTGTCTATATAACCTTACTAGTTATTGTAATCGGGGCTGGTTCTCAGTGGAGACGGGCCGCTCTCTATTGTTGTGTGCACTCTTCAATAAAGAGCTTGTATTGGACCTTGCTGGTGTTGCCTGTCTCTCTCTCTGTGGTCAGACAACGAACGGTGCTGTCTGGGTTAAAAGTCCCCGACAGGGACAAAAATAGGAAAAGAGAATATAGACAAATGATCTTGAGGGTGAACATTCAGCTGTGTGCTTAGTGAATATAATTTTGGAGTCTATGAACAGAGGTATGAACACAAAAGGAACAGTAGATACAATAGAAAGAATTGGGTAAATGTGTGTTTGGAATAACCTGTTAGATTTTTAATCATATAAGAAGGATTGGAATCGTTGGTTATTTAGAAGAGGCCCTGGCCAGGGCAGACCCTAGGGGATTCTCTAACCTTTGTCAGTTGACAGCAGTCCCTAAAGAACTGTCTGCCAAGTGAGGATAGTCATGGTACAACACTCAGGCCACCTCTTTATTATTCCTTGCCCTCAACAGACCCTTCACTATTACCAATGCACCCCCTGCAGTAAAGGCTGCAAGGGAGGTGGGTATAGGAGCTGGGTACAACTAATAGTTGACTCCCTAACACTGGGGCAATCCCTATTACGGAAGATAGGCTACTAACATTCAGGTGACCAACATTTGCAGGCGACATTTGCTACAGTTAAGTATCAAAGGGGTAGCCGTGTTAGTCTGGATCTGTAAAAGCAGCAAAGAGTCCTGTGGCACCTTATAGACTAACAGATGTATTGGAGCATGAGCTTTCGTGGGTGAATACCCACTTCTTCGGATGCATGTAGTGGAAATTTCCAGAGGCAGGAATAAATATGCAAGCAAGAGTGAGTCAGGCTAGAGATAACAAGGTTAGTTCAATCAGGGAGGATGATGCCCTCTTCTAGCAGTTGAGGTGTGAACACCAAGGGAGGAGAAACTGCTTTTGTAGTTGGCTAGCCATTTACAGTCTTTGTTTAATCCTGAGCTGATGGTGTCAAATTTGCAGATGAACTAAAGCTCAGCAGTTTCTCTTTGAAGTCTGGTCCTGAAGTTTTTTTGTTGCAGGATGGCTACCTTTAAATCTGCTATTGTGTGTCCAGGGAGGTTGAAGTGTTCTGCTACAGGTTTTTGTATATTGCCATTCCTTGTATATCTGATTTGTGTCCATTTATCCTTTTACGTAGGGACTGTCCAGTTTGGCCGATGTACATAGCAGAGGGGCATTGCTGGCATATGATAGTGTATATTACATTGGTGGACGTGCAGGTGAATGAACCGGTACAACAGGGATGGAGCAGAAGAGAGAGTCTGCCTAATTTATATCACTGTAGGCTGTCCCAGTTTAATTATCTACAAGGCTGGTAAATCAGTAATTACACCTAGATACAATGGTGATGGGTGTGGTATAAGAACCAGAATAGAATAGGATAGATACTACAAAGATTGGTGCTTTAGATAAACTGACTGAAACAAACCAACCAACCCTGAACTGCTCTTAACAACAGTTGCAGTTTTTGGAAACACTAGATAACCTGTAGTATGTACAAGAAATGTTTACTTTTGTGTGAAAAGTTTACAATAAACTTTTAATTCTGTCTCCAAAATATACTCTTTAATAACTGATAGAAAGAACTATTTCAGTTTACATTCAGTGGAAACATTACTTATTATACCATGTAATTTTGCATACTCAAGCCAATATTGATAGATGCACATTCACTAGGTTTTAGGACATCTTTTTTTATAACCCATGCAACCTAAGGGCATGTCTACATCATGGTGTTGCAGCAATGCCGCTGTAATCCATAGTGTATATGTTTTCTGCAACAATGGAAAGGATATTTCTGTCAAAGTAGGTAATCCACTTCCCTGAGTGATGGTAGCTAGGTCAACAGAATAATTCTTCCCTGAATCTAGCCACTTCTACACCAGGGGTTAGGTCACCTTAACTACGGTACTCCAGAATGTGATTTTTTCACACCTCTGAATGATATAACTAGGTCAATCTAAATTTTAACTGTAGACCAGGTCTCAGATAGGCAATTGCATAATAAGCTACACCATGTAAATTCTCTATTGCATATCCCTGTGCAACCTCCTGAGTAGATTCTTCAAATTATGCAGCAGTGTGCATTAGTAGATTAGAGAATAGACTCAAATTCTAACTATTTGACCATCTGGGGCTAGTATCACAAATTTTCCACTGAACTGGCATAGGAAAACAGACAGCTACTTATATTCTCATCTTAAAACATTGTAAAAGATACATGTAAATACTTACATTTTGGGATCAGAATATACCAAGTAAAAAGCAACTTTTATTGAAGGAGGAAAGGATGAAAAGAAATGCTTCTATAAATATTATTGTAATTCTAATAAAATTGGACTTACAAGGGGAAAAATATTGTGTCACTTAGTGGTGAATCAGGCCCCAGGATTTCATCTTCTTTGTTCATAGCTTTTAGAACAACTGTGCTAAACCACTTAATCTCTTTGATTATCTCTCATATTTCTTCATTGGCATCAGCTCAAATGACACCTATACTAAATTCAGAATCCAAATCCAAGGCTGTTCAGCTGTGAGCTCTGTGCTTTTACAAAACAAGTCCTAAATTTTTTCATAGGCATAGAAAACATAAAAGTCACCTAAAGTGGTACCAGTTTCCTGCCCATAGTGGCTCACACTGATTGATGCTTCTGTTTAACATGAACCACTGGTAGTAACTGTGGGATTTTTTGTGTGTGTGTGTGGCAAAAAAGCCTGATACAGGCATCTACAAACGCTGCTGCTACCTGTGAACAAGTGAATCTGAAATGGTGATAGATCACTTGCTTAATGTAATAATAGTTTTTTTTATACATATACTATCTATCTGCACATGTAAATCCCCAAAGCACTTTACAAATATTTATTAAGCCAAACTGGTTCTCACTTTTTGGCTATGATCAAGTAGAATTAAACTTCACAATGGTTTTAGGAGGTACGTATTATCCCCATTTTATGGATGGATAAACTGAGGCAGAGAGCGTTTAAGTGACAACCAAAGTGGCACAAGAAATTAGGGGCAAATCTAGAAGTAGTATCTAAGAGTCCTGATTCTCTGTTCCCTAGTCTAACTACTAGACACACTCCA
Organism: Terrapene triunguis; assembly: GCF_002925995.2. Lineage (NCBI taxonomy): Eukaryota > Metazoa > Chordata > Testudines > Emydidae > Terrapene > Terrapene triunguis. Next base: position 30,671,838 of record NW_020664417.1, on the reverse strand, counting down.
TCTGCAGACTCTCAGGCCTTGATTTCAATAGGAGTTAGGTGCCTAAATACCAATGAGGATCTGGGCTTACTCTGAATTTATCAGTACAAGATTGAAATATTAAAAAGCCAGACTTCATTAATAAAAAAGAACAGTTCCAGCTACCAACTAATGTAAATACATTTCATACCTCCTTCATATGTTTGAATCTGAGTCTCATTTTCACTAAGGCCACCGCTCTTACTTTCACTGCAAAAAGAGGCCTTAAAGTAGATATAAATTACATTTACACTTACTACTGCCAGAGCAATGTTAGGGGGCCTTGGGTCTTATCTGCAAACAAAAGTTGTACCATTTTAACTAAATTAGTTTAGAAATGTTCTTCATTAAATTGATGCAATTCCCTTGTATAGAAACTCTTAAATTGGTTTCAGACTGCCCCATATTGATTTGACAAGTCAGTAATTAACTGACTTAAGCTAAACTAAAATAATGCACTCAAACCAATTGAAGAGTACCCACTTCTCCAAGAACACCATAATAATTGGCACTAGTTAGAATCCTTATTGGGCTTCTTATTAGCTGCCTCATCTGAATGAATGGGTGTGGAAATGTAATGACATCTCAAACTAGTAGTTCTGATTGCTCCAGAACAGGTATGTTGGCAGGTATGGAAATGTGCACTACAGTTGCCTGTGTTGTAACTATCAATACCTTTCATCTCCATGCCTATCAACCCAGGCAAGCATTATGCAGTGGAACTGTGTCATGGTCAGGAAGGATGGAGGAATCCTCCAGTGGGTGACAGATCACCTATGCAAGAGCTGCATGATTGGGGTTGTTGAGTCTGCTGAGACAACCCCCTCACATTCAGTGAGTGGATCTGCATAGTTGAAGACCCACTGGCCATGCCACACGTAGCAGATTGTGATCAATGGGATTTGCCCTCTAGCAAGGAGTGAGAAAGCATATCCCTCCTGTGGGTGACTGAGCTGGGCAAGGGTGGACGTAGCCTCCTGATTCAACATGTGCCCCATCCTGTAGTAAAGGAGGAACAGAGGAAACCCACAGAAGTACCCCCTCCACCTCTAAACCCAGCCTGGTATGGAGAGGAAGGGGTCAGGGTTGGACAACAAGCCCTCTACTGCAGGGCAGAGGTAGGCCTGGCTCCCGCTACCAGGCTTTGCTACCTGGCACACAGGGTTGGAGCAGATCACCACTTGGGTTTGGCACCCTGGGTTTCATGATTTCCGTGGGTGCACATGAACCCATGCTAAAGCCAGCCCTGGAGCTAAGCAACCTTGAGCAGTTTCCCTTAATGGGAGCTTAGTACTCTGGGGTTTGCTTTGATTTTGTGAGGGTCAGGGACTGTCTCCCCTGTTTGTACAGCAAGTAGCACCCAGGCTTGAGCTGTAACCCGGTACTTCAATACAAAGCTTAGAGGTTTTTAAGGCCCAGCTTGACAAAGCCCTGACTGGGATGATTTAGTGAGTGTTGGTCCTGCTTTGAGCAGGGGGTTGGACTAGATGACCTCCTGAGGTCCCTTCTAACCCTAATATTGTATGAGTCTAATGCTATAATAAATAATAAAAATCAGCTAGATCAAACCACCGGCAAAGCTCAAAGCCAGTTGCGGGTGTTGCACGCAGTTTCCCAGCCAGCCAAGACACTGCAGCCCAGGCGTGCGTACCCGGCACCAGGGCCAAGCTCCAGCCTCCCCGTGCGCTAGCTATGACAGAACCGCTGCTGCCTCGGCTAAAGCAGCCGGGAGCCGACGCAGAAAAGGCAGGTGGGACCCAGCTGCCTAGAAATCACCGACAGGGAGCGCCGGCGGGTGGGGCGAGGCTGGCGTGGAGGCGGGCTTAAGGCCGGTAGCGGCAGGCAGGGCGGGCCAAGGCCTGGGCTGCACCAGGGAAACCGCGCCCGCCCGCTGCGGGAGGGGAGTCGCCCGTTAATAGAGCTGGGGACTGCAGTGGGGGCGCTACAGCCGGGGGAGCCCAGCCCGGCAGCCGGCGGAGATGGCGGCGGGAGCAGCTGCGGGGCCGCAGCGGGAGCTGGATAACGTGAGCATCGGGGCGCAGTCCGGCAATGAGGTCTCTGCCCGGCCGGCGCAGCACGCGGGGGTCCCCGAGGGGTCGCGGGGGGCGTGGCTGTGCGGTGTGCTCGGGGGTGTGGGCCCCCGGGCTCGGTGGCAGCCCCCTGTAGCGTCCATTCCGCAAATGCAGGCTTGGAGGCAATCAGATTCCCTGGGTTTTCACTCTTGGCTGCGCCTGCCTTGCCTCTTAGGAGCGTGGGCCCGTGCATCGGGACTCTGCACGGGAAGTCATGGGGCTGGGTCCTCGCTTGGCCAGCCCTGCACAGACTTCTCATCATGTGACATGTGCCTCAGTTTCCCCAACTGCACAGTCAGACTAATGATTCTACTCTTGTAAAAGTGCTCTGGAGGCTTTTTTTAAAAAGCAGGCGAGAAGTTCCTATAACAACAAACTAGCATCCAGCAGGTAATCTTACTGTTGCTGATTTACTCTTCCCCTCCCTCCCCCTGCCCTGGCTTTTTAACTATTAGTTATTTTGAAATGACTTAAGAAATCTTCCTTACAACGTGGGTCCAACGGAGTACAAGTAATTTACACCTGCCTTTTAAACTGATGTGTTGGAAAACAAAAGGCAGCCTGAATCTGTTTGCTTATTAGAAAACCAAACAGATTTATTATATATACAAATTATACCAAAGTTTATTCAACAGAGGAGTCTTTTGTTTGTGGTTTTGTGTAGCTCCTCCGTTTTCAGAACACTATATGGGCTCAAGAGGCCTGTGGGGATGGATGCAAGCGGGGAACTCCCATAGTGAAGTGAAATACGTGTGGTGGGGTGGGTAAACAGGATTGAGAGCAGCTAAAAGATAACTTTTCAGAGTAGCAGCCGTGTTAGTCTGTATCCGCAAAAAGAACAGGAGTACTTGTGGCACCTTAGAGACTAACAAACATGCATCCGAAGAAGTGGGTTGTAGCCCACGAAAGCTTATGCTCTAATAAATTTGTTAGTCTCTAAGGTGCCACAAGTACTCCTGTTCTTTTTTTTAAAAGATAACTGTAGGTGGATCAAATGGGCTTTTGTACGAAGGAGTGGTAGTTATGTTAAACTCCAAAACTGAACAATTTAAAACTCATTCTGAAAAGGCTTTTAGGACAGAGGCTCTTTATTTATGTTCCTACATAATCTCTTCCTGTTGTCTCGTTTGGGCTCTAATAGGGAACACTCTTTGCTTTTTTTGTAAGCATGTAAAATACTGATTGCTATTTTGATGCATGATTGATTTTTCAAACAACATCACTTGTAGGGGATACCACTTCTGTGTGTGTGTGTATATATATGTGTGTGTATATATATGTGAGTGTGACAAAGATACATCACAGAAGCAACTTCACTGCATAAACTTAAGTAACAGCCCCAACCCCCACCCAAATTAATGATGATTATCTATAGTACCAAACTTGGTAATGCTGCTTCCTTAAGAAGGACGTGGAGGAAGTGGAATGGCCAGGAAACTTAAGTTCTCTATTTAATACACAAAAGACTCTGACCTTAAAATATATAAGCTGTTGATATAGTACAGTGCCCTTCGAGAACAGGACCCAGGCCTTCCACGATGCCTGAGCTCAAAAGGTAGAGAAATATGCTCCTTTGGCTGAAACCTTGAGAGCTAAGGGTTACCAGGTCCAGGCACCTGCACTGATTGTCAGAGCTTTAGGCGCATGGGACCCCAGTAAGGAGCGAGTGCTGAGAGAATGTGGAATCAGTCAACACTCTGCTCAGCTGATGCAGCAACTCATGGTGTGGGATACAGTCAGGTGGTCAAGGGACATCTACATAGAACACATCACTGGACATCCTCAATACCTGGAGGGATGAGCTGGAGTGCCGATGAGAAGTGCAGTCAGGAAAGTAACCAATACATTCCTCATGGATTGTATTTTCTAAGTAGACAACCAACCTAATCCTCAATTACTGAGGGACAATCTCCACTCATTGATATATTTTGCTTTCCACAGCTAAATCCCCGTACAACTTTTCATGAATGATGTACCCGAATATTTGGATTCTATTATCTAAACTGTATTGTTAAATCTATTCACCTATATTTGGATTATTGCTAATTAGGTACTCTTATGTATCATATAACTTTAACTTTATACTTGTGGATAATATAAGCACTATACCCAGATGTACAGACACTCTTTTCCCAACCTATATATATATATATATATATATAATATAATATAATATAATTTTTTTAACATTAGCTTTAATAAAATTTTAAAATCTGCATTTGGCTATTCAGATGCACAATCTCTACAAACAAAATGTAGATAACTTCTGATTCTGGCATGGAAATATGGCTGGAGGGTTTTGGAAGCTGGGGATCTATGGTGTGAGAGTAACTAGAATTAGTATAAAGAGATGCTTTTGTACTCTTGAAACCATAACTGCAGTAGCAAGCCACAAATGTGACTTCCCTGCATCTTTCTCCTCCTGAGGGTGCCCCCCCCCGCTTTGACCTAGAAAGGTAGCCCAGGCCTCAATAAGTGAACTGCACTGTAATGATAGGTTTTCTCACAGATCACCCTGATGGCATGACAAGTATCTTGGAAGCTATCAGATTTAGCCATTCATGTAGAAACTAAGAGTACTATGCTGACTACAGTAGCAAAGATTAATGTCTGAAAACATAGAATTGTCATGGGTTAGTAGTGCTGGTAAGAGGGGGAAGTGATACATACTTGTAGGTATTTTTTGCTGTTCACATGAAATTTTCAAAATTACACCCACATCTTGTACTCTTCAGTCAGTTGAAGGTGAATATTCACACTTCTGATTTCATTTGTATTATAGTAACATGGGAGCACTGTGTTAGTGCTTTTATTTTGACGGAATGAGAGGCTAGGAAACAGGATGGTAGCTGGAAAGATCTTCAGAGTTGAGTATTGGTGTCTTGAAATATAGTGTGGCCAATGCTCATTTTTCATGGAGTTTGATAGTCAATGCTCCTTCAGAGAAGGACATCTATTTGTTCTTCACTGGTTTTTCACCAGCTGGGAGATGCATAAATCAGTTCAACAGGTTGAGGCACTAATACTCTCTTCTCCTCCTCTTCCCCCCCCCCCCCCGAGCTTCTTTCGCTTCAGCATGTGTTATGGGGCCAAACTCAGTTAGAAAATGCCATCCTAACCAGCATTCCTATCCCAGTTAGCTCTCTGTACTTCACATGTTACCCAAGCATCAGCCACAGTGAAAGAGGTTATGGGTTGACTTAGCGAGTTGACCAAGCAATATAGCTCTGCTTGTTGTGATTCTGCCATGTTAATTGCAGAGGCTAGTTTTGCCTTCTTTAAGGCAATGATGCAGTCATGTAAGTGTCTGCACTATTGGCAGAGGAGTTCAGAGTTTTGTGTGGGGTTTTTCTTTCCTTTGCCCCAATGGCTTTCTAAACTTCTCACTCTGCACTTCATCTCCCACAGTTCATCTGTGAACCTTGGTGATTTTCTTGGTTGATGTGGATATTGTGCTGGTTTTGTTGACTGCTAACCTTACAGTCAGCAGTAGAACCCAGGTGATCATTTTCTTCTTATCTATTTAAGGATGTTACTGATTGAGCAATTCACTACAGATGCCTCTCTTTAAAATTTATCCTAATGTGGTGTTCTAAGGGGGATAATATCAGAATCTACTGGTAGGGAGGGGAAGAATTTTGGAAGGTGTAGGGCAATGGGATTCCAGATTCTTTTTAATGGTGTTGGTGTCCCAATTCTATAGATCCTGAAGTCCTGGCAGTATTGTTTTGTGGTCCAGAAGACCTGCATAAACAGACACAACTGATGTAGGATGATGGTACAGTAGTGGACTCAGGGTGGGGCACATTTCTTCTCTTTTTACCCTCTTAGTCTTAATCAACTGGCACTTCTACTTCCCATTCCTATGTGGGCTGCTGTTGAAGGGAGACTGAGAGGGCCAGGTGGCAGTAGGAGTGGGTAGTCAGCAAGGTGGGTTTGGCCCTTGATATAGTTTAGATCGGGGATGGGTAAATTTTTTTGGCCCAAGGGCCACATCTGGGTATGGAAATTGTATGGTGGGTCATGAATGCTCACGAAATTGGGGGTTGAGGTGTGGGCGGGGGTCAGGGCTCCAGCTGGGGGTGTGGGCTCTGGGGTAGGGCCAGAAATGAGGAGTTCAGGGTGCAAGAGGAGGCTCCAGGCTGGGACAGTGAGTTGGGGTGCGGGAGGGGGGTTAGGGTTCCAGCTGGGGGTGCGGGCTCTGGGGTGGGGCTGGGTATGAGGGGTTGGGGGTGCAGGAGGTTGCTCTAGGCTGGGACCGAGGGGTTCAGGGAGGGGGATCAGGGCTGGGACAAGGTGTTGGGGGTCAGGGTGCAGAAAGAGCTTAGTCTTCCTTTGGACGCTCCAGACAGCCTATGAGTAATGGCTGCCGCAGCCCTGCAGAGACATGGGTCTGAGTCACCTGGTACTGGACCCACCCCTCAGAATGCCAGTGTTGTTCCACTGGGAGACAAAGGGTTCCTGCCATACACAAGAGCTATATAAGGCAGGGGAGTGACATCATCGGGGTTCTCTCCTCTGCCTTCCCACCCAAAGAGACACTGAAAAACACCTGGAAGCAAGAACTGAACTGGGGAGAGAAGGGTTGAGCCCAAGCTGGAAGGGCGTCTAACTTGTAAGTAATAGTACCTGAGGTCTCAACAGGGAGACGAGTGCAGCTGCCTTTTCAAGACTTTCTGTAATCTGTCTGCAACAATATCTAGGGTGAGAAATACTATCTTTAGGGAAACAAGCTTAGTTTGTGTGTTTGGTTTTATTTGTTTAGTAATCTGCTTTGTTCTGTTTGCTATCTTTTTAACCACTTAATCTACCTTTTGTAGTTAATAAACTTTTCTTGTTTATAATATAACCCAGTTTATGTAATTTCTACCGGGGACTGGGGTGGGGGACAAGAAGTCATGCACATCTCTCTTCACATTGAGGAAGAGGGCAGATTTTTATGAGCTTCTGCTGTGCAGATTTTTCTACAGCACAAGACTGTATTATTTTGGGTTTATCTCCCAAAAGGGGTGTGCACGTGAGTGCTGGAGGAGTCCTCTCACACAGAGGTGACTTCAGTTTGTGTCTGTAGCGGGGTGTGGCCTTACCTGTGTGTGTGCAAGAGGCCGGAGAGCCTAATTCAGCAAAACCCAGGCTGGTTGAGCAGGAGAAGCTCAGTGAAATCCCAGTACGTCAGGTGGCATCCCAGAAGGGGGTCAAACCAGTCACAACTATAACCATTCCTTAAATTTGGTTATCTTCTACCTGTGACTTTACTTACTAGTAGGCCTGGCAGAACTGGGTTTATTTGGTTTTGATATCTGCTTAAAACATAAGCACTTTTTTATTTTTCTCAATTTATTCAGTTGCATGAAATCTTGGGAATTATTTAATAGATGTTGAGATTCAAAAAGGTAAACATTTGTAATAGTTAACAAATTAACATGTCAAAATATACAAAATAAATATCTTTAAATAAAAAAATAAAATAAATTAATGGAGATGTCCTATCTCCTAGAACTGGAAGGGACCTTGAAAGGTCGTTGAGTCCAGCCCCCTGCCTTCACTAGCAGGACCAAGTACTGATTCTGCCCCAAATCCCTAAGTGGCCCCCTCAAGGATTGAACTCACAACCCTGGGTTTAGCAGGCCAATGCTCAAACCACTGAGCTATCCCTCCCCCCAGGCAAAAATAAAAGTGTTGGTTATCTGTAAATTTTAATTATCAATGGAAATACTTTCTTGGCTTTTGTGTGTACAATGAAACCAACATTTACTGATGATCTAATTCTTTGTATCCAACATACACCTCTACCCCGATATAACATGACCTGATATAACACGAATTCGGATATAACACGGTAAAGCAGCGCTCCGGAGGGGGCGGGGCTGCACACTCTGGCGGATCAAAGCAAGTTCAATATAACGCAGTTTTACCTATAACGCGGGAAGATTTTTTTTTTTTTTTTTTTGCCTCCTGAGGACAGCATTATATCGGGGTAGAGGTGTATTAGGAACTCTTCTATAGGCAACACCAGTGCTTTAACCAACCTGGTGCATGAGCACTCTTAACTTCAATTTAAATGGCTTATTTTAGTTTAGTTTAAACATGTTTGTAACAGGCTCAAGATGAAACAAAATAAGCCTCATATAAATCAAAATAAGCATGCATACTGCCTCTTGTACTTATTTTTATACAAAAATAAAACTTTAAATAGTGCAACTCTGGGTAAACAAGCCCCAAATTGTTGTAAAGCTCAAAGTTCATCTGACTCCTAATCTCTCTCAACCTGTTTAATGGACAAACCTCAATGGGTTGTATAGGTTCCTTAAAACAAATATTCTGTAAATTCTCCTAAATGTATGTGCAGCATAAGACTAATTTTGGGTGGTCTGGAGTACAATTAATTCTTGAGTAAATTTAACCTTTTTAATGTCTTATGTAACTACTTCTAATCTTTATTAGGGGTAAGGGACTATTAAACTTTATCTAAAAGTGAAAAATACATGGTTGCAGGTACATGGCTAGTAACTTCCACCAGTTCAGTTCGGCTTTCTTGAAAACTTGGAAGCAAACATCTTATTTAATTTAAACCATTCTAACATCTTATAGTGAACGGCTTACTATGGGTTGTCATAATTTCAAAAATAGGCTTATTTAAAGTAAAAAAACTTGTAATTTAAATTTTTAGAAAGGGTAAATAAAAAGCCATATCTCAAGGGGTTAAACTTAAAAGCACTACATGAGAACATCTAACTAACTAGCCCATGCATAGAAGTACTTAAGTGAAAACATTTGTATTTAAAATTCTAAAAGCAGTATTGAGCAGAAATTTGGTGTGTGTGTGAGGCAAGTGAAGTAGCAAACTTTCCCTGGCAATGAGAGAACACTGAATCATAGCACCTACAGACTCTATGGCCATGTCTACACTAGGCTTCTGCTGGTATAATAATGTTTGTTAGTGGGGTCTGACGCTTCCATATCCGCACAGGCCCTAATGTAAATGTAGCTGTACCAGCAAAAGCACTTTTATGCTGGTATAGCTAGATCTTACGTTGCTTGGGCAACTGGTATAAGATCTTTTGCCAGTATAAACTGCTTCTACATGAATAGTGTTTTCCAGTATAGACCTGGCCTAAGAGAGCTTTTTCTCTTGGTACATGTTGACTTGCACATACTTAAATGCATCTGTACCTACTGAAGACAAGGCCTAAGGGAAGGATTCTCCCTGCAGTGGGCCTTTTTGGAGATTTGGGGTGGGAGGGGGTGCAGAGCTAAGATTCCAGCCAGATGTTAACAGGTGGGAAACCCCCTCCGCTGGGAAGTGAGTCTGGGTGGTAAGCTGAGATATTCTCCCCCGCCCCCCCCAAATACACAGCTCCCTGCATCCATGGGGGTGCGGCAAATTAAGGGCTGGGGGACAGAAGGGGCTGGGGTGAAGTGGGGGAAGATCTAGGGGCAAAGCTGGAGTGGGGGGGGCAGGGCAAGTTATATGGAAGATGGGGGGTGTTACATGGCTAAGGGGGGGGGTCTGTGGCGTTGGTACATTGGGGGCCAGTTTTTACCAGAGAATGTGACATGGAAACCAAAGCAGGAGACTACTCTTCCCCATACCTGTGGAAAGAAGGGGCAGGTTAGGAGGGAGTAGCCAGGACCCCCAGAATCCCTGACCTACCCCCCACCATCCAAGTGAGCTGCTACATCTAATGCAAACAGATCTACCACTTCCCCCTTGGCTCCTGTCCTGTGGCTTCCCACTGTGGGCTTCGGGACCTCTGGAGTTGCAGCACAACTCAGGTTTGGCCCAACTGCCCCATCATCATGGCAATAGGGGGCTGGCCAGGCCAAATTTGTGTGAGTGGTGTTACAACTTGGTGCATTGGGTAACAATGCCACTCATACAGAGTTGGCATGGCTGCCCCCTCCCCCACATTGTCATGATGAAGAGGCAGCTGGTCCATACTTGAGCAGTGATGCAAACCTGTGCGCCAGGTTGCAGTGCCTATAGTGGAGACCTGAGCCCAACCAGCCCCAACACCTTTTAACTAATTTTGATGACCCAATTTTGTGTTGAAAACCAGCTGTAGGCTCTTACAACCACATACATGAGCCATAAAACCCTTTTGTTGGTTGGGGCAGAATTCCCCTTGCAAACCCTGGAGCAGGGGTCAGGAGGGAAGTTTTCTGTTGCTTGCACTGTATGGTAGGCTTGGCCAGATTCAATAGTCATCACAGGTTAATTTCACCTGGCATGCTGAAACTGATGAGCAGGGGTGGGGGGGGGGGGGGGGGAGAAGGGAAGGGGTGCCTTGGTAACAGTTGACCAAGCACTACCTCCTCCACACCCTGCATCTGTAGGTATCTGGTGTCACTAGCCACCGAGGGAGCTCTCTGCAGGCCTGTTGTCACAGCTCCACCTGCTGGCTGGGTGTGCAGTGGCCATTCCTGGGCAGGAGCTTTTTACCAGTGGGCTTGTCTCCCTCACAGGTGGGGTTTGTCATCCTCATGGCCCTGGCTGGGGATCTGATCTGCCCTGCCAAGACTGTAGCCTTTCTTGTGCCTACAGGGATCTGGTGTCACCAGCTGTGTAGAGAGCCCGTGCAGCACTGCTGCAAAAATGTACTAAAATAGATACAAATCAGGAGGGGAGGAAGGCTAAAAATAAAAACTGATATTAACAATCAGATTTATAAAAACAACCCTATTACCTAGACTTGGCAGAATTTGTTTATCTGGGCAGCCTGGGACTGCTATCCAGTAGGGCAGCCAAGATTCTTTGTTGGGAGCATCCCAGAATTGGAAAGGGGCTTGCATCACTGCACCCTCCTCCCCTAAGACTCCTTTCTGTGAACCTGCAGGTGCAGCCTGGAATCTCTGCTTTTATTCGTTTGAATTTAGCGTGGCTTACAATAAAGTGAATCAGTAAAACTTCTAATGTAGACAAGACCATGAGTCTCTTTACAGGTGACCCTGTCCTTAGAAGACCAGACTTCCTGGATCTTCAAAGGTAAAAACAAAGCTGGAAAACTGTCATCTTAAAAAAAAAAAAAAAAAAAGTGGGGGGGGGGGAGGGGGGAAATCAGGCCACAGATACACTCATAAAGACCCAAAAAGGCATGTGCCCAACCACGTTGGTGTTTCTAAGAAGAATCTCTGCAGTTTCTCCTAATGATACATTGCTAGTACTTTATAGCTGCAAAGAATCTCTTGACTATGAAATACTACGGTGTGTCTAGCTTCCTCAAGTGGAAGAACTACTAAATTGAGAGAGAAGTCTCCTTATTTTCCCTGATGTGGCTTCTATACCACTGTTGCTTGCCATAGCTTTGAGTTGTAAAGTGGCTGGAGGGTTTGATCTCACTGACTTAAATCACCTGGCTTTTTAAATCTTTCTTCAATCTGGTTGAGGCTCCATACATCTAATCTGAACCTATACTTTTGCAATGTTAAATTTTAAATTGCTGCTTTTAATCACAGTTTACAATCAGTAAAGCAGGGAAGCTTGATTTAAATAAGTGACTTTAATCTTGTGTTGCCTTCGTACTTCAATTTCCTAAACAGATTCATTCTCATTGTTTGGTATAATCATTAAAACTCATCAACTTTCAATGAAAAATAGCCTTTACTCTAAATTTGATAGAGCATTTACTCAGACTCCTTTTTTACTTTTTAATGTTAAATGGTGAATGACATTTTTTTTATTTACTAGATTTTTTTTTTTAACTTTCAATTTGTCAAGCTACATTTGAATGGAGATCAGAATTCAATGAAACACACAAACAGCATTTTAAAACTTTAAAAATGTAGACCAGAAAAATGGCCACACTGGGTCAGACCAATGGTCCAGCTAGCCCAATATCTTGTCTCTGACAGTGACCAGTGCCAGACACTTCAGAGAGAATGAACAAAACAGGGCAACTTTGAGTGATCCATCCCTGTTGGCCAATAGCAGATTCTGGCACTTGGAGGTTTAGGGACATCTGGAGCATGGAGTTACATCTGTGACCATCTTGGCTAATAGCTGCTGATGGTCCAATCCTCCATTAACTTAACTAGATTTAGAAAAAGAATCAGATATATTTTGACATCACCTGGCAACAAGTTCCACAGGTTGACTGTGCGTTGTGAGAAGAATTACATCCTTCGGTTTGTCTAAAACCTACTGCCTATTAATTTCAGTGGGTGACCTCTGGTTCTTGTCATGTGAGGGAGTAAATAACACTTCCTTATTCACTTTTTTTTTTCCTCACACCATTCATTATGTTATAGACCTCTGTCCTATTTCTCTCTCTCTCTCTCTCTCACGTTCACTCACTCACTCTTCTTTTTTGCTAAGCTGAACAGTCCCAGTCTCTCCTCATATGGAAGAGGTTCCATATCCCTAATAATTTGTTGCCCGTCACTGCACCTCTTCAAATTCTAATATCTTTTTTGAGATAGGGCAACCAAAACTGCCTGCAGTATTCAAGGTGTGGCTGTCCCATGGATTTATATAGTGGTGGTATGATATTGTTAAACTTATCTTTCTATGTATCAAGGCATTTAAGATACTCTCATTTAGCAAACTGATTAAACAAATCGGCTCTTGACTGTAGCTAGTGAATTGATTGTTTCTGGTCACCATGGGCAAGATTTTTCAAGGTACTTGTGTTCTTTTGCATATCCCAGTAGGCACTTATCTGCATGTTTAGACCCCTAAATACCACTGAATAAGCATCCAGATTGTCAGGTTTTAGAGGTATTAGAGATCCTCCTCTCCCACCTGATTCCTCTTCATACATTGGAAGAAAACAAACTTTACAGCTCTCTCAATTCCTGATTGGTTTTTCAGTTTTGAATGAATTAGTTCAAATAGGGGGTGGGTGGGTGTGTCTGCCCCTGAAACTGACCTTAAAAGTAAATAAAGCAAACGCTTTCTGCCCAACACAAACAGAGTACTTCCTTTTGGAAAAATGTAAATGTCAGCACTTGCTCCATTGCAAAGACTGAAAACAATATAGCCACTTATTGCAAAACATGACATGACCTATTTATAAAACTTGAATTGACCTCAGAAAACAAAGTTGTTTCCCCCTTCTTCATATAATTAAAGCACATTTTGCACACAAATTGAGGGCTCATTAATGCTGCATGTTTTAAAATTATTTTAATTATAGTATGGTTAAGCCTGAACACGGGTTTGTGACGTTGTGCAGTCTATATGGTTTTATAAAAACATAATAAGTGAATATAATGTAACTGGGATATGCTTCATGCAAAAGGTCTCTTGTAAGGTATCATTAAAAAGCTTATAATCTACTGAGTGTGATCATCCGATTTGTATAAATGTACCACTCTTGTATCTAAAACTAGAAATATAAAATATAATTCTGAGGGCCTATTGTAATTATGTAAAGTGTGGGCCATTGATGATGGTTTGGAATCTTGATGACTCCCATTGTCTGCAGATGGCTGTGTTTACCTGTGAGTCTTCCTGTATATGTGTGTGCTGGCAAGTGGGTAATGAAGTCTTGCAGTGACGTGATCATGTCACCTGAACTGGAATCCATCTTTAACCTGGTGCTTTTTTAGTGGGGGGGTGGAAACCCAGAGGGACAAAGGGTTCCCGCCTTATGCAAAAGTTATATAAAGGGGTGGAAGAGAACAAAGGAGGGAGAGGAGCCATCATGAAGAATCCCCTAGCTATCACCTGAGCTGGAACAAGAGCTGTACCAGGGGAAAGAATTGTGCCCAGGCCTGGAAGGTGTCCAGTCTGAGAAAAAACTTCCTGAAGCATCTCTGAGGGTGAGATTATCTCTATTCAGTTTGATTAGGCATAGATTTGCGCATTTTATTTTATTTTGCTTGGTGACTTACTTTGTTCTGCCTGTTACCACTTGGAACCACTTAAATCCTATTTTCTGTATTTAATAAAATCACTTTTAGTGTGGACAAGGCATGACATTCTATTAACTTATCATAGGATAAGCATGCTAAAATACAAATTCTAACCTCATCCAAAGTAGACAAGCTTAGTATATGGCAGCAGGCTACTTTGCTTTTCACTATTCCCTGAGCTGGAAGCAGTAAAGTTATCTCTTGTGGTGGTGGGCTTTTCCTTGGTTGAGATTTCAGCGTGGTTGAAGAGGTGTTCCGCTTCTTCTTAAATGTGGAGGTGTCAGAAGTTTCAGTTACACTCAAATATTTGAAAAGTATTTTGAAGACTAAAGGCCCTCAATAGCAGTACAGCCATTCTAGAACTGGCCAAATGGCATGATCTCTGCCATGTCAGTGCTTAATGACCTAATGATTAGTTTGTTAAATTACTTAATTCAGTGTTCTCCCAGAAAGTTAAAGCTGCTTGAAATTTTGTGGTACAAGAAGATGGCCTGCCTTGGAAACACCCATTGAAAGAGTAATGTGGGAAAATAAATCTGAAACTCATGATTAAATTTCAGGGTTCCTTGGAGATAACGCAGAGCACAGAAGATGATCCTCTACTCGATGCACCACTTCTTCCACCTCATGCGTTACATTCCCAATTGAGACCGAGATTCCATGCTATTCCTACAGTCTTGGTTGCCAATTTTCTGTTGCTTATACATGTAAGTTTGGGGAAGAATCATCAGATTTTTTTTTTTTTTTATTAACTTGGGTAGAAGGAGATAATGGGAAATTCTGGTTCTCCAGCTGTGATGTATTGGATCTAAAGCAGGGATTGTGGGGATGGAGAGAAGTAACTTGTGTTGCATACTCCTCTTACCTTGTATTTTAAACAATCCATCCCAACACTACAAGCTTCTCACTCTCATGGATATGGCAAGTAATCTTTAATCTAGTCAGATAGGAAGTCATTTAGGTTGAGTGTTTTGGATAATGTCAGTGCTACAAAATGACATTTAAATTAGGATGTTGCCTCAGGACCAAGAAAACATTCCTGTACTTAAACTTGTGTAGAGTTGATTTAAAAGATTTAGTAATATTTCATATTAAAGACTAATCCAATCTAAATTTTTGACTTGCTTCTTAGTTAGTTCTAGTAAATTTAGCCTTGTCTGTACTCACTACTTCTAGTGCCTGATAAAGATTCCCGAGTTGTTGTCCTAGCCCACCTTCCAGCTGCTCGGGTTAGGAAAAAAGTCTTAGGCCTCATATGTAAGGAAACTTGGACTGATGTAACTACATCAGTGTGTTTAACAGAATTTGGGTAGATCTAATGTGGACAATGCGTTAATGTCACATCTGCAGCACTCCTTCCCTTTTTTGTTTGTTTTAAAGGCTCAGTCTACATATCAACTAAACCAGTTTCCTAAAATGGACTTCACTAGATTTGAGCAACCCCCTTGTGTGGAGACTCTTAAACCAATTTAAGAGTGCATAAAGTCAATTTAGAAATCAATGTAGTTGGTGTAACTTCCTTATGTAGACAAGCCCTAAACTCCCTGTATGTTGGTAACTAGAAACATTAAAATATGGCTTCTCTCTGACAAGCTTTAGCTTGTATTCTCAAGCACAGCTCCATCTGAATTTTTCTCACCATCCCTTTTTCACACCACCCAGATACTCATCACTTGGGACAGAGGGGTCTTCTCAAGCTGGGGGGAGAATGGCAGGAGCCTACCAAGGATGGCAAAGGTTTGGGGGGAAATGGTGGCAACCAAATGAGTGTCTTAAAGATCATATCGTTGAGGCAGGAGGGAATAGGGAACATTCATTCCTCAGTAACTTGTACGTGTAGCTCTTAAGCTGCTAAGTTTGGGGTGCAGAAAAGGCTGGGGGGGGGGAGGGAGGGAAAAGGAAGGAACACTCAATCACCTGGTTGTCTGAGGGAGTCCTGCTACTCCAAACCAGATGTCCAGAATGCTTTACCTCCTGTCAAACTCAAAGTCCTCTTGAAATCAATTTTCACAAATTTGCATGCTTAAAACCTCAGATTTACTCCGTTTGCAACCTTCTTTTTGCTTTCCAGAGACTCCAGCTCCATTCTCACCTATGCATTCATAAACATTTAACTTTCCCTTACCTCAAAACTGAACCTTCACTGAGTATGTCAAATTGATCTGTTGACCTTCTGGAATATTGATCTATCTATTTCACTCCATTACCATATTATCTAAGCACTTGACAATTTTTAATGCATTTGTCCTTGATAGGGAAGTGCTATTATCCCCTTCTCACAGATGGGGGACTGAGCCACAGAGAGACTAAGTGACTTTGCAAAGCTCACACAGGAAGTTGGTGGCACAGTAGGGAATCAAACCCAGATTTCCCAAGTCTCATCACCATAAACATTAGGCCATCCTTCCCTCTCCAGTCAATTCTGAGGATGTACACACTGCATAATATTTGCTCAGTTTCCATCCTAATCCTGGTAATTTAAAATATACATACCTATAGTTCCATGTTGGAATACCTGAGAAACAGCAAAGGTATTAAAAATACCGCTTAAGTAACTGGACAAAATAAAAATGACAGTGGCATTCTAAATTACCTGTCCAGTGGGCAAGACACTGGCCTGGGAGATGGAAAATCTGAATTTTATTCACAGCTTTGTCACTGACAGGCTGTGTGACCTTGGGTAAATCACTTAATCTTTCTATGTGCTTTTTTTAAATCTGTAAAATGGAAATGAAACTTTAGTATTCTGAAGTGTAAGGAAGAATTTGGAAATGGAAGGATGAAGAGCTAAGAGTGTAGGTAGTTATTATAATGGTAGTTTAGCGGCATAACTAACTTTCTCAAACAGATGCAGGGTGAGAAGTCATATCCACTCTCCAGACATAAAAACAATTTCTGGCTGATCTCCATTACAAGGTGTTCTTTTAATGAGTGGATCCAGTTCAAGTGTTGTATAAAAAAGTATTGTACTTGTCCAGAATTAATTACCTGGATTAAGGTAGTAGAGATGTAGTTATTGGACACTTAATTAAACATACCAGACAAAAATAGCTCATGATTTCTAAACTGAAATCACTTGGATTATAAACTTAAATTAACTCTTGGCACCATCTCTTAGAAAAGTGGAAATCCTTAACTAAGTTTTTTGGTGAGGAGGAAGACTAAACTACATGTTAAATCCACATGCTTTTAAATGTCAAAAATTTGCAGAACTCGGTCCTATTAGTTCTCTATCTAGAATGCATGGGCTTATACTGTGGAGTATTATTGTAACAGGATATACACTACTGTTAGTTTGATACATGGAAGATCTAAATCATGGGAGGGGGAAAAATGTAAGGCATTTACTTTCTTCCCTACAAACTTAAGATCACTCTGAAGTGGACCTACTATTAAATGGCAGCTTAGTATTATAAGTACTTGTAGATAAAGGTTTGGAGAGCTTGGAGTCCAATTGTGTGTGTGTGTTTGGTCTCCTCAGAATTTAAAATGCTCTTGTTTAGGATTTTAGTAGATCAGGGAGGCTTAGAATCAAAACCTCTGTCACTCTTTTGGGTTTTTAATTGTGTAGACTAGTTTTGTAAGTACCTGGTTTATATAGTATAAACTAAAAACAAACCACCCGTGTTATCTCGCAGGATAATTATATTTGAGCACTCTTACGGGATTGTGGTCCCTTCTGCTACAACTAGTTTACTGTTGACCGTGACAATCCCGTGAGAGGATAAGGCAGTAGAATAATTAAACAAGGCTTAAATGCCTCCTTTAACACTTTTTTTTTTTTTTTTTTTTTTTTGAAAGCCACTATACCTATCCTCTTCAGCTTTGTGAAAGCCTGAGTCACCAACGTAGTCTGCACAAAACATCTTGTAGACAGTACAAGGAAGGATGTTTAACTTAATTCTCTTGACTAAAAAGCTGTGTCCTCTTATCTGATTCTTCAGCCACTCAAGGCCTTGGGCCACTAAGCTGCTTTTTGCTTTTTTAAAAATGGCACTAATAACAGGACTGGAAGTTGGTGGTTACCTACAGATCAGCTGTCATGACCTGATTACATTCAATATGGGCAACCAGAGGACAGTCCCAAACAGGAATGTATACTTGGTGTTCCAAAAGGGCTAGTTTCCCAAAGCTGAGGAAAATTATGAGCAATGCTGATTGGGAGGAAAAATTAGAAAAATGGGAGAGTCCTTTGAGTTTATTAGGTGGTCAAAAAGCCACAGCTTCACAAAGAGGACAACTTTGGCTAAAAGCACATCTTGGTGCAGTGAAGGCAGCGATTATAAATTACAAAAGCAATATAGCACATGTAAAGGGAAATAGATAGCAATTGACATAAATTAGAAATCATGAAATGTATAAAATAAGGGAAGCTAAAGACCTCTGGGAAAAATCCATCGCTGGTAAAGCTGAGGACAATAAGTAGTCTTAGTACTATATGCTAGAAACAAAAAAAATCCTAGCAATGTTATTGGTCCATGGGTAGATGGAGGTGGTAAAATTTAATAATGATGCAAAAAAGGCAGAACAAATATTTCAGTTCTGTATTCAGGAAGAAGCAGCATGATGTACTTATCGTACAAGGATGAAGTATCTTCTAGAAAACTGCATTAGGGATTCTAGGGATCTCTCCCCCCCCCCCCTTTCATTTGAACCAATCCAGAAAATAAGGTATAGTAGTTAAATTTTGGTAATATTGCTTATATTCGAACTATTAACCTTAAGCTTTTCTTCTTTCCCTTCTTTCACAGGTTGCTTTTGTTGTCTTAGTATTTTTAGCAGGTATATATTGTTCTTATGTAAACCCAAATGAGGATGAATGCCCTGGAAACTACACCAACCCACTTAAGGTGCAAAGTGTCATAATCATTGCGAAGGTAATTCTGTGGATTCTGCATGTTGTCTTTGAACGATATGTTCAGCATCATCACGGTAAAGTCAGATGCAGAGGATACCTCCTGATCTACCGATCAACAAGACATCTTAAAAGGCTGCCACTCCTTATACATTCTATAGGTGAGATAAACCGATTTGAATTTTTCTCTTTTATGGATTCTGTATCAACAAATATTGTGAACTGAACTACTTCATCTACACTTTATGAACTCATAATTTTTAAGGTGTGGCATACTAGTTTGTTTGTGAGTGCTGTGCTTAATAGTTAAATACAAACCTCCCTACTCTGTTTTTATCACTGGAGCAGCAGGCCAGAATGCACCTGAGTTGAAATAGATTCAGAAATAATAGCCATTGACTGGGTGTCTTGTCCCATCAACTAAATGTGGTAGCCATAATGTCCTTAGAGCGAACATGCGCTGCATTTGGCTGCTAGTAATTTTTCCCGGTTTCTGATGGACTGTTGGCTGTTTAAATGCTGACTCGCATGCATCCATAGGGCCCCAGGAATACTCTTGGCTGACTTTACTTTCTGAAGCCATTGTAGGCTTCATATAGTAATAAGAATCTGCACTACTTAATCAGTGTGCAGGCTTCTAATCTTGACTCTGCAGTCAAACTCCCGAACTTAAGAGCAAAGGGTGTTCAGGTTGGAGAAAAGCAGTCATGTAACATGCCCCATTTTACAAAAAGGGCTGGGGTGGAGAACAACTATGTGGTCTACTCTGTATCATTATGAAACAGCACAGACTTTCTCATTTTCATGTATGGAGAGATCATGTGCATGTGTGGAGAGTGTTTCCAAGGGGTGCATTCCATAACTGCAAAATGGAAGAAAAGTCTGAAGAGGTCTTATCCCCCTTTACCATTTTCCACATACTCCAACTTCTAATATGTCTTAGGACATATGTACACTATAGTGGCACAGCTACAGCACTGCTGGTGTGCTGCTGTAGCATAGATGCTTCCTATATTAGAGATAATGAAGGAAACCCCTTCCACCAAGGTGGTAACTAGGTCGATGGAAGAGTTCTTCCATCAATCTAGCCATGTATACACTGGGGTTAGGTTGACCTAACTGTGGCACACAAGGCATGATGATTTTTCACAGCCCTGAGTGATACAGTTAGGTTGATCTGCTTTTTTTAGTGTAGCCCAGGCCTAGGTTGCATGTTGCTGAAGTTTCAAGCAACATAAAACTCCTTAATTTGCAGCAGGATTCATGTTATGAATGCTACTTCATTCCTACTTTCCCTGGGGCAAAGAGGATTCTTGGCAGCATTTTAACTCTGTACGTTCTTTAGTTTTACTTTTTCTTCCTAGTGGCGGCAAGCATATAAGGTGTTTAACTAGCAGCAGCTGTCCAGCTGTTTCCAGAAACTGAAATTAATTCTTGCCTAAAATCATATGGTCATGGCTCATTTTTGAATAGGGGTCCTTTTTATAGGAAGGCACTGATTGTGGAGAATAAAACCTAAGCTGACTACATAGTGTGCTTCAAATAGCTGAAATGGAAACTTCTCTGTTATCTTGATAACACGTGTGTGGTCTTACAGTTTGATGTACTAATTTCCTTATGTTAGTTTAACTATGTTCCTTTTGCAAGCTTAGGGCTTCTAGTATACGTAATGGTTAAAATTCCGAGTGTGTAAACACCCAAGCCAAACTTCCTTGTTGGGGATGAAGGTCAACTTCCCTCAAACACTACTGAGAAGTGAAGGTGGAAATTAAATGTAATGCCACATGTCATAAAGTGGCAATTTGGCCTTAACAGTTCAATCATCCAACATAGATTCTAGGACTGGAAGGGACCTCGAGAGGTCATCAAGTCCAGTCCCCTCCCCGTATGGCAGGACCAAATACTGTCTAGACCATCCCTGAGAGACATTTATCTAACCTACTCTTAAGTATCTCCAGAGATGGAGATTCCACAACCTCCCTAGGCAATTTATTCCAGTGTTTAACCACCCTGACCGTTAGGAACTTTTTCCTAATGTCCAACCTAAACCTCCCTTGCTGCAGTTTAAGCCCATTGCTTCTTGTTCTATCCTTAGAGGCTAAGGTGAACAAGTTTTCTCCCTCCTCCTTATGACACCCTTTTAGAGACCTGAAAACTGCTATCATGTCCCCTCTGTCTTCTCTTTTCCAAACTAAACAAACCCAGTTCTTTCAGCCTTCCTTCATAGGTCATGTTCTCAAGACCTTTAATCATTCTTGTTGCTCTTCTCTGGACCCTCTGCAATTTCTCCACATCTTTCTTGAAATGCGGTGCCCAGAACTGGACACAATACCCCAGTTGCGCCTAACCAGCGCAGAGTAGAGCAGAAGAATGACTTCTCGGGTCTTGCTCACAACAAACCTGTTAATGCATCCCAGAATCACGTTTGCTTTTTTTGCAACAGCATCACACTGTTGACTCATATTTAGCTTGTGGTCCACTATAACCCCTAGATCCCTTTCTGCCGTACTCCTTCCTAGAGAGTCTCTTCCCATTCTGTATGTGTGAAACTGATTGTTCCTTCCTAAGTGGAGCACTTTGCATTTGTCTTTGTTAAACTTCATCCTGTTTACCTCAAACCATTTCTCCAGTTTGTCCAGATCATTTTGAATTATGACCCTGTCCTCCAAAGCAGCTGCAATCCCTCCCAGTTTGGTATCATCCGCAAACTTAAGCATACTTTCTATGCCAATATCTAAGTCGTTGATGAAGATATTGAACAGAGCCGGTCCCAAAACAGACCCCTGCGGAACCCCACTTGTTATACCTTTCTAGCAGGATTGGGAACCATTAATAACTACTGAGTACGGTTATCCAGCCAGTTATGCACCCACCTTATAGTAGCCCCATCTAAGTTGTATTTGCCTAGTTTATTGATTAAAAATATCATGCAAGACCATATCAAATGCCTTACTAAAGTCTAGGTATACCACATCCACCGCTTCTCCCTTATCCACAAGAGTCATTATCCTATCAAAGAAAGCGATCAGATTGGTTTGACATAATTTGTTCTTTACAAATCCATGCTGGCTATTCCCTATCACCTTATCACCTTCCAAGTGTTTGCAGATTTCCTTAAATACATAGTATACTGTTCATGCTCTGCTTCAAAGTAGTAAATGAGTTCTACACCTACCTCACAGCTGAAAGATGTCTTATGTTCCCTAGAATGTTGTAAGAACTCTACAGCACAAAAGAAGGACATGGTCCCTACTTTGAATAACTTAGTTTCTATTTTATATCTGACACAAGAAGTGCATGGGGATGGAGATTGACACATGGGAGGGGAATGGGAATTCAAATGTCTTTTCTGCCTGGTTTTGGAACAGGGATTTGATCTTGGTATCCCTCGTCCTAGGTGAGTAGCCTAGCCACTGGGCTACTGGATATTCTGGGGTGGGTCTCACAATTTCTCCTGTTCGAGCTGTTGCACTTTATATAAGTAAGAAGGATTTTAATTAAATGAAGCTAGTGCCTTGGTAGACTAGATTTGGGAAATAACTTCAAGCATCACTCAAGTAAAAATCATATTTAGATAATGGGCTCTAATGTGTACAGTTACACTCACTCAGCTGTAATACGTGTATTTAAAACTTCTGATCTGCATGTATGTATAAAAATGTGCTCATACTTACCTAAGAACTAAATTCTCTTAAATATTTGCAACTCCTCTTCTCAAAGTTAAACTGAAATGATGTGTTTGTAGTACAAGACAGACCCATAATCGGAGTTCTATATTGGATCTGTAGAACGAGATTGATGTACTGAAAGGTCAAATATTAGACAATAGGTCTAACATTCTTGTCAAACAATGACAACATTACTGATTCATTGTATATCTTAGCTGTCACTGAATTTTTTTGTGCATTCACTTGAAGGCTTCAAGAACTATAGAATGAAGCATTCTGGTCCTGTAGGACTTCTAACTTAACAGTTTCACAAATAACTGTAATTACAAATAGCTTTCTTACTCTTATGCAATTTAAATCACACATCAGTTATGTATTAGAGGGGTAGCCGTGTTAGTCTGGATCTGTAAAAAGCAACAGAGAGTCCTGTGGCACCTTTAAGACTAACATGCGTCTGACGAAGTGGGTATTCACCCATGAAAGCTTATGCTCCAATACATCTGTTAGTCTTAAAGGTGCCACAGGACTCTGTTGCTTTTTACATCAGTCACGTTTTTCCATTCCATAGCTATAATCCATCTAGCCTAACAAACAAGGGTCCACTGGGATGTAGATATTGGAGGGAGTTTTCTTGAGCCATTTTTGGTTATTCGCTAGACTAAAACATGTAAATGTCATGTCTGTGGTTTTTTTGTTCTTTTAAGGAAATGCAGCCCTGCTTCTGATACTGTCAGCTCAGCATTCCTTTCCTAACTACAGTAAAAAGTATCTCTACCTTATCCTTGGAGTCTTGTGTCTGGAGCTGATTTGTTCTTTGACGTGCATAGTCGTTTACACAGGTAAAAACTGCAATTATTGCCTTGTTGCGTGACCACCTTACAATAGGTACTAAACTCTTTTTCTCTGTTCTCTTAGCATAGTACAATAACTTTTGGCACCAGAAGACTTGTTTGCAGCTATGATTGTAAAACTGTCTTCTCAGTATCTGTACCCATTGCAGACAATCAGATGTTCTTGTTTAAAACAAACTGGAAAGTCATTGTCATGGCTTGAACTCTAAATGTTGCCAAATAAAAACTAGGCTAGTTGTTAGAGTTTAAGGCACTTTCCCATGAAGTTAGTGATGTAGTGAAACTGAAGTAGTTAAAATAGAAGTAATTGTCTAGCACAGATTGCTAGTGTGCTTTCATGACCGTTTTGTCAAACAGACAGGTGTGTGTGTGTGTGTTGTGTTGTGTTTTGATACTGTCTCTTGAAGAGAAGTAATATTTTTCTTGTCTAGTCAAAACCACTTTCCTTTGGCATGTGGAACTTAAATGTTTAAGCTGGTATATGGCATGTCTCAATCTTCAAACTCGCAATGTCCTTCCAGTTCCTCTTCCCTACCTCTTCTCCCAATCTTATCTCCTGTAGTATTTGTTGAAGGATAGTAGTTTGTAAAGTGACACTCAGACTCTTGGAGTCCCTACTTTAATTATATGAAGCAATGTGTATCTCTAGCCCATGTTCACTATAACAATAACAGCTAGTACAAAATAATTTAATGTAGAATACTATATAGCATTACTGGCCTGATGGGTTTGGCCTAATCTTCCAGGGCCATGTTTTTTTGGTTTCTGTCTTGGTTTAATAGAACGAGCCATCACAATAAAACTCAAATTTAGTTGGCCAGATTGCTTGTATGCCAGGCTAAAAGATCATAGGGGTGACCGAGACAACATGAAATAAACTTCTACTCCTGGCTACCACTATTAAGGAAAACAAAAGGTGTGAAACACAACAAATCCAGATAAACTAGTGTTTGATTTTTAAAAGCAGAAATTAGTTCTCATGCTCTTAAATAAGATTATGCACTTGGCTTAAATGTCCTCTCTCTTGAGCTGTTGCACGTGGATTCTTCATTGCTACAGTGAAATACACAGACAAATACTACAAAGTGGTATCATCTATTTTTATATCTTGCTTTTAAACCCTGTGTAAACATCATTGTCCTTTAACTCCTGGGAATCTTCATTTTCTTTACACTATTTTTTTAAATTGGAGTACGGATTGGTTTTATTTAAAAACCTAGTAGGCTTTCATCAACTGTACTTACTTCCTAATGGGCTGGTGTACACAGCTTAGTGTGAAGTGAGACGGACCAATTGACTTCAGCAGGAACTGAGCTGCACCAGTGTCTCCTACACAACAAAATGAATGCTGAATGAAGTATCAGGTGGTTGCTAGTAGCTCAGCAAAACTACTGTGGTAGTGGAATTCAAGTTCTGGATCTCCTCCCAGTAGTTAGAAAGGAAACCAATTGCAAAACTAGAAGTGTGGTGTTGACAAAAGAAGGACAGGGATGAGAAGAGGTTGAGTTGAAAAGGGGAACAAAGTAGTTTCAGGGAGGGGAGAGGAAACAGCTGCTGTAACATTATGCTGCTGATTCTCATGGGACAATGCTGAATGCCAAAGCGACTTCTTAATAGCTAGTGTTTGTCAGTAACTGACCCATAAGGTATCTCAACTTAAAACTACTCTAGGAGAAACTTCATGACTAGAGAAAAGCCTAGTTAGTGACTTGCTATAAAGTTGTAGAGTGTAGTTATTCCCAGTTTAATGGTACACTACCAAATTCTATAAAAGTTTTGAATACACGGTTTCAAGATCTGACTTACTATTTTCTTTTTAACTTGTGTTTGTAATAGTATTGAGACTACAGCCTCAAATGTACCAATCTACCTCCCTTGGCTATAATAGAGGCTCTGACACCAGGTTTGTCTACATGGGGAATTTGACCAACATAGCTGCAGCAAAGTATTCCTGTATAGCTATGCTGGTATAACTTCCTCAGGTGAACACTCTAGTCTGGAGCAAATGTGACTTTGGAAGTAGAGTAATTACTCCAAAATAAAATCACTCTTATAGCAGAATAGTTATTCTGCTGTAGTCAGTATATTTTCCATTCTGGATATCTACTTTTAATAAGTGGATATTGTTGAAATAGTTTTCTCCTTTTAAGCACATTAAAGTAAATCAAATATCCTAATGGAAAATAGTGAGAGTTGATTTAGCTTAACCAACCCCCCCACACACAAAAAAAAAGCTGGAACATAGTTACAAAGACTTGCTGACAGAAACAGCCATCATTCACTGCCTTGAAAACTATAGCACAGATGGTGTGCACTAGCAATAAGATTTCTACCACAAGCAGAATAACCCAGTGGGATGCCATTGCTCCCCCCTCCATTACCCAACTTGCACCTTTCATCCTGGGTATGGGGGAAGGGAAGGTAATGAAAACAGCTTACAGGTCCTGTTCTCATGGTGGTTGCCTCCACTCTTTTGATTTGGGCTTTCCACAATAGCACTTGTTTTTCCTAACTGTCTTCTGAACTGTCACATTCCTCAAACTTCTTCAAACTGCTCGATAGACCTAAGGGTTTTTTTACTGCAAACATTACATTCTAAACAAAGTACTCCATTGCTTCCCTTGCACACACTGATATTCAAAGAGCAAAGAATTGGGTATTTCTTTCTCAGCCTTGATTTGTTGTCCTATTCTAACTGGATAAACAACCAAGAAAAAGCTGGTCTCCATACTAGTGTTGGAAGCTGAGCTTCATTCTCTAAACCAGGGGTCGGCAACCTATGGCACGCGTGCCAAAGATGGCACGCGAGCCGATTTTTAATGGCACGCTGCTGCCTGCCAACTCAGGCAGGCAGCAGCGTGCCGTTAAAAATCCTGCCCAGCCTGGCCCGGCCCGCTGTTCTCCACCCGCTCCTGGGAGGGGGTGGGGGGGCGGAGAAAGGGGGAGGGGGCAGAAGCTTGGTCCTGCTGGCTCCCCTGCCTCTTCCCGCAGTGTGCTGGGTTCCTGCCCCTCCTCCTCCTCTCCGTCCATCCCTCCCTGCTGGCCGATCAGCTGATTGCCCTCGCAAGTGAGGGGTCGGGGAGGAGTGGAGTCAGCCTGCTCGCTGCTCCCGGCAGAGGCAGAGAAGAAGCAGGGGCAGGGCCTTGGGGAAGGGGAGGGTGGAATAGGGGCATATCCCCTCCAGCCCCCTGCCGTGAGCACCCCACAACCTCTGCCCTAAGCCCTGCAGCCCCGCACACCCCCTAGGCCCCTGCCGTGAGCCCTGCGCCCCCCTCCCACACCCAGCCCTCTGCTTGACTCCACCCCCCCCCATGACCCCAGCCCTGACTCTGGCATCCCCACACATACCCAGGCCCCCCACACCCTATGCCCTGACACCTGCACCCCCCTCACATGTCCCCAGCCCGCTGCCCTAACTCTTGCACCCCCACATCCCCACCCCAAGCACCAAACGGGAGCTCCTGCACTCCTCCTCCCCCCCCACATTCCCACCTGCACCCCTCACACTAAATAGGAGCTGCCCAGGTAAACGCTCCACACCCAAATCTCCTGCCCCAACCCTGAGCCCCCTCCCTCATTCTAGCTCCTGGCCAGACCCTACACCCCAACCGCCAGCCTGCTCCTTCACCCCCAGCCCTGTGCTCAGTGCACTCCCACCCTCAGGTCAGTGCAGAGAGAGAGAGGAAGAGAATGGGCCAGAACCAGGGAGACGGTAGGTACTCACTGTATGTGGGCAGGGCTGGGACCCTAGACCGGCAGCGGGCTGAGCGGGTCCGGCAGTCGGGATCCCGGATGGCAGGAGCCGGCGGATGGAACCCCTGAGGGGCAGTGGGCTGAGCCACTCAGCCCACTGCTGGTCTGGGGTCCCGGCCGCCGGCCCCGCTCAGCCCGCTGCCGGCCTAGGTGAACAGAACCCCAGACCAGCAGCGGGCCAGCGGCGTAAGATCAACATTTTAATTTAATTTTAAATGAAGCTTCTTAAACATTTTGAAAACCTTGTTTATTTTACAATACAACAATAGTTTAGTTACATAATATATAGACTTATAGAGAGAGACCTTCTAAAAAACATTAAAATGTATTACCGGCACGCGAAACCTTAACTTAAAGTGAATAAATGAAGACTCGGCACACCGCTTCTGAAAGGTTGCCGACCCCTGCTCTAAACCTTCATGTGCCTTAACACAAATATTCATTGAAACTGAGCTTCACACCCCTTTAAAAGATGAGGAGTCTCTGTAATCCCATCTAATTGATGTCAGTTCAAGATATACTGCAAAACTGGAAAAGCAAGTGAGGGCTTTTTGGGTGGGGGGAGCAGGAGAGACTTAAATTGATACAGAACCACACATAGTAACTTCATGCACAAATTCTGTTTAAAGGCTAAACTCCTGAAGTAAAATGAATTTGGAATGGGTTACAGCACTGAAAAGGCGTAAACTAAATGGTGGGATAGCCCCTCAGTTTCTCTCTTGGTATTTCTGACAGAAGAGCACTACCTGAGTGCAAGCATTAAGGCTCTCTGTCAGGATGTTTGGTTTTATCACAGAACTTGGAGCATTTCTCTCAAATGCTTGAATTTCCCCCCCCCCCTCCAAAAAAAAAACCAAAAACAAAAAACCAAACACTTGCCTGGCATTCTTTCTAGTACACAGATGTCTGTTAAAGTATGTGGCTCTAAGATGAAAGCAGTGTTGATGAACATTTTAAGTCAGTTTGAGGACAGGTCTACATTAGAAACTTTTGCCAGTATAGTAACATAGGCTGGAGGCATAATTTTCTTACAACAGGTGTATACCAGCAAATCCTCCTATGGAGATGCAGTTTATACCAGCATACAAATGTTTTTGCCAGTACAGCTTTTCCCTCAAATGAGCATAAGCTAGTATAAACTGCGTCTACACTAGGAGGGTTTGGTGGCAAAACTATACCTGTCACTATAGCTTCAAATGTAGACCTGGCCGAAGGAACTCTGAAGCCTCTCAGGTTAGGTAATTCTCTTATGATAAACTACTTTTGGTAAGCTTTTCTTCTCCCCTCCAGAAGTGTTCTAGTTTAATCTATTCCTGATGTAGCCTTCTTATTTGTTTTTTAAACTAAAGCAATCTTTTCACTTACGAATTACACTAACTCAGCTGAAAGATCATAAACAATCTGAAACAGGGTTGTACCATATTTCCTCTTCTGGCACCAGAAAGTAAATTTCTTATTCTCTAACATGTGTGAGCCAGAACGGGTTGGTAGATTTTTGTATTGCTAGCAAACCACTTACACTGTCACTTGAAATAGTCCCACAACACTGGCTAAGGATTGTCTTGCAATTGTCCTCAAAACATACTGGGGACTGTTCCAATCCCAAACATTCCCTGCCCTGGAGAGTTTACACACTTTTTATTCAGTGCTCAACTTAATTTAGTTCTTAATGGAGCATACAGTAACTATACTGGCTAGGCACAAATGTCTCTAGTCTGCAACTTTTTGTGCTGTGGAGTTCAGTTAACTATATGGCTCAGGAATGAAAACTGTCTGGAAAAAGGTGGGATGGGAAGAAGTCAACATGTTTGTATAGCTTAAAAAAAATACAGCCCTGAAGCCAGAAAACCCTAGTACAGAAACAAACAGCACTGAGTCATAATTGTCCTGTTTTCTTGTATTTGTTAGCTATACAGTTAATTAGTATATTTAGTAATCTGTGAAGCATCGATGCATTTGTATGAACACAAACATTAAAATCCAGTACGCAGAAGTAGATGTAAAGCAAGTTTTACATAGGTACTTGAAGTCCGTGATATCACACTTTTTTTGCTATTGGTTAAACATGTTCTGGCACAAGCTTGTTAAGGAATGAGTAGCTTTGTATTCCTTGTTGACCCACTGCCACTCTTGCTGCCATGGGAGATAATCGATATGGAATCAGTATTGACTGCATAGTAATCTCCAATAGCAGAGAATCTCTTGGATTGAGATGTTCTTGATTTATGGGATACAGTGTAATGTAAAGAACTCTATAAAAGCAGGCTAGCATTGAATGAACTACTCTGGAGTCAAAATTCTGAAAGCTCATTTCCTTATCACACCAATATTAAATCCTCTTTTAAAACACTTCCTAAATACAGGCATTAAAAGCTTCTGGTTACACCCTGCCCTACATACTTCTTGCTGCACTGTTGAATGTCTGTTCAGAGGCTTGCAGTG
Source organism: Terrapene triunguis (assembly GCF_002925995.2). Classification (NCBI taxonomy): domain Eukaryota; kingdom Metazoa; phylum Chordata; order Testudines; family Emydidae; genus Terrapene; species Terrapene triunguis. Next base: position 30,642,323 of record NW_020664417.1, on the reverse strand, counting down.
TCCCAGACCAACTTGTCTTCCTGCAATGAATCTTTAAACTTGCTTGTAGGCAGTCTACTCTTCTGTATACAAGGAATTGTGATGTAATTTCATGTCCAAGCAGAACAAACTGGACCGTAATACTATTTTAATGCCTAATACCATAGGCCAAATCAAATTTGCCTACATGAAGCACTCCTTGTTCCCCCGTGACACTGACAAGATACTGTAAATCCTCTTTCTACAAACCAGGTACATCATGGGCACTGAAAGACAGCTTTCCCTTCTCCCCTGTCAGTATGCCTCCCTCTTCTGGAGGAACCACCTCTGGAGGGTGTGACCAACTTTGTATCCAGTGCCATTAATTCCTTAGCTGCTGATTGGTGACTCATCTTGAAGGATGCTAATAAGTACTAGTTGCAATGAGGGAACCTGTCCACCAAGGCCTTGTCTAAACACATAAGCTGTACCACTTCATCTACACTGGCAGAAAAATCACTTCCTCTAACCAAAATAGCTACTTACTTGTCTGCAGTTTTATGCTAATTTCAGTCCTTAATTAGGTCATTGAATGAAATGGTGGCAACTTACTGTCAATACAGAGCTGATGTAAAATGTAGTGACATATATGTGAGACTTGATATCTGATCCTCCTGAGTTGGTGGGGGGTGAGAGGAAATTTCAAATCTATATTCAACTAAAATGAACTCTTCTTGGCTATTTTCTCTGCTCTTGGCAGCAATGGGAGGCACCTTATGACTTGTCTCTATTGTCAGTAGAGATGTAATTCTTTAAACTCTACACTTATAATACTACCAAATAAAAGATTAATATTGTCATGGACAAGTCATGTTGGAAATTCCTGGTATCTCCTTAAGCTGGTTTTCTCTGTATAATACTGTGATAGATGTGATAACTTCCTAGCCTGACATGGCTAATCTCTTGAGGGTCTTGTCTTATTCTAGCAAAGTGACCATTTAATAAACCCTACAGCATTCTTGACTGGTAAAGGACAATTTCTTCCACATAGGTGCCAAAGTAGCTTGATTCATTTTCATTTTCATAATGTGCGGTAACAATACAGAGTGAAACTCCACCAAATATCAGGACTTTCATGAGGATTCTCTGAAATTTAATATAGTTATTAGGACTGGTTGATCATAACTATACAGCACTCCCACACAAGATACTGCTGTACATGAGATTGGAATGCTGCAAATAGAAAAGGAAAATGACCACTAATGATACAGACAACATGGTTCCTAGCCTGCTCTCTAAAGAGTTGTTTTGTGAACTTGGCAGATTTGTACACAATTAAGAACAAGACAGTACAGACAGGTGAGAGCAAGCGAGTTTTATCATCTTCCTGTATCTTTCAGGAAATGTAACATTCCCCAGCTCTTGGGGTAGGGTGCCCAGTAACAGCCTTAAGTACAAGCAGAGTGCTGCGTGGGGTTCTTGCAGCTAGTGCAAGCGCCACAATGCTAGGCATGCCCTTATGCAATTTTGAGCAGCAGGACCAAAGGAAATGCCAATTCTTAACGTGTAACCTGACCCTCTTGTTGGGATCCCTGGTTATCTCCCTTACTGTAACCTTTAAGGCAGGTTTTAACCCTGTGTAGGACTCCGAGTTGAGGAGCCAGACCATGCTATTAAAAACTGTCTGCATTAACTACCTCTTTTTATTTCAGTGAAAATAAGCAATTTCAACAAGGCAAGGCCAAGGCCTGATATAATTGAAGAAGAAAAGATGTATGCTTACCCCAGTCGCATTACCTCGGAGATTGGATTCAGGTAACCTCTTCTGTTATCTTCAGTTAGTTTATTTGGGTAACTGTGTAAACACTTAGTATCAATTTCTGTACAGAATGGCGTGTGGGACCTTAAAGCTGTAAGGAAAAATAGAAAGGTGATATTAAAATTCCTTAATGGACTTCTGTAGCATTTCAGCTGCTGTATCATAGACACAAAAAAATCAGAAACTGTCAAGATGGTCCCCCTCAGCAATGGTAACCTGATAAATACAAAAATACTTAATCATGAAAAGGGTATGTCATTGCCTTAAAAGGTACATAGGGGCCATATGACCATTACTGGTAAAATTTTATATGAATCTCTACTATGATGTGCTAAATGTAACTAGCTGTGCTTATTAAACTAGCTGCACTTAATCTCCTAACATAGTTGGTTTTAAGCAGTCTGTGGAGAAATACTGCTGTCTTGGATGTTATTTCAAATGTGTCTCTGTATAAACTAAGAAGCTCTTGCCCAGAAGGAGTTGGGTAGATAGCTGGGAGGGAAGTGAATTGGGTGCTCTTTGCTAGAAGGTCAGAAGTGGTGTGTTTTTTTGCAGCTTGAGGTCAGGGATTTCTCTCTTAAGCTGGGGTCAGGAGCAGCTGGTATAGGGTGGGAAGTATATTTCCACTTTTGGAGAGGAATTCTACAGATATATTGCATATTTTGTGCGTGTTGGCAGAGGGCAGAGACCATGAATAAGCCTATTTGCAGAGACCAGTCATTCAGCCTGCTCATGTTAACCTGACAAACACCCTGACCCATTTACTTTTTTGACTACTACATATTTCAGCCACTGCAAGGTGTTCAAATGTTTGTATTAAAAGATTAGGGTACTGGTTGTGGGGGAACTACTCCCCCTCCTCCTTGCATCTAAGCTAGACTGCACATGTAGATCAAATCTGTGACTAAATACCCCATCTGTCATGGCATACTAGCATGGAAACAGTCTGTTGGTGGGGTGCTGAGAGAGAGATCTAACAATTCTGCTAGTCAGTCTCTTCTGAACCTTGATGTTCACAATTTCAAACTTCCATGCACTTTCTGGAGAAACTGATGTGCGGCCCCTCCCCCCAAACAAGCAGCGCAGAAACCCAGGATGTAGGGAAGGTCTTCAGTGGAGTTATCTTATCACAATGTCTGCCTATCTGGGATGGACGGTCGGTCTCTCTCTCTCTCTCTCTCTCTCTCTCTCTCTGTCCTGTGTGTGTGTGTGTGTGTGTGTGTGTGTGTGTGTGTGGTACAATCTGTATAAGGGATCACAACCCTTATTGATTCAACTCCCGAGGGGCGGCACCAGGGCAGCAAGCCACGGGGGGCGGCCTGCCGGTTGCCGTGGGGGTGGCAATCAGGCTGCCTTGGGCGGCATGCCTGTGGGAGGTCTGCCTGTCCCGCGGTTTCGGCGGCGGGTACGCCGAAGGCGCGGGACCGACCGATCTCCCGCAGGCATGCCGCCGAAAGCCGCCTCACTGCCGTGCTTGGGGTGGCAAAATACATAGAACCGCCCCTGCAACTCCCCTCTTGACTCAGTCTCAAACATTCTGAGAACATTTCTGCATCACTCTGTAGTAAGACCACCTGTGCTGAGCAAGAGACTTATTGACCCCTTGATTGTTTAAAGAGCAGGTCTACTGTGAAAAGTTCCGTAAAAGGAGGACAGAGATATTAGAGAATTCCACGCTTTCTTGTTCTTTAGATCAAATGTCTACTTAAGAATAACTTTGCAGGGCTGACAATTCAAGTTGGGATCTGAGAAGAGCTGTTCCCTTCCTTCTCATACTTACTCAGTAGTAAAAGTCCTGCAGGCAGTCTTTTGCCCTCAATAACTTGTGCAGCCCTGTTGGCTTAAGTGGATTTGTACTGGTGTAACTGACAGGCCTGGAACTGTAACTATTAAACAACTCTATTGATGTACAAGAAGAGACTGCAGCTCCATTCTCAGGGCTGCACTGGCTCTGTAGGGTTAACAAGAATACAAACTAGTGAAGCTTCTTAAATGTGGCACCTTCTGTGCCAAGTTATTCTTCAGAGTAGAACTGCACTCTAGTACATGTAGTACACCTCTACCTCGCTATAACGCTGTCCTCGGGAGCCAAAAAAATCTTACCGCGTTTATAGGTGAAACCGCTTTTTATATCGAACTTGCTTTGATCCACCGGAGTGCGCAAGCCCCCTCTTCCACCTCTTTTCCCCCCCCCCACCCCCCCGGAGCACTGCTTTACCGTGTTATATCAGAATTCGTGTTACATCGGGTCGCGTTATATCGAGGTAGAGGTGTATTGTACTCAGAAGTCCACAAAAGTATGTATTTGGATATATGTGGACGAGACTAGAAACAGGTGATTGAACATGCGTAAAGCTTTATAAAAGGCTTAAATTTATTAGAGCACAAATTCTAGGATTTAAGTGTGAAGTGCTCCTCCTAATGTGTTCTAAATAAAAAAAAAAAAATTGGATTTCCAAAAGTCCTCTCTAGGCCAATAAGAATGAAACTTCAGCCAGCATGTAATCTTGACTGTTACATGTCTGAAAAAAGGCCATTGGATGGCACTACTAGCACCAATTATAGTTAAGGCTGCACAACATTCTCCATTAAAGATCCTGTTTTCAGTTGTATAACTACCAGACTCTTGCTGTTTGGGCTGAAATTTTCCAATTCAGATACCTGCCTCTGAACTTTTGGAACATTTTCAGCAAACATGGTTCAGCCATCTCAAAGAAAGAATGTGGGAAAGATTCTTCTTATCCATGGCTTATTTGTAGGAATTATTGTTTTTTAATTGCATGGCTGACAAGCTGTAGCATTTCCATACTCTGGAGGGACTCAAAACTTGGCACTTTACTGTCAGGGGTTTTGTTCAGGGGGCGGAGGGGAAATAATACTATACGCACAAGGAGTTGAATTAAAGTTGAACCAGGTAACCTTAAATCTGGCACTTGCTATTCTAGAGTGCTTGACTTTGTAACTTGAATGTTTAAATATAGTTCTTTTGGATTTAATTATTAGCATAATGGTGTTTGGTGCTGAACTGCAAAGGAAAAACCGATCCAAGTAATCACTTAGTATGGAGGACACTGCTTCTTGAAGTCTCCTGTGAACTATTTTCAGCTGCATCATACAAACAAGTGCTGTTCATTATTAGTTTAACTGTAAATTGAAATGCATTTTCCTGGGGTCTAAATGAGGCTAATAGGCTCTGGCAATGACCACTAAATTATAAACCTTCTTATCTATTCTTCTTGACTCTTTATGGTAAGTAACTTCTTAATTCGGGGTATAGGAAGAAGCCATTACAGCGTTCTTTAGTACAAGAGAACTGGCTAAATTCTAGCCAACAGCGAAGCACTTCGCATTTGATACTTTTGTAGGGTGACCAGATGTCCCGATTTTTTGTAGGGACAGTCCCGATTTTTGGGTCTTTTTCTTATATAGGCTCCTATTACCCCTCGCACCCCCTGTCCCGATTTTTCACACTTGCTGTCTGGTCACCCAATACTTTAGCCTTTTTTCTTAACATCAAGCCATGTAGTGTATTTATATACATGTTCTATTTTGGTTATGATTTGATAGCAATATATTAGAAGGCATTTCAAAGATGTCTATCCAGAATAGCGTATTTCAGTGCAAGTACACTACATGGCTTGAAGCTTAAAAAGCTCTATGCAAACCAGAGCAAACAATATTAAGCCAGCTACAACAAAATGAAACAAAACTTGTTTATGTACACTATTGAGGCACCAAAGAAATCTTTGAATGATGAGTACAACACTAGTTTATAGCTTTTACCAAAACTCTTCTGTCCAAATAACTTCTGAATATTATTGTAACGTTGTCACGTAACCACGTTGTGTTTGGCTGAAGATGTTTAACACTAAAGTTAAACTATTTGCCTCTACAAACCAGGCCCTGGAAGAGGGCCTGTGTTTAATGGCTAACTCCCTACCCTTACCCTCTGACCCTTTCCCCTTAGGGTAATTCTGTTAAATTTGAGAGACCAGGTGGATTTTTAACCACTTTATTGAAAACCACAATAGTATTCAAATGAATGCTTACTTTACTTGCTGTATGGCATCCTGGGATCAATTTCACTCCCTGCTGGGTGGCCTGAGCAGATGAACCTTCCTCTCTGTTCAGAGTCTGTCTCCTCTTCACTCAGAGAAGCTTTTAACTTGAGAGAGAGTGGGGTTATGCATGTGCCTTGTAATCGTCATATGCATAGGCTTCCCAGACAGATCCAACCACAGCTTCTTTTGCTATCAAAGAATATGGAACTCATACATGTACTACAACATTAAACAAAACACATGGTAAAATGCTGATGGGATGGACATTAAAACTAGAAGGGCAAATGTTTCTTGCCCCAGGGACCCAGGAAGATCTAAGGGTGCTGCCTGTATGGGGCCTCTCCAATCCCCTTACACCCATATAATTTTGCTAAAGGCTCAGATATTCCTCTTATGGCCCAAACTATAGTCTCAGAGTAGGAAAGTAATCAAGAGGAACTAAACCAAAGGGGTTTGTAGAAGTATCATCAGTTAGCTCCAATCTCCTTTTATGTGTAGTGATAAAAAATGTGTAATATACTCCTTTAACACACATTGTGAATGACTTTCCTCCTTTTCTTATGTCTTCAAGGGAAAGCTCAAGTTTGGAAGAAATAGTTGAAAAGCAAGGAGATGTGATAGACTATCTCCAACGACACAATGCGCTGCTCAGCAAGAGACTACTAGCACTAACATCACAGCAAATCAGAGGTTAGAAATATCCAGGAAGCTGCTGCTGCATTTTAAGAGGAATCCAAAGCAATATAATTTGATTTGGAGGACAGACAACTCCACTTGATTACTGTCTCTAATGGAAGTAGTATAGCTCTCAAGTTGGAAGTATGAATTCTATTAGAAGTGTAAAATCTGCAGCTGGAGATATTGTCTATTTTGAACAAACTCTTTCTTTGAGGATGTTAACTTTTGCTGGGCTGAAGTTGGACCTGAGCTCCCTGACTAAACTTTGTTTTAATGTTGTTCAATTGAGATTTTTTGCACTGTTGTAACAAACTCCAAACTACCAAAGTCGTCTGTGCTTCTAGAACTCAAATATTTGTTTTCCAGAATGAAACATTGCTGGGTATGGCCCCTTCTGACTTTCTGGGTTTCTTATGGTAGAGGTTGAGATGAAATCAAATATTGTAACATGCTATAACAACTGTGCTCATTGTCTACCATGTTGAGTTTTTAAAGGCTATTTATTTCAATATTCCTTAAACACACTTCTACAGTTGGAGTGGAAGAGTCTATAGGGCAAATTGAAGAGACTCAGTTTCTGGATCAGTGTCTTTTGCTGTTGTGTGTTAAAAAGGGTAACTACACAAATGGGGAGATCAAGCAAAGATGAAGAATCAGGTGTTTGGTCTAAAACACATCCAAGTCTCTCCTTTGTGTGCAGGAAACGTAGGATTTCATGTCACTAAGCATAGCATGTAAAAACTAGGCTCGCAGACATTTGATCAAATTGATGGCTGATCAAGCATCTAAACAGAATTTCAGTGTAAAATGTCTAAATCTGATTTTTAGAGCTGTCCTAAATATTTGGCTTTTTTGCTGAACTTTTTCCCAAGAACTATAAATAGGAACTATTCTGCATTAAATATTTATATTTGGAGAGAGCATTTTTGTAAACTACTCTCTAAACTTGTTGTTGACTCTTTAGTTCAATACAATCTCAGTATAATGCTGGGAGTGGTGGTCATCTCAGAACACCAAAGGAAAATTACCCCATCCTGTCTTGGTTCTGGGACACAACTTGGTGTCCAATTCTATTGTAATCACTCAGAGTAATTAATAACATACGATACTTGTAGTTGAGGGACAACAGGAAAATTGGAGACTTGCTGCTATCTGACATTATTATTCTTTTCTCCCTAGCTGTATTTTTCAAAATACAGCCGATTTTATACTGAATATTTGAGGGATATATGAATCTTTGGTTTTAGAACACTCAGGTTTTGATGTAACTGCGTATAACCGTTTGTACATATATCTGTCTGAAAAGCTGAGAATGTGACTGAAGTTCATGCACAATAAATGCAATTAAGGAAAAGTTTAAAGCCTTTCATTACAATGATCATATCTACTCTTCAAATATTTAAAATGGGATCTCTTAATTTAAGGATTTTGGACCAGTCTGGAAAAGCAAGAGTTGGATATTGCCTTTTAATCTGTAATACCGGACAGCAGCATTTAGATGAAGAAGGCACTTTGCTAAACTGCTGATCACAGTAAAACCCTGCAAAGAGGAAGAACAGGATCTACTCATTTATGAATACTCCAGGTGCTTATGTTCTAAAGGTAACATGAGGGCTAGTAAAAACTTCTTAAGGGTGCCTTTCTCCAGAAAGTTCCTACAATGGTGATAGCAGCCTTATCTATCATGGATAAGTTGCTCTAAATTCCTGCTGCCCGGAAAACAGTAAGTTTGGGTTAGCTTGATGCAGCTGGTTCCTGCTGGAGTATCCCGCTGAAGCTAGCTTGTAGTAAAGTAGTAGGTAATAGCATCGTCACTTACTTGGCTGTCCTTAAAGCAAACTTCTCCACTGCATCAGTGGAAGAAACTAATGGGCCATGTGCAATAGAATAATACTTGGTACTAAGCCATGTGGGAAACCTACCTAAGTGAGAGGATAGCCCAAACAGAGCACCTGATGGCTTCGCTTGCAGTGAATCCTCTAGCTCCACACCAATGGAGAAACTTTAAGATCTGAATGAAGTGCTCACAGACTAGAATCTAGCGCTTCTTCACAATCTCACTGGAACTAGGGCTCGGTCTACACTTGGAACTTATGTCGGTATAACTACATTGCTCAGGAGTGTGGAAAATCCACACTCCTGGGCAACATAGTTACACCAATCTAACCCCCGATGTAGAGTGTGCTATGTCAATGGGAGGGCTGCTACCATCTCTTGGGGACATGGAGTTCCTACGCCAATGGAAGTAGTTCTCCCATTGGTATAGGTAGCATCCTCACTAAGTGCTACAGTGGTGCAGCTTCACCACTGCAAGTGTAGACAAGCTCTTGGTTTTGCTATTGCTGTCTAATAATAGGGGACAGAATCTTAATTCAGATTTGGTTCAGCTATAGCTGCCTTCTGTGACCTCAGTTTCTTTTCAGTCCCATTCTGAGACTTAATTGCTCAGTCTCCTAGAAGCTTCCTTTAGAGGATCCCAGGAAAACAAATCATAAGAGGTCTCTGAGCCTTGTGAGGGGTGAGTCTGGTGGCTCAGACAATGGCAGAGGGCAAAAAGGAACAGGATGGGCCAGGTACCACGAGATTTCCAGCCCCCAAAGGATTTCCGGAGTGGGCTGGAGGTCTTGTGAGATTTGGCAGGAGATTTGGAACCATGATAGGAGCTCTGTACTTAAGGCCACTTCCTGTTTTTTTCTAGTAGACAGAGTATGCAGATAATCACATGGATTAGAGGCAGCAGTTTGGCAATGACCAAAACCAACTCAATTATGCAGGGCATGTGGCTGGCCAACTGCAGCATTGGGACCAAGAACCTGTGGGGCAGCAGGATGGGCTAACAGACCTGGGACAGCTGCTTGATGCAGGGGGCTGTGTTGCCTATCCCAGGTGGGAAAGCAATGGGGAAAAGTCAGGAAAGCGAGAGGAAACAGCAAAAGGCTAGGAAGGGAACCACATCCTAAGCAGCCAGGGATAGGGCAACTCATGGAGATAATGTGCAGCTTGAAAACAATGCCCAGGTGCAATGCAACACCTCTGTCCTTGCAGCAGAGTGATTTCACAAACAATCGGGGCCCACTGTGAGGGGGGGAGGGGGTCAGGCCCTAGGTTCCAGCCTCCTCAGTGGGTGTGTTTTGGGGTTCAGCATATTCCTTCAGTGTGGCCTTATGGTCTCAGGTGAGTGCTTCTGGTGGAAGTAATGGGAGGAGCTCTAGGTAGCTTCAGGGTCTGGCCTGTAGGGAACCATAAGAGGAATGTGAACAGTGGGTCATACAACACACTGGCTGTCTTCAGGTATTGGGGATGGAGGAGGGGGAACCCAAGGCCTGAGCCTTCCAGCATCTCAGTCAATGGCCTTACAGATTCCAGCCAACAGGCTCCCTCATTCCTAACCCTACAGCCTCGGGTCCTCTCTGTGTGTCCGTCTGCGTCTCTCTCCTCTCTCCTCCCTCTTCCCTCCCCCCATTGGCTCTCTACAGCAACCTATTGGGTCATAAGAATGGTCATACTGGGTCAGATTCAGTGGTCCATCTAGCTCATTATCCTGTCTTCCAACAGTGGCCAGTGTCATATGTTTCAAAGGGCATGAACAGAACAGGGCAGTTATCGAGTGATCCAAGCCCAGCTTTTGGCAACTGGAGGTTTAGGGTCTACTAATATTGGTCTGAATCCAGTGTCTTATACAGCTGTTTCTGATCAGTTGGGGGCCTATCTTCTCCAGTCGATGCGTGAGAAGATATGGCAGGCAGAGTATATGAACAGCAGCTCAAGTCCACTCAGAGGGTGGTTGGGGCCACACAGCTGAAAAGAGCAACATATCCAATTAATGGGTGTTTTAGCCCCCCTTTTCAGGAATTAGCCCAAGGAGGAGGATTCCATATATTTGTGGAAGGTTTTTGTTAGGGTTTCAGGATCCTGTATGAAGGGGACAGGGTGCATGTAATGGCAAATAACTTCAGATCTGTTAAAGTAATGGAGGGCACTGCCAGGGATAAGATCTAGAAAGGGTTATTTTGAGCAGAGTTGTGGGTCCCTTTTGGCTATTGCCACAGCCTAGTCTTCATATCTTCCCCTTGGGCCTTGTCACGTAAGTGTCCAGTGAGTGTCTTCTTATTCATGATCTCTTGTACCCAATGGGAGAATTATTGACTGATGTGATTAACCCCAAGCTGTGCATTGTGCCCTATGTATCACTTGATGCAATGGTGCATGTAGTCGGCTTGTGCACCACTGTACCCTTGCTTGCAAAGACTGACAAAATTGGCATTCTGCCTCCTCCTGGTCTACCCGACAGACTCTGATCTCTTGGGGTTTTCCTTTCATGGTCAGTTTTATGTGAACAAAGCAATGCCCATGAGCTGTGCTATTTTGTGTGCAGTCTTCAAAAAAAATTCAGTACAATGTTGGACAGGTGAGTTAGGAGGACTGCAGGATGCCAGCAGGCTTCCACTCATTCCATATAGGGTCTGCAACAGTGGCTACCCAGTTGGGTTTGGGTGCATCAGATGTCCAGGTTATAGGACACTGGTAATCCAGGCCTATAAATTCTTAATGTGCTTGCCTGGGGGAGAGGTGGATGCAGATTGGGGGCTATAAGTGCCACTGGTTTTAATAATGTCTACTTCTTTCCTATGTCTATTGTATATAATGCACCAGTATAGTCAGTTTACAAGAGTGTGTAATTCAGTGACAAGCTTGTAGCTGAGCCTTGCCTGGGATATGATTTTTGTCTTGGCACAGTATCTGGGGCATGTGCTGGGAGCAGTTCATGTCTCTCTTGCATGGGCTGGCATGTTGGTCATCATTGTTCTCCCCATAATGACCTGAGAACCTAATCCAGGCTCAAACTGACTTGAAAGCTCCCATGGATGTTGGGCGGGAGGTGGCTGTATTTCCTGGCATGGGGATAGTATGGTTGGTTGGTCCTGGATAATCTTGGTAATGGGCGGCCTGAACTCTTGTGTAGTGCACATGCATGCCCTACCCTGAGCTTCCTGGCTATGGGATATTCTGGGGCAGATTTTTCAGTATCTGTTGTTTGGAGCTGGTCCGCAGGGCATAAGCTAAATATGCATGGGGCCAAAGACAGCGACTATAGCCTAGTGGTTAGAGCACTCTACTGGGAGGTGGGAAGCCAATGTTCAAATCCCTGCTCCATATCTGGAAGTGAGTCTCCCACATCCTTTGAGTGTTCCAACCTGTGGGGAAGAGGGAGGGGGCCGCACTACCTTCTCCTTTGTGTGGATAGACATGCTACCTAATCATGCCCTGCAGGCAAAATAGGGGAACATCTAGTTTGAGAATCCCACTGCGTCTTAGGCCTGAGACTAGCAGCTGGGTACCTGGACTCAAGCAACTGCATGCATGCTCACAAGCAGAAACTTGGACTTTAGGCATCTACAGTGTTAGGTGGCAGTTAAGCAGGAGTTTGAAGATTCAGTGATGCCTAAAGCAGCAGTTAAGCACTTAAAGCTTTTGTGAAGCTAGCCCAAACTTAATTTCCATAGCCATTTGTGCCCACTTTTAAAAGTCAAATTTGTTTAACATCAATAGGAATGTTAAGCTAATGCTGAGCACCTCTGAACTCCCACCCAACAAATTGAGCTTCAAAAACACACAGAATCCTTATAATTCCCTATTTTCATAACTTAAATCTCTTCTGCTTAAATTTGAGGGCCTGGTTTGACAGGATACAAGCAGCAATTCATACCAATGAAGACTTAGTAATGCTAATTGTGTAACTGAAACTGTGTTCAGATTATGAAGCTTTTTACCTTCTTGCCTCTGGGTGGAATTCAGTGCTTTCAGCTTGCAGTAATTGAGCAAATGTATTTGTCTTTCTTCAATAAGGAGAAATAGAATGAGGGAACCTCTACTTTCATGTCATCTATGGCTTTGCTACAGAAACTTGTGCTGAGGCATGTTATACAAAGTAAACTGCTTTCCCACAAAGCAAATGGCATGACTGATAGGTCATGGGTTTTGATCTGATGACCAGTTTTCTGGCTTTAATTAAAGTTCAGATGTGTGTGTTTTCAAGTGATATAGTACCCATCCAGCTTGGTTCAGCACACTTCGGGGGGGGGGAAGGGACGACGGACAAACTGGCAACACATTCAGTTTTATGAAGTTCAGAATTCAAAGTTGAAATTAGTTCTATTCACAATTAATGTGGGAGATAACTTCACAATATGCTTTTTATTTTTTCCTACTTCTAGACACTGACACATAAGCAAATACTTCATGATTCAAGTGCAGCAATGCAGCAGGCAGACTGTTATACCCATGTTTAGTTGGCATGTTGTACTCACTGCTCTGCAAACCCTCAAACTCCAATTTAAAAGCACAGATTTGCTACCTTTGAAAATAAGGACACTTCAGTGCCTAAAGATGGATTTAAGAACCAACCCTGAGCCTCCCATTTTTAAAATCTCAGCTGTAATGTTTTACAGAACTGAGTAACTGCTTTTTTTTTTTTTTTAATTCATAAATGCTATGGTGGAGTAACTGTCCACTAATTTTCATTTAGGCTTACATTTCCATCCACCCTACACTTCTTTTCCTCCCACCACTACCACCCATTCCTTTATTTCCATCTCACCCAACTACTATTGTTTCCCCTCGTCTCCTGTCTCCAGGATGTGAAAAAATAGTTGCACAGCCTAGTAAAAGATTAATTTTACTGCTTTCAGAGGGAAATTGTTGTTGAATTAGTAGGACTGATGCTTCTCTTTCCACTTCAGGGGGAGAAAGGTAGGCCTTCCTTGTGGCTGCATACACAAAGTGAGGGCAGTATCTGTAGTTTCCCCCAGGAGTCTGAAATATTGTAACTGGAAAACATGGTTACATGACCATACAAAACCCTACCTCCTCATCTGCAATTGTTAGTCTTCCCCTTCTTGCTTCCCTATTCTTCAACCTTCAATAAACATAACACTTTCCTAACTCTTCACCACATTCGTTTGTATTTTCATCTTTTCCCTTAGGTTTTTGTATAATTTAGAGTGGAAGCCTCCTGCATAAGGATTGGTTCAGGTAGGTTTGTACAGCATTGAGCAGAATGGGGTTTCAATCCTCATTCACCCTTTTGGACACTACCATGTTTTCTACCGAACAAAGAAAAATAGGAAAATACAGCATATTTGGAGATGCGATGTCTGCATATAACTGATAACTTTTCTGGCCTCTAATTTTCAGAGATGCTATGTACATTATTTGAGCATAATTAATGGGCTTTATATTTTGGCTTTTGGCAAACTTGCTTAAGTTTGTGAGTTACGTAAAGATGTAAAAAACCTAATGTTAATATGACATGATAATGTAAGAGCAACAACAATTACTAAACATTTTTAAATTTTATATCTATTTTTAATCCATATAGCACACATTAAATAGATTGAAAGCTGGCTGAGAGGCCTCAAAATGTAACTTTCAACAAGGAACCATCACTGAATGGGTGTATTTCTAGGGGGGTTGTTGGCCTTAGCTCTTTAACATTGGAAGAAAACACAAATCACAAAGTTTGCAGATGAGACACATATTGGGGGCGTGGCAAATGAAGAGGACAGGTCACTGAGTCAGTGACATTTTAATATGGCTAAATGTATATGTCTAGGAATCAAGCATGTAAACCATACTTACACCCTGGGAGACTCTATCCTGGGAAACAGTGACTCTGAAAAAAGATTGAGGAGTTGTGGTGGATAATCAGCTGAACATAAGCTCCCAGGGTTGGTGCTTGGATGCATAAAGAGGGGAATTGCGAGTAGAGTGATTATTTTACTTGCGTATTTTGCCGTGGTGTGACCACTGCTGGAATACTGTGTCCACAATTCAAGAAAAATGTTGAAAAAATTGGAGAGGGTTCAGAGAAAAGCTGAGACTAATTCAAGGATTAGTAAACATGCCTTACACTGATAGACTCAAGCAGCTCAATCTAGTTAGCTTAACAAAAAGGTTAAGGGGTGGCTTGATTGCAATCTAAGTACTACCTGGGGAATAAATATTGAACAATAGGCTCTTCAATCTAGCAGAAAAAGATTTAAAAAAAAAAAAAAAAATCCCACGATTCAGTGTCTAGAAGTTGAAGCTAGATATTCAGACTGGAAATAAGGTATACATTTTTAACAGGGAGAGTAATTAGCTGTGGGAACAATTTACTAAGGGTCTTGGTGCATTCGGTATTACGGACATTTTTAAATCAAGAGGGGATGCTTTTTAAAAATATATGCTCTAAGAATTATTTTAGGGAAGTTCTATGGCCTGTATTATATGGCAGGTCAGACTAGATGATCACAATGGTCCCTTCTGGCCTTGGAATCTATGAATTTATAACACTGTTTTACAGATTACTTAATCTGTTTATACTAACCTTTAACTATAAATGCTCGTCACATCAGCTTGATGTTTGTTTCCAGAATGAAAACTGCTCTGCATATATATTTATGCTAATATGCAGCACATTAGTGGAAGTGATTTGGTATTAGGTTATATGGGTACTCTAAGTCAATGGGGACAAAGCTAAGGCTAGCATCGACTTTGCAATTTACACCAGCACTCAATGTCCCATGCACTCAAACACAAGGTACACTGAATGAACAGGACCCATCTCTGTCTATAAGTAACATGTAATTGTTAGACTTGTTTTACAACATTTGTTCCAGTAACCATTACTTTTCTCAAATATTAGTGTTACTCAAAACATATCTAAGGATTGAAACAAGTTGTTCAAATTAATACAAGAGTTAAAGTAGCTGTTTTCCCTTTCAAGCAGTTTATTATAGTGGCCAGATACACAAATGTAGTGAATGTTACTGAATAAAGACATTTATGTCCAAGAAAAGTTTTGCAGTGTCTTTTGTATTACTGTCCATTTCTGATTTTGTGGCAGACATTGTGCTGCTTTTTCTTAAGATTCGTACTTCTCTTACTTTTCACTGAGAAGTCTATTTCTTTAAGACAAGATACGTTTAAAACTGCAGGAAGAGGGAAGCAATCTGTGTGTCACCCTAACTTAAAAAAGGGTACATGTGACAGTAACAAAGAAGAAAAATGCTCTGCAGAACAGAGCTGTCCAACTCAGGACATGAAATGTTCACCCAAAGCTAATCTAGCTTGAGTGCCAGATGAGTCAGTTCTTAGTTTGTTTGTTTTTTTTTCAGATCCCTTTCCTACTTGAAACAATTGCCATCTTTGGTGACCAACAGATATGTTATTCAAAATCACCTAACACCATATTCCTATCCAAGTGCTGATCTGCCAGGGAAAAGAATGTTAGTCGGACCCTACCTCTGTGAAAAAGGCCCTGATCCTAAGCAGCATCAACTCTTTTAATGAGGTCAAGGGTTGGGGGAGAAAAATCTAAAATTCTCTTCCAATGCTCCAACTAGAAAGTTAAATCCCTAATGGGATGAAGACCATCCAAGCAGAGACAGAGTACTTCAGCGGGAAGAAAGGCTCTAAAAATCAGACCTTAGTTGTGGCAGTGGGTTACTTTGGCACATTTAGACTTACTAAACTACCCAATCAAGGAAACACTAATACATTTTTTTGAAAATCTTTGGAAAACCTCCTCAACAACCCATAGCTGCCTCTTTGCCACCTGATGAGGTGGTAATAACAGTCAATTCCTCCCCCTCCTGATGATTTCAGAGCTCATCAAAACATATTGAGGAGACTGGCTGCTGCTCTGGATATCCAACCAGAAGAGGTGTAGGAAGAGTCTCTGACACATGGACATTTTAGCCTCTGCAGAACCCTCCTGGGTAGCTCTCCCTATTAGGAACCGACAAGGTTTTATGGCTGACCTCATCTTCCATGCCTCCCTCTGCTAAAAGGATGGAGAAAAGAGATGTCTCTTCACAGGGATTTGAGCGCTTCTCTAACCACCCTTCTCCATGCTCCCTGCTAGTCACTGCTGCTAATGAAAGAGAGAGACAGGGACACCAGGCTTCTACTTCCAAAAGGAAAGAAGCTAAAAAGCTAGATCTGGTCAGCAGGTAACTTTATTCCACAGGTTTACAGTTTAGGATTGGGATTTGCAAACCAAGAGGCTGTGCTGGGTTGATAGGATAATATCCTGAAGTTCAAAGACAAGCTTCTTGATAAGGCAAAACACAAATTCATTGCTATGGTGTAAGAGGGCAAATTAGTAGCCAGAACAGCACTTCAAGTAAGCCTGGATAAAGTGGACTCTGTGGCTTGAGCTATGGCTTCTGTCATTGCGATTCAGTGTTCATCTTGGCTGCTGTCATCAAGTCTTCCCCCGATGTGCAACAAACAATTCAAGACCTCCCATTTGAAAGCCCCTTGCTGTTTTCAAGAAGGCTTTATAGTCTTAAGGATTTATAGGCTACCCCTAAATCTCTGGAGATTTATACACTGTCGACAAAAAGAAAACTATAGCAGTCCCAACAGTTTCAGCCCTTCTTGTCATGTACCCAAAAAGAGCAGAAGATACAAGAAGCATCTTCCTTCTTCCCCCTCTTCTGCAGCTGTTCTCCTAGTCAAACTGGGTCCTCAATCATTTTGACCTGTTGGTTGAGAGCAGTCTCCCACTTATCAATAAGTACCATCTTTCCCCATCCCAATTTTTCCAACCACCTTTCCCACTTCTTAAGTGCTTGGAGCTGTTGTGCCAAGAGGCAATTCTCCTCTAGATTTTCTGCCTCTCCAGTTCCATCAACCTGAAAGCTGCTTACGTTATGGGAATTCAAAACACTCTGGCAGACCGTTTGAGCACAGAGGTGAAGCTTAACTGTTGATAGTGGGGGGGGGGGGGGGGGGGGGAAGTGGAATTTTTAACTAAAAACCCAAAACCAAAAAAAAAAAAAAAAAAAAAAAAAAAGGGAAGAGGAAAAAAGGGTATAAACCATGGCAGAATTCTGGGGGCTGCCCATCCCCCGTCACCTCTGCTTGATTGGGTCATGTGCAGGTCACCACTATGAGTGGTCTCTTGACCCAGATATATCCAGGGCCATTTTCCACCAGTGGGGAATTCCCTAAGTGGACCTATTTCTAACAAGAACAAACAAGTCTTTTTTGCTCCTGAGCAGGTCACAGCCCAAGTTCACTGATAGATACGTTCCTCATACCCTGGTCAAAAGGCCTACTGTATGCCTTCCCTCCACTTCTGCTCCTGTTCAAAGTCAAGCAAGGGTCTGCTCACCTTATTCTAGTAGCCCCAGCGTGGCCCTATCAACATTGGTTTTCATCTCTACTAGCTCTGTTGCTCCCAAGAGATGTGGATGTGGTCTCCCAGGACTACAGCCACCTCCTTCATCCCAACCTTCAGTCAGACCCTACACCTGACAGTGTGGATGCTTCATCGCTAATCTCCGAATACATTTGCTCTAAGGGATGCAGGAAGTGCTGTTAAATTGTAGAAAACCTTCAACAAAGTTTACTTAACTTGCTAAATGGAGGAGATTCTCTGTCTCATACAAAAAAAGTACCGCCCTCCAGCTCAGGCTCTGATTTGCCATATCTTGAACTATCTTTTGTTTCTAAAACAGCAAAGATTAGCTCTTAGTTCCATCAGTGTCCATCTGGCAGCTATCTCAGTTTTCCACCCTCCTGTGGATAACTGTCAATTTTTTCAAAACCTATATCCATCAGATTTCTAAAAGGTTTTCTCAGATTATACTCACAGGTTCATAGCCTGGTTCCACAGAGGAGTTTAAATTTAGGTTCTAGCAAAGCTGGTGGGTCCCTTTTGTGCCTCTAGTGACTTATTTTCCCCCTGTCTATGAAGGTGGCTTTCTTGGTTGCTATAACCTCAGCCAGAAGAGCAAGGGAGCTAGAAGCTTTAGTATCAGAGCCTCCCTATACAATTTTCTTCAGGGACAAGGTTTTCCTTTGACCCTAAATTCCTGTCTGAAGTGGCTTCTGATTTTTCACATTAATCAGGCAATTTCTTTACCGACTCTTTCCAAAGCCACATTCAAGTAAAAGGAATGGAAAAACTTCATACTCTAGCTGTTAGAAGAGCTTTGGCTTTTTACCCGGATCAGACTAAACCATTCAGGTCTTCATTGTGGTTTCAGACAGAGTAGGGGCCACCCTAAACCCACCCAGAGGTTCTCTTCCTGGATTTCCACCTGTATTCGTTTATGCTACTGATTGACTGATGTGGCTCACTCAACTAGGTTGCAGGCAGCTTCCACATCCTTTCTGTACCCATGTTGGACATTTGTAGGTTGGCAATCTGGTCATCAGTCCATACGTTTGCCTCCTCTTATGCCATCTCTTATCAACCTAGACACAATAAAAGATGTTGAGGCCGACCTCCAGTTCAAACTGCTTGTGAGTCACCTACAGGGGAATGCATATGTAAAATCACTTGAAGAAAAAAATTATCTACCTTTCCTTATGTGTTCTTTGAGATGTGTTGCACATGTCCATTCCAGTCTTTCTGGTAGGAAAGTACTGAGGGGGGCAGCATGGCCCTTTATACCTGGGTGCAATGGTGTGAGGCATCAGAGGGCACTTACACATCCCCAGTGCTTACTGCCAAGGGAAAAAATTTCTGATGACTGTATGTGAAGAGCACACATATCCAGAGCGAAATGGACATGTGCAACATCTTAAAGAACACCAGTTAAGGAAACATAGGTAACCGGTTTTTACAAAAGCTTAGCATGACTCTGTCTCCCCCTCACTTCTGTGCATATTTAAATTGTGACCTTAGTGCTGCTTTGATTTAGGGTTTTTTCCATTTAGTTTTCTTGGTTGGGGGGGTGGAATCCATAAATAATGTCATAGCATTCCTGTAGCTCCAAATCAGACTTAGAGATCCACACCTCATCAAAAGTAATGGAATAAGGAGAGATGAATCCTGGAAGAAGAGTATCCACAGAGCAGTTTATACCAAAGTTACTACTCGGTAATAATTATTCCAGAATGGGCATTTTGATAAGCTTCCAAATGTTGACAAGCCCTAGTAGACTACTTGGATTCTCTTGCTTTTTTTCTTTTTCAGTTTACCCTAAGCACAGAACATTCTGTAAGATTGCTTTGTTTTGTTTTTTTGAGGAGGGAAGAGGAGTGGTTGATGCTGTGAATGTCAGTCTGATTGTGGTGAAACAGTTTTATTAAAATTTCACTTGGAGGGACAAATTCTGCCTTCAGTTACATATGTATACAAACCACCTAAAGATAACTGAACTGGATCTGTAATAAGATTATAATTTAATCTGAAGAATCTTTATTGATTATGCCTAAACAAGAGAGAACCCAGATTGATTGTCAGTGCCCAGAGATTGAGTTTGCAGGACTGACAATTTAAAAAAACCCCATCTTATTAACTTCTAAACTGAGCAAATTTGGTCTAGAATTAGTAAAACACATGAAAACCCATTATACCATTTTACAATCACCCAAAACTAATACCATGTTTTAGGGTAGAAAACAGTCATTTTATCCCCAAACTCTCATAAATTAAAAAACAAATTGACAGATTTTCCTGAATTTTACACAAAAAATCATGAATATTTGAAAACAAGAACTTATACTGGAAGCCTAAATACAACTTTAACTGCAGTTTGCACTCCCAGCAAAAGTTAACATATACCATTCCACTAACAAAAAAGCCATAATAGCATAAGCGCATGTAACTTTCTATACATCCGTGTTGTTTATAAAACTTTCAAACAATGTCATCTTGTATCAGTTTACTCCTTGATAACCTGGGCTCTCCCTTCTACTCTGGAGAAGAATGGGATATCTACCGGAGCTAACAAGCCAATTCTTCCATTAGTTAAAAGAAAATATGCCTTCGGTTTGTAGAAAGAAATTACTGTGAGAAGGTCCACAACTGTTCTAATGGTTTTGAACTCTCGTTTTTTTTAGTTCAATGTGTGGGTACTGGGTGGAGCTGGTGGCCTAGGATATACAGGAACTCAGCCTGGATGATCTGATGGTCCCTTCTGGCCTTAAACCACCAGGTCTTCAGTCCATTACTAGAAGTGAAGATGACCACTTTAAAAAAATCCTGGTTTTCTAAATGTATTTTATTTTAATGTCTTGATTTCATTATTCCCAATCTGTAACTGGTCGGATTATCAGAGGAGTTGTATGGACTCCGGGATAGAAAAAAGGGCGGAGTTTCTCTGTAAAAGTTTCAGTGAAAGTGTAGATGTGAGAATGGTCATTCAGATTGTAAAATGAAATCTCTCCCAGTTCATAATCCAGGAAAATCCCAATCCGTTTAGGCTTCACTCTCAACAGTAGGGGTGTGGGACTGGAAGTAAGAGCTGTGTAAACATCTTTATTCCACAGCCTGAGTCTCCAATATCCATCCTCAGGTGATGGTGTAATCTTCCCTTTCCTAGTCACAGAGTCCCTACAAACTCCTAAAGTCCATTGAGTCTTATCTCCCACCTCCACCTCCCAGTAATGTCTTCCTGAGACAAATCCCTCTGAGCCCAGAACAAATGGGTAATAAGTAAATCTCTCAGGATTGTCAGGCAGATCCTGCTTGGCCTCTCCGAACCTCACACTTTTGCGGTCTTCGGACAGTATAAGATTAGGATGAGCTGTTTTTGGATCCAGAGTCACATCTGCTTTGAATTTCTTTATCATTTTCTTCAGGGCAAAGTGCTGCAATGGAAAACTGCAACTGTCCTTCTTCAGTTCAGTGGAGATGGCCTTGGGGATCCTGATATTTTCACACCTATTCAGCGTGCTCCTGATGCCCTTCAGTAGGTCAATGGCTGGTTGCTGGCACCTCTCCTCAATCTCTGTGATGAGCTTACTGAGGCTGGTGCTGTGGTCGGCAAGCTTGGCAGCGTTCTCGCTCAGCCTCTGCAGAATCTCTTTCTCCTCATCCTCTAGCCGCCGAAGCACGGCCTGCTGCTCCTCCTGCAGGAATTGGTGCAGCCTCTCAAACTCGGATGCAATTTTCTGCCGCCGGCTCTCAACTTTCTCCCTCAGCTCAGCCGGCTTCTTCTGCTCACTGGAGAGGAATTTACGAGCATCTTCTACCTGCCTCTTCAGAGGACCCAGGTAGGCACGCAGCTTCTTCTTATGGGCCAGGGCGGCCCTGTCAAGGGGACCCACGGCATGGTCACGGTGGTGGCAGGAGATACGGCAGGCTAGGCACACAGCCTCCTGGTCCTTCTCGCAGAAGAGACTGAGGACCTGCTGGTGCTTGTGACAGAGAGCCCTGGCGGTATCAGGGCGGGGGCGCCGGTGGCGCTGGCTGCGCTTGGCACGGAGCTGCCTGGCGATCTCAGCCACATTGCCCAGCTGGCGGTTGGTACGGAAGCAGCGGAGGTGGAAGCGCCGGCGGCAGACAGGGCAAGGGAAGTGGCCTTCCAGCTCCTCCCAGCAGCGGGCAATACAGCCCCGGCAGAAGTTGTGGCCACAGTCAATGGTGACAGGGTCACTCAGGTAGTCCAGGCAGATGGAGCAGCTGGCCTCCACCTGCAGGCTCTCCAGGGCCTGGGCCGTCGCCATGCTCAGCCCCGCCCAGCGCCCGCGCGCTCACCAACGGCCCCCAGACCAACAGTTCCTGAGACAGGCCTGCCACGTGACCCTGCCAGAGGGGGGCCCAGTCGCGGAGTCTCCAGGGTTTCGCTCGCGCAGCCGCTCAAGTCTGCTTGGGCCCAACATCTATCCCTTCCTTCCGGGGAGACGCTGCGGCCCGCAGCCAATAAGGAGAGGACTTTCCACCCCTGCATCCACGTCGGCCTCGGGCCCTGTATCCAATCAAAATGGAGAGCGGCCGGGGTTAAGGGTCTTTCTTCCCGCCCCTCGCTTTCTCTTCAGCCAATCAGAGATACCCTCTTCCTTCCGCCATGGCTTCCCGACGCAGCGGAAGTTGTGAAAGGCGGAGCTGAGCCTAGTTGAGCCTTCGCGGCAGCGCCAAATAACGTCCTCTCCGCTCGGTACTGGGACTGAGCCGCCCGCCATGAGGACTCCCCAGCCGTGCGCCTTTCCTCGGGGAGGAGATTACAACGGTGACACTTCCGTGCGCCGGAGACTACAGGTCCCGGCATGCAACGGGCACAAGTCCCGGCCAGGCCCATGACAGAGCATTGCCTGCCGGGAGCTGCGGTCTCCGTGCGGCGGGGAGCTGTGGCACGCTGGGAGCTGTAGTCTCAGCGGGGCTGCCGGAGTAACGTTACGTTCTGCTGCCCGCCGCACGTCGCTGCTTGGCTGTTACTGAGCAGGTTTGGGCCGCGAATGGAGCCTGCGCAGTAACTTCGGCTGAACGGGGTGCCTTGCCGCTGCTGTGCGCGGGGCCTGAAGGGGGGCAGAGCCCGGGGGGTGGGGCCTGAATGCACAGGAGAAGGGCAAGCAGTCGGGACTGTGAACGAGGCACTGGGGACGGCAGAGGGGATAAGTTACCCCAGCTGGCGAGGCGAGCTAGCTGCAGTAGTTGCAAACATAAGATGATGAGGACCAGAGGCGTCTTTTCACCCTAGCAGGATGGTACAGCTCAGCACCCCTTTCCCCAGGCTGTGTGCATCCCTGTGCCTAGACAAGGCAGCTCTTCCCTGTCGGAGGTGATGTTGGAGCTGTTCAAGGAGACCAGTGAAATAGTTACATGCATTCTCCCTCCCCGTCCGAGCAGTTTCACATTTATACATGGTGTTAGTGTTTACAAGAATCCTTTATCTGTTCCTATGACTGCATAAAGCCTCACAGCAATTCCCAAATGCGTTTGAGCTGCTGTTCTGATGACCTGAATTGGATTGCCTTTTT
The DNA here is from genome assembly GCF_002925995.2 of Terrapene triunguis. NCBI lineage: Eukaryota > Metazoa > Chordata > Testudines > Emydidae > Terrapene > Terrapene triunguis. Next base: position 30,619,103 of record NW_020664417.1, on the reverse strand, counting down.
CTTGTGATGCACTGTAAATGTGGTTTTGCTCCTTTAACTAGTTTACTTTTTAAAATGCATTTCTTACTCTTAGCACGTCTTCATCATTTACATTTGTTACTACTGGATGGATATAATTGTGCATAGGTTTAGTAAGAATCATTGAAGTTACTGGAAGCTTCAGCAATCACATCTCACAGTAGTTCTGGTACAACACTTCCTGTTTATATTACTATATTAGTTTTTAATTCTAAATTCTAGGGGGTTTTCCTCATGTCTAAATTCTAGGAGTTGTCCCCTCTTCTAGGGTGCCACCTGATGTACTGAGCTTCCACTGAGCCTGCCCGTTCCACCAGCCTGGGCTCCCTCCCTGTGTCCTGCTGCTTACACACAGGTAGGGACACTCCCAGCTGTAGCATCATACAGAGTCTGTGTGGGAAGACAGCTCAGGGATTGCCCTGCACTCAAGTGCCCACACCCTCTGGAGTGTAAACCCCAAATTATATTTCTTGCACTGCACAGAGAGCTATACAATGTAAGCTCATGAAATTCGCTCCCTCCCTCAATTTGGAGAAAGATATGCACAGTTTCCACCCCCAGTTATGGATTACACAAACTAGTTATAGAATAAACAAACAAAAAAGTTTATTAATTACAAAAGGTAGATTTTAAGTTATTATAAGGGATAGCAAACAGAACAAAGCAGATTACTGCGCCGATAAAACAAAACACACAAACTAAGCTTATTACACTAAATTAAGTGCTTAATAGTAGCAAATTCTCACCCTACGTGTTGTTTTATACAGGTTGCAGAGTTTCTCAAAGGTAAACTGCACTGCTTGCAGCTTAAATCTCCAAGTCTTCCTTTCACAGGCTAGACTTTTTTGGCCTGGGCTCAGCCCCTGCCTCCCGCTTAGTTCCTTTGTTTCTTCAGGTGTTTTCAGCAGTCTTCCTTCGTGGGTAGGGAGGCAGTGGAGAAGAACCAAGATTAACTCAGTCCCCAGCCTTAAATAGGATTTGCGGAAATCCTTTGTTTCCCAGTTTGACCCCCACCCTCTCTTAATGGAAAAACTAGAAGTCCAAGATGGTGTTCAGTACCAGATGACATGATCACCTGACCCTGCACTGTTAAAAGCAGCATCCCTGGAAACTTCTCAGGAAGGAGGGAGATTAGCATCTTCAAAGTCCTATTGTCCTTCCTAATGGCCCATCCAGGCTGATTGCATACTGTCTGGTAGGCATTCCCCAAGTGTAAACAGTTGTAAATTGTTACATAGTCAATACCTAACTTCAGATACAGAAATGATACCTGCATACAAATAGGATAATCCTATTCAGTAAATCATAACCTTTCCAATGACACCTTACATAACCCATCTTGCATAAAACATATCTTAGTTATGCCATATTCATATCATAAGCATATGTCTATGAAGAATATGGGGTATAGCAGGGGTCTCAAACTCAAATGACCACGAGGGCTGCATGAGGACTAGTGGATTGGCCTTAGGGCCACATCACTGACACCCACCCCTTGCTGCCCCTGGCCCCGCCCCCACTCCACCCCTTCCATGAGGCCCCAACCCTGCCCCGCCTCTTCCCTGCCCCCATTTCAACCCCTTCCCCGAAGTCCTCACCCCAACTCTGCCCCCTCCCTGCCCCCAGGGGTGCGGGGTGTGGCGAGGGCTCAGGGCAGGGAGTTGAGATGCAGGAAGTGTGCAGGTTACGGCAGGGAGCTCGGCAGGGAGTTGAGGTGTGGGGTGCAGGAGGGGTGGGGGTGTGGCAGGGGGCTCAGTGCACGGAGTGCAGGAGGTTTGCAGGGTGCGTCAGGGGGCTCAGGGCAGGGAATTGGGGTGTGGGGTGCAGGTGGAGTGAGGGGTGCGGCAGGGGGTAGGGGTGCAGGGTGTGTCAGGGAGCTCAGGGCAGGGAGTTGAGGTGTGGGGTGCAGGAGGGGTGAGGGGTGCGGCGGGGGCTCAGGGCAGGGAGTGCAGGGTACGGCAGGGGGCTCAGGGCAGGGAGTTGGGGTGTGGGCTGCAGGATGGGGGAGGGGTGCGGCAGGGGGTCAGGGTGCAGGGTACGGCAGGGGGCTCAGGGCAGGGAGTTGGGGTGTGGGGTGCAGGGGGGTGAGGGCTGCAGCAGGGGGTTGGGGTGCAAGTGTGGCAGGGGGCTCAGGGCAGGGGGTTGGGGTGCATGAGGGGTGTGTGGGATGTGGCAGGGGGCTCCGGACAGGGGGTTGGGGTGCGGGTTCCGGCCCGGCGCCGCTTACCTAGAGCGGCTCCGGGGTGGCAGCGCTGCGCACCGTGGCCAGGGCAGGCTCCCTGGCCCCGCTCGGCTCCAGGAAGCAGCCGGAGTCCCGGGGGCGGAGGAAAACGGCACCATGTGCTGCTCTTGCTGCTCCTCCAGGTACTTCCCCCAAAGCTCCCGCTGGCCGTGGTTCCCCGTTCCCGGCCAATGGGAGCTGCGGGGGGCGGTGCCTGGAAGTGAGAGCACAGAGCCCTCTACTCTCCCCCCCCCCGCCCTGCCTGGGGCTGAAGGGCCATAGTTCCAACTGCTTCAGGGAGCTGTGCAGGGCTCGCGGCACCACAGGGTAGGCAGAGGGGCGCGTGGGGAGCTTGGCGGTCCGCATGAAAGAACCCCGCGGGCCGCGTGTTTGAGACCCCTGGGGTATAGGGTCACACCATGCACAGGTTTATTCTTTGGGATGGTGTGACTTTAAGGCTGACTGATTTCCTGGGTTGGTCTCAAAACTTTTTTTTTTTTTTTTTTTTTGATTCACCAATGGAGATTGTTTTTGTTAACTATTATCTTGCCTCTGTCTAGCACCCTAGTGTTTTTTTTTACATGTTGCAATTTGTGTGTAGAACTTGGGTTCCCAAATATTCACTAATGACCAGATTTTTAAAGGTTAAAAGCATCTAGATGCTTTTGAAAATCCCCCTAGTTGCCTAAATACCTTTAAAGATTTGGCTCTGACACTCTTGTATAAAATCCTTCTCAAAAGCAATTTTATACTGTAATTTTTATTAAATATAGATCTAAAACCCCAAGATAAATTGGCAATTATAAGAATTAAAAAATCGTGAGTTATATACCTGAAAGTCATGAAATTAAAAAAATAAATACGTTTTTGGTTTCTTTTAATTTTCCTTTTTGTTTCTGAGCCTTTAGGGTACATCAACGTCATACTTCTGTTACCTCTCCCAAAGAATTCGTATTCTTAGAACAGTTGTATATTCCTACAATAGTTAATATCATTTTGGGTATCCAGTAACGTGATTTCCCCGCCGCCCCCCTTTGTCAGTTGAGCAGGGGAACTAGTTTTAAGTGCAATGTACTACCCCGATGAGCCACATGATAGAATAATGGTTGTAAAAGTATTCTTTTGTCTGGTGTTCTTCAGTGAAAGGGGAAATTCCACCTTTCCCCATCCACCAGCACAAACCCGGATGATTTTCTGAAAGTATAAAACAAGATGTTTGGTCATCTTTAGTTTGGCCACCAAATCCTCTTTCCCCTTGCTAAAAATACAAATATGACCACAAATGAGGGACTAAAAAGAAAACAATCTAAAATACTGTAGTGGAGAAATACTAATTATACTGAATCACTGCTTTATAAACCCCACAGCTCTTGGCTTTGATGCTGAATCAGCTGGTCCATTTCTTTTTGTTTCTCGTGCATTTTACATTTAGATAGAACTCTTCATTCCAGAATGCTCTGCTCATTTAAACTGTACACTGGTCATTTCATCTGCTATTGAAGTGCAGTCAGTTTTGGGACCAGACATGCCAGCTGTTTAACAGTGCACAATTGAAAACACAGGAAGTATTTGGTTAGGCAGAATGTCATTAGAGTTTATTCATAACAGCCAGGTGAACACCTGTGCTCTTGTGAAACATGCACTAGGATAATTAATGACTGCAGTGATCATGCTCTGGGTTTAATATTTTAGCCAAGACAGTATGGGGGCAGAGTTTCTATGCTTAGACATGGGCAAGAGTGGCATCTAATGAATTACAAATACTGCTTCCTTTTGCACTCTACTTGTTACTTAGAAATCTCCTATTTAGCCCAACTCTACTTGGCATAATCCTGCCAGCACTTACACACAAGTAACTTTATGCACATGAGTAGCTACAGAACTCATTGGCACTAGTTTTGTGTATACAACTACTCACATGTTTGCAGGTCTGAGGCCTTAGATTGTGTGATCTGTAGGATCACAGCCAGAATAGTATGAGCATAAACATTAAGAATTAATCATTAACACTGAAGTGGTGGCTATGAAGTAAATGACATACTATGTATTTTGGTTTGCAGTTAATAAAAGCTTTGTGTCTTTCAGGATTTTTTACTGTTTTTTAAAATGTCTTTATTTCTCCAGAAAAAATAGTGCTATAAAAACCATGCTAAAAGTACATACACAATCTACAAAAAGAACAGGAGTACTTGTGGCACCTTAGAGACTAACAAATTTATTAGAGCATAAGCTTTCGTGGGCTACAACCCACTTCTTCGGATGCATATTGAGTGAAACATATATCGAGGAGATATATATACACACATACAGAGAGCATGAACAGGTGGGAGTTGTCTTACCAACTCTGAGAGGCCAATTAAGTAAGAGAAAAAAAAAACAACAACTTTTGAAGTGATAATCAAGGTAGCCAAGTACTTCTATTAATATTATTGTTTGTTATTTTATTATAGTTTATTTGAGGTACTGCTCAGATGTGTTAAGCACTTTCGAAACATTCAACAAGGGATATTCACTGCCCAAAGGAGCTCTCATGTATGCATGCTAGGTAAAGCAAAACAAATTTTCCCCTCAGTAGACATTGGTGTACAGTTATGTCTTTGTGAATAGTGCATACATTTTTCTACCTAAACAGTTATTAATGTGTCTTGAATGATCTCTTGCAATAAATGATCTCTTTTACCAAATCTCTACTATTTCAAGACTATGTAATCTGCTCAGGACTAACCCAATTTAATGAACAGTAATCAAGGAATAAAGCCATTCAGCTGACAAGTCTATCAACAGCCTAACTCTGAGAGTTAGGCAAAAAAGCATCATCATTACTGGATTTAGCTAAGCACTTAAGCATTGCTCCTGAATAAAAAGGTATGTTACAATGTTTTTTGTATCAGAATTGTGCTATGGTTGACAAAAAATATATTGATTGTTGTTACTAGAAAGAAATAAGGTAAATATTAGTAGTAGATCACTATACAAAGTACTGGTCTGTAGCAGTTTATGATTCACTTGTGCTATGGAGTTAAAATATTTGAGTTTCGCTTACTAAACCTAGCATTTTTGGGTCAAATTCTGCTGTAGGTTACACTGGGATAAATGTACTGCGACCGAGAGCAGAGTGAGTGTGTGTGTGTGTGTAAGAGAAGCATTACCAGACTTATTCTTCTATAATTTCCTTTGTCTATACTGGAAAGGGAAGAGGTGAATTGTTTATCATTTGTGAACATACTGCTCTGCTGTTTCTCACCACAGTCTATTTCCTGCTGACCTGGTTTTATATTATTTTGTATTTCACTCTAAATAGCTAATGTAATTTAAAGAGTTGTTGAAAGGGAGTTGGATATAAAATTTGTTAAATAAATAGTCCAACATAATCTCAGATTCCTTCTCTATTTTGGGATATTTATTTAGGTTTCAAAAACCCACATTTTGACTGTGTCAGCTTGAGAACTAAATACCACTTAGTTAAGGTTTTTTAAAATTCAAGTTAGGTTAGTTCCTTATGTAATTGAGTTCTGATTTTTCAGCAGCTTCCATTTGCATGTGTGCAGCCCTGCAGGTGTATACACACACAATGGAGCTAATCCTGTTAACACCCAGGCAGATGAATAATTTGATTCAGTTCAGTCGGATTACTCATGTGGGTTTGTTGTGGCAGGATTGGGACCCAAATGTCTCCTATTTTTGTAGGTGATACCAGATTCTCACATACAAACGCCCATTTGTCTAAATGGGCTTGCATGTGTATATTCTACACTCCAAGTGAAAGTGCACCTTAAACAAAAACAAAACAAACAAAACCAAACCCCACACACAAAAACCTGTACGTAAGTCAAGTGTGATTTGAGGCTCAATTGAATATCGGGCCTGTTAGTCCCAATTCTGCTGTCACTAATGTTGATGGCAAAATTCCTATTGACTTCAATGGCTACTACCACTTTTTTCCATTTTAGACTCAAATAAGCACCATATTGTTATTTACTTGTTGTATTCATCCTTTCCAGGAATGAGTTAATGCTGATTTTGGCTTTTGCTCTCAATTTGGAAATAGGACCACTTCTTTTACTGCTGGAGTTGCTGCTTGCCCTAAAACAGGGCAATGACATTTCATTTTATTTGCAGGAAATTTTCAGTTTTCAAGGTCCAGTGTAGTTTATAGGACAGTTAAAGACTCACATTTATTTCAGACTTAGAGATGTGGAATCATGTCTGCATCCCAATGCAAATCACATTGTTTTATCATATCAAGTGACATGACGCAGTATAATGCTTTAACTATACTATCCTATAGGTTAAATGCAAGAATCTCATAATAAGTTGTTTCTATGTATCAACATTACTAGAATTATTTTAATACTTTCAGAATGCAAAGAAAAATTGGGGAAAAAAATCTGCTGAAAATGTAACATCAAGTGAATAACTGATTTTTATTTAACCGTATGTCAGAAATTGAGTAGGAAAAGTTTTACATTGATCCCTTATGAAATTTACAAAAGAAATTAGGTACATTCTTAATTTTTCTTTGGGTGCAGGACCCTTTACACATAAGGAATATAAAATTAAAATTAAAAACAAAAATTGTACAAAGTTTATTTAAAATGAGACATTAATTGAAGAGCATAATTTTTTTTTTTTTACAAAATATACAGCCACATAGGTATTTTATAAACACAAATAACCATCAAAGATCATGACCTACGTTTTTGTGGTATGCAACATGATTTATAACATTCAGGATTCTTTTCTAAAGTCTAGATTGAAGATTTTTGCTTCCTAAGAGAGGTTAGCACTTACAGCTTTCTGATAGATACATTATGCTTTTCTTAAAGTTAATTGCATAATTATGGCTACATATAAACATCCAATACTACCATAAACATTAAAACCCATATATTTGTCCATAAAATGTAACTATTAAATATTTATTTTTCACCATTCTTTTTCATATTCTTTACTAGGTATTATATCTAAATAGAAATACACAGACATATGTGAATGGTAAATAATAACTATTAAAATAATAGCTCTTTCAGTGGTATAATGTTGGTCTAATTTTTGAAAAATTTCAAAGCTACAATGCTTTGCTGTTACCCACATGGCTATTTGTTGGTAGGTAGAAAAGAATGACTTATCTTTTTATGGCACTCTTGATTTTCCCAAGTTCCTGAAAGGGGTCCTTTGAGATTCCATTGTTTTTCCCAACTTAGAGAAATCTGAAACTACTGTGAAGTTGTTCCAGAAGGAGTCTGATAAGGTTCTGAGTGTGGTGATGGCTTTTACATAGACACCTGCACTGATTAGAATGCTGCAGCTATCACATCACATTTTCTTGACTGGTTTCCTCTTTCATTCTTCTTTCTGTTAGAAAGTATGGTTTGGGAAGGCAAAAATCACACTTGATTTAAAATCATTGCACTGTCAATTCCATTAATCTTTAAAGAGGTTCATGGATGTTCAGTAGCTCCCTACATTTTGACACAGAGAAAGTTTTTGTTTCTGTTTGTAATCGTTACCAGAATTTCATCTCATTATTTTGATTGCATGAATTAGGCACCTCACCTCTGCTGATGTGTGGTTGCAAGGAGCTGTGAAGTGTGTGGATTTTAAAAAAATCAAATGCATTCTTGACCTCTGGCCCAGGAAGGAATAGCTTTCTTTTTATTTAAGTTTCTCTTTCACTATGGTGCCACATTCCAAATATTGTTTTCCTTTTAATTAGAGGACCTGATTACTATAGAAAATCAAGGTTAATCAAACAATGATTTTCTTTGGTGGTTTGTTTTTTATTTGTACTGGTTGAACAGGGTGTTTGTAGTGGAAGCCAATATCCTTAAATGCAATGGTCATAGTTTGCTTATTCTGCTTCATTTGAATCAGGTAAACAGTAGATATTCACCCAGTGGGCCTCATTTTCTTTAAATCTGTTAAATAAGTAAATCATTCAACAGCCATTGCTGTTTGTGTAGGCTCGGAGGAGCCTGTGAGTCTCATAATTTTGTTTCAAGTGGTCTGCTAGGAAGGGCTAATAGATCCCAACTACTGAATTCCCAGATACATTACAACGGTCTCCTGTGACAGCTCAGATTCCAGAAAACAAATGGTAAGCTTTGCAATAACAGCTCATTAGATAGAAGGAAATATGGTCTTGTGCTTGAGGCACTGGAGTGGGACTTGGAAGATCTGGGTTGAGTTCTGCCCCAGATTTTTGTACCACAATGGACAACTCACTTAGGGTCAGATCTACAGAGAGATTCAGGTACCTAACTTCCACTTTTAGGCACCACTGTGAGCCACAAAATCCCCACTTGGCTGCCACCTAACTCTGTAGGGATCTAAACTCACACAGGCCTAACTTTTGCTGTAAAAAAGTCTCCTAGGTGCCTAAGTTTCTGCCTCTGGGCATGCACACTGCTGCCTCAGGCATCCTGGTGCCTGTCTATCTCCCATCTAAGCCCCAGTGCAATTCTCAAATTAGGGAAGATAGGTGCCCATCCTTCTAGCTCGCCTGCAGGGCCTGATCTGGTGGTTTACTTGGGGCACACCAAAGGGCTGGTCTGCACTGGAAACTTACATTGGCAAAGCTACGTGTCTCAGGCGTATAAAAAAATCCACACCCCTGAGAAATGTAGCTATGCTGTCCTAACTCCCGGTATAGACTGTGCTAGGTCAACAGAAGAATTCTTTAGTCAATCTCATTTCTGCCTCTCAGGGAGGTGGATCAACTATAGCAATGGGAGAACCCCTTCTGTCACAGTAGTGAGTGTCTACATTGAAGTGCTCCAACGGTGCAGCTGCAGCATTTTAAGTGTAGATGATAGCTACGGCCCTACCAAATTTACGGCCATGAAAAACGTGTCACAAACCGTTAAATCTGGTCTCTCTCCCCCTTCTCCCCCCACCCCCGTGAAATCTGGTCTTTTGTGTGCTTTTACCCTATGCTATACAGATTTCACAAGGGAGACCAGCATTTCTCAAATTGGGGGTCCTGACCCAAAAGGGAGTTGTAGGGGGGTTACAAAGTTATTTTAGGGGGTCACGGTATTACTACCCTTACTTCTGCGCTGCCTTCAGAGCAGGGTGGCTGGAGAGTGGCAGCTTTTGGCTGGGTGCCCAGCTCTGAAGGCAGAGCTGTCGCCAGCAGCAGCGCAGAAGTAAGGATGGCAATCCCATACCATGCCACCCTTACTTCTGCACTGCAGCCTTCAGAGCTGGGTGGCTGGAGAGTGGCGGCTGTTGACTGAGGGCCCAGTTCTGCAGGGAGCAGCACAGAAGTAAGGGTGGTAATACCATACCATGCCATCCTTACCTCTGTGCTGCTGCTGGCCACGGCTCTGCCTTCAGAGCTGGGCACCCAGCCAGCAACCGCCACTCTCCAGCTGCCCAGCTCTGAAGGCAGCGCTGCTGCCAGCAGCAGAACAGAAGTAAGGATAGCAGTACCACAACCCCCCTATAATAACCTTGTGACCCCCTCACAACTCCTTTTTGGGTCAGGAGTCTCATAATTACAACACTGTGAAATTTCAGATTTAAATAGCTGAAATCATGAAATTTGTGATTTTTCAAATCCTTTGACTGTGAAATTGACCAAAGTGGACCATGAATTTGGAAGGGCCCTAATGATAGCCTAACTCTGTGCAAAAGGATGGGGGGAGGAAGCAACAGCAGTCACTTCCCTTAAAACTGTTAGTCCAGTGGTTAGGGCACTCACCTGGGCTGTGGGAGACCATGGTTCAATTCCCCCTTCTGCCTGATGAGGAAAAGGGATTTGAACAAGAGAGTGCCCTTACCACTAAACTATGGGATATTCTGATGTGGGTCTCTCTTGCTAAAGCCTGTCCATTGAAGTTAAATATTAACTGGGCCAGAGAGAGAGAGAGAGTGTGTGTGTGTGTGTGTGTGTGAAGGTGAAGCATTCTGCAGGCCAGTGGTTACAGTATTCATCTCCTCATCAGGCATAGGTGAGAATTGAAAGTGGGGTCTTCCATATCCTGGTTGAGTCACTGGCTTGTGTAGAAGCAGGCAGGTGCCTAAGCTGGGTGTTGCATGAACTGGCTGTTTCAAGGCCTAACTTGTCTGATTCCAGGAAGGAGGTTTCCAGCTGTGGATCACTAGCTAGATTCCTCCCTGCAGCTGGACTTTAGGTGCTGAACATTGTCAGGGGCAGGGCTTAGGATACACCCCTCTTGTCAGCACCTCCCGTTGGCTAGTTTAGGTGACCCCTGCCCAGCATGCTGGCTTTTATGGATCCCATTCTAAAGCAACTCTCTCTCTCCCCCTTCCTTGTATAGGGAGCCTAGGTGCCTCACTGCAACTTGTATATCCCAGTGATTTTCAAGACACCTAAAGTTAGGTTTTGCAACACACCACATTGTATCACTTAAGTCTCTCTGTGGATCCAGGCCTCAATTCTCTATCTGTAAAATGGGAATAATAATACTTGCTTTGTCTCTCTTGTCTGTTTAGACCAGGGAGGGCTAACCTGTGGCTCTGGAGCCATATGTGGCTCTTCAGAAGTTAATATGCGGCTCCTTTTATAGGCACAGACTCTGGTGCTGGAGCTACGGGCACCAACTTTCCAATGTGCCAGGGGGTGCTCACTGCTCAATCCCAGGTTCTGCCACAGGCCCTGCCCCGACTCCACCCCTTCCCGCCCTCTCCCCTGAGCCTGCAATGCCCTCACTCCTCCCTCTCCCTCCCCCAGACAGCTGATTGGGAGGTGGGGGGGGCGGGAGGGAGAGGTGCTGATCGGCGGGTTTGCCAGTGGGCTGAAGGCGCTGGGAGCGGGGGAGTTAATGGGAGGGGACTGCTGACGTATTACTGTGGCTCTCTGGCAATGTACATTGGTAAATTCTGGTTCCTTCTCAGGCTCAGGTTGGCCACCCCTGGTTTAGACTGTAAACTCTTTGGGGTTGGAACTGTCTCTTACCATAGGTATGTCCAGCTACAATGTGGTCCTGATTGTGGTTGGGGTCTCTAGATGCCACTGTAAATAAATAAAGATGCTAAATTACAATTGTGGTAAATACACAAAAATAAATTTCCAGTTTAAAACTGGAAAGGAAATGGAACTCAAAGGTAAAGCCCACTTAAGATATAAGGCCTGATTTTTTTTCAAAAGCACTGATTACCAACAGCTCCAGCTGAAATCAGTAAGAGCTGCACATGCTAAATCCCTCCTCCCCCCAAAATGAAGCCCTGTAGACTTCTAAAGAGCTTGACAGAACAGGATTATAACAATCTTTAGCTAAACGCCTATAAAATTGGGTATGAATTAATGAGTACATTTTTTTGCTATGTCACTGACTTTTTGTTACTAGAAATTAGCTCCCTGAACTAAAGCAGATAACTTTGAAAATAGCTTTTAGTCTGGCAAATTGATATACTGTATGGGGAAGAAGGGAAGAAAAAACCAGAGTAAGTGCATATTTATCACCCAGACAGTGCAATCTGAAGCCAAATGTATGATATACTATTTCGGGGACACATTAGAGAAAATGTAGATAGTCTGTTCACAGACTCTCTCTAGTCTATAAATGCAGGATTGGGGGAAAGGGGTGCTGAGTCCACTATCTTAATCAGAATTGAAGCAAGTCGTTCAGGAGTGACTCAACAAGCTCCCTGCTCCTAAACTAAAATTCCACTATCCCTCTCTACATTCAGCTCACTTAACTCCTGTCTGCCTGCTGAGCGTGCTGATCTGATTGCTTAGCTGGTTATGTTTATGCTGATACTGATGAGGGATCTTGTCTCGACTGTCTCCTTTGAAATGAGCAGGCAGGTTGGCCTTGGTGCTCAATACTGAAGCACCAGTTAGGCAGATCTCTCTTTAAACACTTTAATATGAGCGTTTTTAAACCTGCACCCTGAAAATATTCTAGTTACTGCCTCAATGCAGTGTTGGAATAAATCTGGGGTTATGCTGAAGATACCTCTTAATCATTCTTTAGGCTTGCAGTTTTCCAGCTTCCTGTGCTTTTCCTATGTATGTCATATACACATACCATTGTGTTTATAGACCAGTGTAGCCAGTTGCTACTTGGTCGTGGTAGCAGCAGGGAAACACGGATGCCCTTGATAGGTAGTTTTGGGAGTGGTGTGTGTTTGCTTTATGCAAAATAGAAATTATATTCATGGCATTGTCAGAAGCTCTGCTTTGGGCTTTGTTTTATACAGTCAAATGCTTACTTAGCTAATTGAAACCTCTTGGCTCCTCCTAGTCTAGATTCTGTCATTATTTATTAATTATGCTGACATGCCTGGGGCTAGCACATTATCTTGACTATAACAAAGAGTTTAAAAGATGCAAAACTATTGACTGCATGTTTTATTCATTCTTAAAGTTATGAATGTTTTATTTATTCTTAAATTGCATGCTTCCCTGAAAGGGAGTCTTGGTATCCTTTTGATGCCTACCCTACTATATTTACATATGCTACTTGTATGCTTCTGGAGTCACAGGAATGCGTTTGAATATGCACGTATTTGGATGCATATTCTGTAATCTGCTATAGAGCATTAATGTTTTCCCCTTGCATAGCCTTTCATCCAAGGATCTCAAAGCCCCTTGCTGACATTAATTAAGCTTCACAATCCTCTTTGAAGTACGTAAGTTAGTGATGGGAGAACATAGGGCAAAGAGTAAGACAGAACAAGTGACTTGTCCCACCTCACACAGCAAATCAGTTACAGCTATAACCGAGTACTCTTGGTGCCTAGTCTAAAGTTCTCATCCCGGGCCAGCGCTTCCTTTTTAAACATTTGGGGTTAGCTTTTCATACAAAGAGAAATGTACTCAGAACTACAATAGTACAGTGGGAAGTGTTTCTAGCCCAGCAACGTTTCAGATATAACAGATTCAAGAATTTTCAGCCTGTGTAAGGAGAGGAGGGAGTTTGAATTTGCCTAGGGGAGAAGTATAAAGGAATGCTAATGTGGGACAGCACGTTATCCAAAGGAGCTAATTTCTTGTGCAGAATCTGCCATACTGAAAACACTGTAATCAAGTGCAATAATCCTAGCACATCTGGGATCCTGCCATGGAGTTTAAATAAAGCATACTTTTCCCCTCTACTCCTTTTGTCAAAGCCCTGTTTCCAGAACAAAGAAATCGCAAGGACTCGAGACCAAATGCAATCATGTCTGTGGTTTGGTTTAGTAAAATGCAGCGCAAACTGTTTTGAAATGTAAGCAGAATTTGGAAATGTGCTTATTCTGGAGAGCATGTTCAGCAGTGTTTCCAAAGAAATGTATAGGGAAGCTTTGATAATTACATCCTCCTTGGCGCCTGGTTTTATTACCGAACTCTCCTAACTTTAGCAAAGTAAGGTTGGATTTCATATACCTCAGGGGAAGGGCACTCTGGAGTGGAGAGGCATACATCGCCTGTGGGAGCAGTTGTGTCTGTGCAGCTTTCTGCGCAGGGCCAGGTTAGCTGAAAGGCAGAAGCGGGAATTGAAACCACACGGTTTGAATCGAAAACTTCAACAATCAGACAATTACACTTGTCAGATATCAGGAATGGCAATATACAAAAACCTGTAGGAGAACACTTCAACCTCCCTGGCCACACAATAGCAGATGTAAAGGTAGCCATCTTACAGCAAAAAAACTTCAGGACCAGACTCCAAAGAGAAACTGCTGAGCTCCAGTTCATTTGCAAATTTGACACCATCAGATCAGGATTAAACAAAGACTGTGAATGGCTATCCAACTACAGAAGCAGTTTCTCCTCCCTTGGTGTTCACACCTCAACTGCTAGCAGAGCACCTCACCCTCCCTGATTGAACTAACCTCGTTATCTCCACACTGATTTATACCTGCCTCTAGAGATTTCCATTACTTGCATCTGAAGAAGTGAGGTTCTTACCCACGAAAGCTTATGCTCCCAATACTTCTGTTAGTCTCAAAGGTGCCACAGGACGCTCTGTTGCTTTTTACAGATTCAGACTAACACGGCTACTCCTCTGATACTTGTGTATACTGAGCACACAGCATGCAAAAGAACCTGATATCCAGGCATCACCGCGGGCATTGATGGCCTACACCAACCTGTTTGTTTTTGCATTTTTCCCCCTTCTGAATTTCTAAGAATTTCTGGCAAGTGCTATTGGATATTAAGCAGCAAAGCAACGGAAAGAAACACAAACGTCTTTGCACTGAACCATACCGCTTCTTCCATATTCGCCCTAGTTGTCCTCACAGCCTTCCGCCCCCCCCCCCTTTTGGGTTAAAAAAAACCCCTCCCCATATTTAATTTTTCCCCCCTTTAAAAAAAAAGCCCCCCCCCCCCCCCCCCCCCCCATGTGCCATAAGCTTGTTGACCGAGCATATTCAAAAATTGCAGTCACCATTCCTGGAGCAGAAGGTATATCACCCCCAAACATTTTGAACAGTTGCGTAAAATAAATGCATTTCCGAATCGGGGCCATAGTGCTCTCCACCTTACAGGATGAATCCCTTCCTTATATACTTTGTATATCGAGCCCCTTTTCTATGTGTTCTAATTTCAAGTTAGGGCGCAATCTGGCTCTACAGCGGGCGTAGTAGTCATGAAGTTTGCGTTGATTTCTGCACCGACGAAGACAGAGATAGGGTCACATTTGAGATGTTCCCCCCCCTCCTCCATTGATAAAACTTCCTTAACCAAAAAGAAGAGTCAGAAATGCAACCAGCAGTGCGGCGCGTTGTTACCTTCTCTGCTCCTGCTGACAACTTTATTTTGCCTTAATCAGGAAATAGAGTGAAATTAGTTTATTTTGGTGTAGTTGCTACAGTTGCCTAACTTAAAGACTATAATTATACTGCTTGGAATTTTGCTTCCATATTTTGTTCATTCAAAAACCTCGTTAAGTTTTCTTTCATAAGTGTGTGGAAGTTTTGAATGGCTGGTTGTTTCAGATCCGTCTAACAATAATTGTACAGCAAACAAGCTGCTTCTTTTTTACTACCGCTTTTTATGATAAATATGATCAAAGCACTGCTTTAAAGCCGTCATAGGAAACACTAAAATTGCAATCAACATAGATACCAGATTTGAATGATAGGTTACCGTCAATGCTAAGTAGTAAACAAAATTGCATCGCAGCAAGTGTAGAACTCTTTCCCTCCCCCCATCCAATATTCGTAAAGATGCTACTTGCAACCTTTTAAACATATGTATTGCTCCTTAAGTGTCCGAATTCATCTGTATCACCACCGTGATTATAGCTGTTGACGTCTTAACAGCTTCATTTGGTTTCATCGTGATTTTTATCAGGGCGTAAACTCAGCCTAGTCAAGTCAATCATCAAAGCTAAGTGCTGTGGATGCTACATACCCAGATACGTTTGATGTAGCTGATATAACATTTGTCTGATCGTGTTTTCTCATGAGCAGGCATGGAAATGCAACATCTTTAGATCTGGTTTAAATTAATTTCTTTAGACCTTTTAATAGTTACACTGTATACATGTATATCTTTATTACTATTAATATGTCTATAGACCCAGGGCTTTAAAAAATCTGCAAAACAAATAGCAATGGAAGTACAATAACTAAGAATTCATAAGTGTTTGGAACAAAGTCATAGCAATAAACTGAAACTGTATAGTCCGTACTCATATAAAATATACATATTAACATGTAATGTGAAGACACAATTCTTACCTGGCCTCTGTCCATTGATAAGGAGTAGACTCATCAAGAGAAAAAATAAGATATAAAGGAGCTGTTGGAATCTCATTTTGCAGTCACACAAAATAGGTGAAATATTTATAATACTTGCAGCAAATCAAAAAATCCTTGAAATGCCTCTGCAGTATCTGTGTCTCTGCTCACATTCTAATGACAAGCTCCAGAGTGAACTGCCAGATGCATTTTCCAGCAAGGTTAATGATCACATAAGACAAGGTTATTGGGTGGTTCTGCACTATGGTCAGTGCCTCCCTCTTTTCTCTCTCTCTTTCCCTTCTCTTTTTTGTCACTCCCCCTTATTTTCCATAAGCAAACAATGAAGGAATGAAAAGTCCATGTAAACAGTAGCTTCTGTCAATGTATATGGGGCAGGGAGCCATGTGAACAATGGAGCAACTTCATGTTAAATTCAACCCAGTCAGGGAGAAATATGTAAAACAAGGCACGATGTTCCCTCCCTCCATTTGCAACTGTTTAAACTCTGCATTGCCCATGTTGGTCCCACATGCAGAAAGCAATGGAAATGACAGGAAGTCCCCCCCCCCCCCTTTTCCCTTCTGAAAGAATTCTGAAGCACAAACTTAAGCTCCCCCAAAGCATTGTGGTCCTTGTTGCTGCCCAAATGCTTTATCTCTTCTAAACTAGCTGCAAAGTAGTGTCTATTCAAGGTGAAACTGTAAACTGTTAAACCTAATGTGTGGCTTTTGTAACATCAAGTGTTCCTAGAAGCTCAGAATATCCTGGAATGAATATATAAGACTTTTGACACTTCTTTTGGTAAAATGAAAAGGTAGTGGTATGGCTTTGTTAAATGATATTATTAACTGTGCTGCAACAATTTGAATATGGGGAAGAGATTAAAAAGGATTTAGTATTTATAAAACCCATCTAGATATTCATTACATTCTTTACTCAAATAAGGTGATAAACTACCTTTAACAAAACTGTGCTGAAACAATCTGATATACAATAAAAACACAGCTATATAGAGCTCAGAGAAAAGAGACAGTCCTAAGGACTAACCCTGCAAAGCCCTTATTGAGACACATAGTGTCTTTGAAATATTGACATGAGTTAAAATTTTATTAGAGTGATCCTTATTATTTATTCTCAACCTGCTGATTTGCTGGAGGAATACAGACTAGTACCATAGAAAATGGAAATTTGACCCTTACGGAAAATATCCTGTAGATTTTATAGAGAGACTTTTCTACATAAAAGTTTACCCCATCCTATTAAATTTAATAGAGAATTAAATCCCTGTTAAATAATTCTCTAAGATTCTTTAAAAACTGTATTCAGTTTTCCCCCTATTAAATTCTATAGAACTTTTTTCCATAAGAGAAAGGACATTGTTATGGGACTAGTGATCTGATATGAATAAGGGATGTGTGTGTAAACCACATCGAATAATAAAAATGTAACTTGCAACTTGATCCAAATAATTATTTGAAGGTTGAAACTTATTGAGGAAGATGCTAGACTGACAGCACTAGAAAATGAAGTCCTCTGTTGATGGATAGAATCATAGAGCTGGTGTAGTACAGACACTGTTAACTTCCCCAGATTGCTCTTTAAAAGTTAGGGTATATCTACGCAATGGAAATGATGCCCACTATGGCAGTGCGGTATAGACTCAGCCTACACTGCCAAAAGGAGTTTTTCTGTTGGTGTTGGAACACCACCTTCCCCAGTGACAGTAGCTCCGTTGATAGAATACTTCTGTTGAAATAGTTGCATTGATACTGGGGGTTAACTCAGCATTGGTCAGTGTTGTGTTTTTTCCCCCCCCCCCCAAACCCTGACCAATATATCTATGTCTTTTAAGGATAGACCAGGTCTTAGAGGTTAGTTCATTCTCTTTGTCCATTCAGTCCTTAACCCTTTAAATTAGACTTCCAATTATTATTCTAGTGCCTAGAAATCTCAACTGAAATCAGGGCCACTTCTACTAAATGCTGTATAAATCCCTATTGGCAGATACTCCTTGTCCAAGGGTTTACAATCTAAAAAGACAGCTGAGTGGGGAACTGGTTTGCCCAAGATCACACAGCAGATCAGTGGCAGAACCAGGATTAGAAACCAAATCTTCTAAATCTCAGTTCAGTACTCTATCCACAGGACCACCTTTTTGGTGGTGTGTATATCTGCTCACTAGGAATTAGAACATTGTGTCTGACTCCTTTCATATAGGCTCCTAAAGGATAAAGACTTTCAATCAGCACTGATCTGCCTTTGATTCAAACCAATAACTTAGAGGTGAAAAGCGCTTAAGTTCCAGGGTGATAGGTACTTTGTAAATACTTAAAAAGATAGAAAGACCATTGTCAATTTCCCCAGGCTACCCAGTCCTTTCATGCTATAGAACCTACAAATATTTTGATCAGAAGTACTTAAAGATACAACTGAAATATTTGAGGCATAAAAATAGTATACAGAATTCTAGGCTCAATATACTTACCTTTTCTGACTGCATTGTTTATTCAGTATACTATCTAAAATTATACAAAAATTAATTTACATGTCTGGTCCATGCCATTAGATTAGAGAGTTCCTTGACATGCTCCTGCTGTAGAAATTGCTGACAAACCAATAGTTTGAGTTTTGCTGTACAATTCTTTTGAAATTTAGATTTATTTCAAATCTACCCTTAATTCTCTTGTCATATCTAGTGCTTGAACAGACACAAATAAAACAAAAACATGATGGTGTATTTCTTCTCCCCATCTTTTTTTTTTTTTTAATTGGTCCAAAAGAAATAGGAAAGCAATCAAAGGTGCATCGGAGATCTAGACAAGTGTAGGGTATGTTGCTGGCAGATGCTCTGTGCTGTAGGGATGGTTCACTGGATCAATGGATTTCTACCCTCAACCCCTTTAGTTGTTGAGAAACAACAGCAAAAGGAGCAGAGGTTGACTTTGTCATTCATTACCTGGGTTGTCGCTGCTGCTACTCCAACCCAGGGTTCTCTCATGTGAAAAATGTTTGGAGTTATCTGCTCACAATCAATCAGGAAGTAAAGGTGCCGTTAGTGTTAGAATAGTGGAGACTAGAATAGGTAATTTTTTATTTATTTTAAAGAAAAGAGCAAGGCTTGTCTTTTACTTCCCTTCTTTGATCTTCCTTAATATCAATATCATTATAGACAGTGCAGGTAGCAATGCCTAAAGTTAAGGTTGCCTGACTTTTTCCAGTATAAGACCCCATTTTCAGTTGTTTAAAGCTTTCCCAAACTTAAACCATTTTGGCAGAAATTTTTCTATGCTTGGCTGTCTGCCTAAGACAGATTTTTCCCCCCCTCCCAAAAAGTTTCTAAAATCTAAAATGATTCAGTCATTTCTGAGAGCAAGATTAGAGGAAAATACATTAATTTGCCTATATTGTAAAAAATTACAAGCATTTCATTGAGAAGCTCTGGCAACTCATACTTTGGAGCAAGAGCTTAAAATTTGCCAGTGGGTTAGGGTTAGGATCACCCTACTGTTAGGTGCCTCCGTTGTAAAGAGCTTTAGAAATCGATTGATAAAAAGTGCTATATAAGAGCTAGGTATCATAATTATTTATTATTTTACCGTCCCCATGAACATACGCCCAAATTTGGCCAAGTTATCAGCCTCTGAAGAAATCTCAGTTCACTCTACTAAGTAGAGACTTAGGGCTTGTCTTCACTACCCGCCCGGATCGGCGGGTAGAAATCGATCTCTCGGGGATCGATTTATCGCGTCTCATCGGGATGTGATAATCGATCCCCGAATTGACGCGCGTACTCCACCAGCCCAGATAGGAGTAAGCGCCGTTGACGGGGGAGGCGCGGCGGTCAATTTGCCGCCGTCCTCACAGCGGGGTAAGTCGGATCAGATACGTCAAATTCAGCTACGCTATTCCCGTAGCTGAATTTGCGTATCTGAAATCGATCCCCCCCCCCCCCCCGTAGTGTAGACGTAGCCTTAGTGTTCGGTGGCTACATTCTCTGAATATTTTTACTGCACTGTGATGACCAGATTGAACATGAACCATCCCTACTGTGCGAGGGTTTCATCTCAGATCTGCAGGGGCTGAGCAGGATACTGGAACTGGAGCAAGAAGACTGTTTTCTGTTTTCACTGCTCCCCCTGCTGGCACCCAGAGAATGCTGAAAAGAAGTATGAGGCAGCCTGACATGAATGCAGAGGTATGATGAATGGTGCCGTACATAGGTGGGTGGGTGGGGGACTAGGAGTAGGAAATGTAGAGTGAGGGGTGGGAGCAGAAGCCTTGGAGAGGGAGACGATAGAAGCAGAGAAGATAGGAGCAGGGGAGAACAAAGGTGTGGGGTGGGGGAACAGACAGGAGTTGAGGGGAGAGCAGTAGTGAAGGGATAGAAGTGGAGAGGAAGAAAAGATGGACAGGGACTAGGGGAGGATAGGTGTAGGGGGAAGCAGGGATGCGGTGTGGGGGAATGGACAGGAGTTGGGAGGGGATAATAGTGGGGAAGGGAGGGAACAGGAGTAGGAGCTGAAGAAACAGGGATTAGGAGCAGAAGGGAACTGGGAGAAGGTGGATGGACAGAGGCAGAAGGGTTGGTAACTTTTACAGAACACTCCTATGGTGTTGAACCCTATTCCTGAGTTTCAACATTCCTTTACTAGCTAGCAAATAGCTGTGAAACCCACTAGCAAAGGGACTCCTTCCCCTTAAAGGCAGGGCCACATAGAAGATAACAACCTTCTATTGCTACCAGTTATTCTGTTAGCTCAAGTGATAGAGGACTGTTCTATGGGGATCAATATGATTCTATGTCATGTAATTTAATTTTTATGTTTTTAAAACAACTTAGATTTTTAATGTAATTTACTATGTTAAAGAATGTTAAGGTTGCAAAGTCAAGCCTTCAAAACTTGTGCAACCTTAATGCAAACTCCATTGTGTGCAGTGGTGCTGGAACATTTTTAGTAGTGGGGATGCTGAAAGCCATTCCCCCTACCTCTGTCTGTCCCCCCTCCCCTTCTGAGCTGAGGCTGGGAGCAGGGGCTGTGTCTCTGGGAGGGGGAGACCCGGACAGGGATAAGGGGGTGGGAGTCGGGCCAGGAGCGGAGCCCCAGGCAGAGGCTGGCAGCTGGGACCCCACGTGCGGGGCCAGGAGCAGAGCCCCGGCTGTGGGGCTGGGTGCGGGGCCCCAGAAGTGGAGGCCTGCGAGCGGGGGGTGGGGCTGGGCACGGAGCCAGGAGTGGGGTCCTGGGTGAGGGCCCTGGACACAGGGATAGCAGCTGGGGTGTGGGGCCGGAGGCTGGGACCCGAGCCACAGGTGCAGGTTGGGGAGTGGAGTGTGGGGCACAGGGCCAGTGGCTGGGGAGCGAGGTGGTGGCCGGGCCCCGAGCCCGGGACACAGGGCCAGGGAGCAGAGTCCCGGGCGGAGGGCTGGGAGCAAAGCCCCGGGCATGGAGCCAGCGGCTGGGGAGTGGGGCACTGGGCTGGCCCCCAGGACCCGAGTTGGGGAGTGGAGTCCCGGTAGGGTGACCAGATGTCCCAATTTTATAGGGACAGTTCCGATTTTGGGGTCTTTTTCTTATATAGGCTCCTATTACCCCCCCCCCCCCTTGTCCCGATTTTTCATATTTGCTGTCTGGTCACCCTAAGTCCCGGATGCAGGGCCAGCGGCCCCTCATAAAACCTGGGGGTGCTACAGCACCCCTACTTCCTGCACCTATGATTGTGTGTATGTATTATGATATGGTCTTCAATTATGTGATCACATACTATTTTTTTCCACAATTCATTCAGTGCACAGGACTGAGGGTGCTATGAAGATGAATCAGGGTTGTGTAAGGAAGGAGGCTGTTGTCTGTAGGATCCCTGCTTCATTTGTTGAAGGAGTGTAATGGAGTTGAAGGAGTGTAGGAAGTTGAAGGAGTGTAATGAATGAGGCAGAGAATTGCAGAAAGAAAAGGGATGGCATCCTGGTTAAGGCAGTCAAATGCTTGGATAACTGGATTTTATCCCTGTTTCTGCCAAAGTTCCTGTGTGATGCTGAGCAAGTCATGTAAATAAAACTTTTGAACGATGACCATTATGTGTTCCTTATTTTCTGGTACCTAACTTGAGACATCTGGGGTTTGCTTTGCAGAATTGCTGTGCACTCACAACTGCAACTAAGATCAATGGGAGCTCAATTCTGGACATGTGAGATGCTATAATGCTTCAGTTCCCTATGTGTAAAATGGGAATAATATCACCTTGCCTCACAGAGGTGTTGTGAAGATACATTCATTAGTGTTTGTAAAGATCCAAGATACTATGTTGAGAGTACCATAATTCTGCTCCAAAGAGTCACTGAACAAATGGAAGTCCATATTTATTTTGTCTCATTGCCTTTAGATCAGTTTGTCAGTTTACATTAAAATTGGTTTTCTAATTCTCAGCCTGGGAAGTGAAAGACTAAAGATGCAAATGGAATTTACTTAAGAATTCTGTTGACGTGGAAGCCAGGCCAGAAGTCACCTCACTGACCAACAGAAGTATTTGGCTCTACAATGCTAACAGGTGTGAAAATTGGGGGATAATAAAATATTCAACCAAATAATTAGATCTGATGCCGAGTATTCTCCAGGAGAAGCTCTGAGTAAGGAGGTGCCTGTTTGACATAGCAAGAGGGCATATGAATTGTGCAACAAGGGAACAAAAATGCAGTGGGCCTTTCTGTGGATTGCTGTTTTGGGATGTTTGAGAGGAAATGTCAGCAAAAAATGTCTGAACAGATGAGATTTAAAAATGGTGCTTGGGCATATAAAGTGTGTGTGTGGTTTTTTTTCTTCCCCAAACACAAATTTCATTGGGATTATTATCCCATGGTTTTACTGGCCATTGTGCCAATTGGAATTATATGATATGAGGGCATAAGGGCTACTTCAGCTAGAAAGCAGGGCCAAAATACATATTCCTGCAATAGTCTGTAACACTAAGATCCCTCTACAGTGGAATTTTAACTCTAGGGACCTAGTCTAGGGTATTTCTTAAAGATGTGGTTTTGAAATACTGTAGTTTGGGCCTCATCCACACTGTGGGCCCAAACCTCATTAGAAAGCATTTTAGCAAGAACTGTCCTTTAACTGAGTTTAAGCATGGTCCTAAAATATATTTAAAGCCCAGGGCATATTAGGCCTAAAAGAACCATGTGTTGGAGTCTGTGTACTAAAATATGTTGTACTCCTAAGCATTCACTTGACTGATATTCTGGTGTATGCTTTTTTTTTGGGGGGGGGGGGAATGCATTTTCAGAATTAAGAGGCAATACAAATTAAGGGCCAGATTCCATATAAAATCTACACCACAGAAAAGCCTAGGCAAAGTCTGAAAAGTTGACTTTTGGTTTGTACATGGCATGGATGGACTATTTAACTGTGATAGTTCTTGGACATGTGTACAAAGTTAAACTGATGGCCAAATTTAAGGTTAGGAAGTAATTTTCTTTCCAGGCCTTACCAGCAGGGACTCCGAGGTGTACTGGAGGGGATCTCAAAAGTCCTTTGTTAAAAATTCCACTATCAATTTGAAAGGCGAGTTAGGGATATTTTCTACCCTCTGATGAAGGCTCTTTCTCCATCCGGAAGAGAGCATCATCAAATCATGACTAAATCAACTCTGCCAGAGATGCCCTCATAAAAATCCTTCTAAAAATTCAGTGGTGTTCTTTGGAATAGCTCAGGTTGCTCCAAATATCAGGTAATTAAAAATATGTCCCTGAAGGGGGGTGGGTGGGTGGAATATTGCCCTCCTCTCACACAAAGATCTTTACACAACACCAAATTTTTATACGAGCGGAACACTATGCTATCAATATCAGGGCTGACGAGATGGGGGGGGGGGGGAGAAAGCCGGTACAAATTACCGGGGCCCAGCAGTCCGGAAGGGGGCCCGGGGGCCTGGCTTCCCCAGCCTCCCTCCTCCCGCCCCTCCCCCCCCCGTCGGCCCAGTTTAGCCGGTCCGCCCTTGCTGGGGGGCCCGAAAAATTTTTTCACCGGGGCCCGAACCCACTCTCGGCGGCCCTGATCAATATATGCAATGTACATTTCAGGAGCAAAGTACAGTAAAGATTGCCTCCTTCCTTGGTTATAATTATGGAGAGTTTTTGGTACCTAAAAGGTGATCATCAACTTGAAAATCGCACTTCCATCAGAAATGTTGCACTGTACCTACAAGTGCCAACTAAGACTACTTCTACATTTCGAGCTAGCAGTGTGCTTCCTAGCTCACGTAGACATACTTGTGCTAGTTCTCATCTGAGCTAGCACACTAAAATAGTAGTGTAGCCATGTAGCACAGGAAGCAGCAGTGGTGGCATGGGCTAGCCATCCCACATACAAACCCACTTTAAGCCTGTGGGTATATACTTCTGACAGCTATCCCATACTACTGCAGGAATGCTACTATTTTAGTGTGCTAGTTCAGATGAGAGCTATCATGAGTATAGTATGTGGTCTGGGAATCACACCTCCAGCTTACAGTGTAGATGTAGCTTAAGGTGACTATAACCAAAGAGGATTGGGGGGGGAAATCTCTTTCCTGCTCCCTTTTCTTGTTTTTCTTAGCTTTGTGCATTTGGAAGCATTTTGTATAAAATCAGTTTCACTGTCTGATGGTCAGCTGCACTTGCTATCTCAACATGAACTAGCATCATGACATCATGCTCAGGTGCTACTCTGGGGAAAATTCATTTTCATAGTGTTCCCCAGGCCCTCAACATAACAGCAGTGACCAAGCTGAAACTGAAGATGCAGTAGGAGAGTAGCAATTGGGGAGATGACTCAAGCATGGGGTGAAACCTCTGGGTTTCCCCTTTCCTTTGGAGCCCCGAGAAGATACCAATGTAAGGTGCAGGCAGGTACAACCTACACATAGTACACTTCCTGCAGTTGTGGATTGTAAGCTCTTTGGAGCAGGGACTGTCTTTTGTTCTGTGTTTGTACAGTGTCTATCACAATGAGGTCCTGGCCCCTGACTAGGGCTTTTGTGCGCTCCTGCCATACAAATAATAAATACACCTCTACCTCGATATAACGCTGTCCTCGGGAGCCAAAAAATCTTACCGCGTTATAGGTGAAACCACATTATATCGAACTTGCTTTGATCCGCCGGAGTGCGCAGCCCCACCCTCCTGGAGTGCTGTTTTACCGCGTTATATCAGAATTCATGTTATATCGGGTCGCATTATATCGGGGTAGAGGTGTAGTACTAATAATGAAAGGAAACCCTGGTGAATCACAGTCCTTCCAGTCTGTTACTTCTTTCGTTTGTTTGTGCAGAATTTATGTTTTTATATTTGAATCTAGACAAAGTATTTACTAACTGTAAGGGCTCCTATGCAGACATTAGGGTTTCTTAGGTATATTATGAATGCATCTATCTACTGAGTTGTATTCATGCTTTTTTTTCCCTCTTGCCTTTTTTTAAGGAAAAGACACAGATACATTGGGGCCATATTCATTTGCAACAAAGGTTCCTGTAAAATTTTCAGAAAATATGTCTTTTAGGTATTTGCCTCTAAGGAAAATAAAATAATAATTAAAACAACAACAAATAAACCCCTAAAAAAAATTTAAAAACAGACACTCCTTCTCCCTCATCTGCAGAATGACCACACATCTGTTTCTGCAGTACTCTCTGCTCTCACTGCTTTGGGATCTGAAATCTGCTTCTTACAAGGAACTAGCCATAATTTTTTTAGCATTTTCAAATTAAACAGACATGTATGTTGCTTGGCACTAATAATATTCCATGAAAAATGCTAAGCTTATGCAGCAATAGTAATTCTGAATCTAATCGCTTGTTAACCTTCAAATGTGCAGCCATCCTATGAGACACACCTTAGGCCTCTGGGCTTGTCTACACCACGCAGCTTTTAGCAACAAGGCTGTGTTGACACTGCCTTGTTGCTAAAAGTCAGCGTGTGTAAATGCTTTGTCAGCACTTTTGCTGACAAAATACTTCCAGCCCCGCGAGCAGCATTAGCTTTGTCGGCAGGAGAGCGCTCCTGCCGACAAAGCCGCGTTCACACTGCCACTTGCATCCACAAAACTTTTGTCTTTCGCTGGGGGGGGGGGGGGGGGGCTTTTTAAAGTACCCGTGAAAGACAAAAGTTTTCTTGGTAACTTTGCAGTGTAGACATACCCACAGAAGGGAAAGTCTTTAAACAAATGATCATTATACTATAGTGAAATCTGTCTTGAATGATCATCTAAGGGAACAGCAAAAAAAATGTGCCTTGTTGAGATGATCTTTAATGTGGTCACTTAAGGCAGGGAGTTGCTTATTGCAGACTTTAGTTCAACTTTGATTCATATTTCCCAAGAAAAAATTCAGTGAATAATTGCAGAGTTTTTTATTCTTACTCCTAGTTTTTAGGGCTGCTAAGAATAAAAAATGATTAAATACTTTTACAATGATATGTTGTTTGTCTTGAGTATACCTGATGTGTGGCTACAAAGTAATTATTTTTTTAAATGTATTTATTTAGGAAGTTTTAACAGGTTTACAAATCCTTGCCCTGTAAATATCAGAAACAATACAATAATAATTACAACAGTGACTACAAAATAACTGTTTTTAATAAACCTACTTTAAATCAATTAACTTCTACAGATTTCAGCTACTTTTCTAAATTGCAACTTCAAAGTTCTTAAATGCCATTTTCTATTTAAGACATACCTCACCCACCTTGTCTCTCTAATATCCTGGAACCAGTGTGGCTACAACAACACTGCATATTTTCTGTTTAATTCATCCTTTGTCTCTTCTGGATGTGGGCAGTTATTAGCAGATACAACTTTCAGTGGGGGAAGAGTTAGGACGTTCCTGGTGAATTTCTTGTGTAGACAGGAAGAGACTAAAGAGGAGAGAAGTCCATCGCTTCTCGGCTCTCTATGAGCTGAGGGGTGAAAACATTATCTGAGAGACAATTTCAAATGACTCTGTCAGGTTCTTTGCTTGTTTACAATTCTGACTTTGGAGACTAATTTGGTATGCAGATTTAATTGAAACCTTTAAGTATTGCTGCAAATTATCATAGGGAATATTTTTGTCATAAAGCAACATTGTAGTAACATATAGTCATTTAGTTTCCCATGGTGTACTCATATTAATATTTTGACCAAGGACTTTAAATCTATAAAAGTCTATGCCGGTCAATTTGAAATATTAACCCTTTCAAAATCCTGCAAACAGTTGCCACCTCTGCACCAAGGTGCTGTATGTATTTTACATATGAATCTTCTTCCCGGGTTGTTTTCCTTTAACCTGATGTTTTCCTTTAACCTCTTCCTCCAGACAAAAAGTGGATTGAATCTTTGGCTTTAGTCCTCTCGAATCAACTGCTGAACATCTCTCTTTTTTTTTTCTGTTTGATTCAGTTATTTAGCTGCCATGGGCAAGAAGGTTAGTCTTTTTACTGCTGACACAGCAGGAGAGGAGAAAATTGCAAAGGCAGAAGAGAGGTGTATGATATTTTTCACGTTGGTGACCTCTCTTCTCACTGAAAAGCAGAAGCTTCTCATTCCTTAAAAACTATAAAGAAAGGAGGATCCAGGTTTAGATCTATCTAAAAAGAACATCTAAGAGAGAGGGCACAGGCAAAAACTGCAGTAGTAAAGCATTTAATTCCTTAAGAATTACTGAGTTCCGCTTACCCTTTGTTCTGTGTGTATGCATATGCTGTTAGGCTATGACTACACTACAGCCTATGTTGGCAAAACATATGTCGCTCAGGGGTGTAAATATTCCACCCCCCGAGCAACATAAGTTACACTGACATAAGCGTTTGTGTGCACAGCACTATGTCAGCGGGAGAGCTTCTCCCGCTGACATAGCTTCTGCTGCTTGCAGAGGTGGATTTTTTATGCCGACAGGAGAGCTTTCTCCTGTTGGCATAGAGTGTCTTCACCAGATGTGCTGCAACAGCAGAGCTATATCACTACAGCTGCGCTGCTGCAGTGCTGTATGTATAGATGTAGCCTTGTTATGGAATGGGACAGTGCCTTAAAGGTAACATACTAAATATCCTTGTTTAGTGAAATGAGTCAGATTGCCCACGCTTAATTTGGATAGTAGTAAAGACATGGTAACTAGCCTGGTAACAGCTCCCAAGTGGTGCAGGGTTTTGTTAGTTGGTGTGGATATTTCCTGTTTCTAAATAATTATGGATACAGCATCACCTTTTGTGTATCCAGTTCAAATGGATTCCAGGTAAATAGTGACTGAAAGATGTTAACATCAGAGGCCTTGTCTGTGCTAGACTATTCTGGTTCATTTTGTTTTTTCCTTAAAATTGCTTACAGCTGCTAACACTGGGATGATCCACCAGTGATAGCAAGTGGCTACACTATTGTAGACTGCCCACCAGCAGCAGTCAGTGTTTTAACCTCCGGATTGTCTAGACCTGCTGGGAGCAACAGTGCTGGAGTGGTACTAATAGTAGCAATGGAAGAAATCTTAGGGGGGAGGGGAATCTAGTGCAACAGAACCTTACAACCTGCTGAGCCCTCCTGTGAAGTGCTAAGCTCCCTTAAAGTTGATGAGAACTGAGCCAGTCAGGACTCTGTAATCAAGCTCCAGTGGCTTTTGGCACTAATGGGTATCCATGTTAGCTGCCTCCATTGAGAGGCAAAAGATTGAATCAGCATGGGCATTGAGCTAGATACTGCTAAAATGCCATAGTGATGGGCACAATACAAGAGCATGAATAGAATTGGCTTTCACATATTTTAGGAGTGGTGCCTCCGGAGTTGAGGCATGGCAGGAAGCATTGGCAGGGAAAAGTTTGTTTGTTTCTGCAGGGCCGGCTCCAGGCACCAGCAGAGCAAGCACGTGCCTGGGGCGGCACATGCTAAGGGGTGGCATTCCATCCATTCTTGGGGCGGCAGAGTCCGGGTAGCTTTTTTTGGGGGAGGGGCTTTGGCAGTTCGGGCGGCGGCAGTCCGAACCGTTTTTTTTTTTTTTTTTTTGCTTGGGGCGGCAAAAATGGTAGAGCCGGCCCTGTGTTTCTGGAAGGGGAAGGGTGGCATTTCTGCTGTTACTGCTCATGCTGTACCTGTTCTATGGATGAAGGGCCCACTCAAAGGCCATTGAAATCGATGGGAGTCTTTCTATTGACTGCAAAGAGGTTTGTATCTGGCCCCAAGAGAGGACTTCAGTCTCCATGCCAGCCAAAGATTTTTTTTTATGGGCATTACAAAATAATTATATACAGGGATAAAAATCTGATGCACTGGGGACCGTGAGTGTGTGTGGAGAGGGAAAGCAGGGGAAGAGGGGTTACATTAGGTTACACTGCAAAATTTGACCTAGCATTAGGAAATGCAGCTCACGAGACATGTTGCATCACATTTTTAGAGAGACAGTTGAATTTGGCAGTTACCCTGTGGTGTTCTGTTTGGTTTTTGTGGTTAGTAAATACTCTTAAATTGCAGATTTCTAGTAAATAGTCATCAAATTGTGTGGCCTGAGGTCCTGAGAAATTCTACCTTATAGAGTCCCACTTTTTTTTTTTTTAAGTATATTTTGCAAAGGAGATGCAGTCCCTTCCCCTTTCATCTTGTCCGCTTTTGTGGCTTCTGCGTCTTTTGAGAAATACAGGGATGTTTGCTATTAGTACAAAAGATAACCCTGATGTACACCAGATCTGCAGGCTTTACTACTTTTTATTTATTTTTTTAAAGAATTCTTCAATTAGGTAGTAAAAGTCTCTGAATAGATGTGTATCCCATTCATACACTTGAGTCCTTAATTTTTGGACATGTCTTTATAAAGGAAATGCACTTTCTGTACAGAATGGGAAATCATGTTTTCAGCTGAATTTCTTCTTCTTCTTGTTTGTTCATATGAGAAATCTGTGTTAACCCTCTCTACATCGACCAACAATTAAATCCTATGCCAGAAATGTTTACAGTTTTACAGCCTGCAAAGGCTTATACACATGCTCAACTTCTTTGCACAGTCAAGCATGTAAGTAACTCTTTGCAGGACTGAGACCATAGGTACCTCACAATCCATTGGCCTGATTTTATAGCCTTCAATCATGTGAATAGTCTTTTTACTCACTTATTAATTTAAATAGGACCATTTGCATTCCTGATGCTTGCAGGACTGGGTTTTATATGAGATTTGCAAGTATAGTGGAGCAAGTATGCCCTAGCAAACAAATTAGTTAAGGAATCCTTCAAATTGATATGCATTAGGGATCAGGGGCTAATTCTACTGATCAGATCACACATTTCCTTGAATCATTATTCGTCTTTCAAATGTATTTAATAAATAGCCATTTTGTTGGTTTTTTTTACTCTATGGATTGATCATGCATAATCTAAATACAAGCTGCGTTGTTCAGTTGTGATTGGTCATAAAAGTCAGATAATATTGTTTGTTTTCATTGATTGGGTAAATACACAAACACTAAAATTCAGTTTGAAATTTGCTATCCATGAACATTTGTATCAGTAAATTTGGATTGTTCAAATGTTTGGCAAAAAATTGACATAACGGAGTTCAAAATGATTTCATTAAAAAAAATTCAAGCAAATATTCATAGAAAATGTATTTGCATTATGGCTCAGCTCTAAGTAAGAGCATATGAATTTCATTTAGTTCAAACTATGAAATAAGAGCAAGTTCTTAGAATAATTTTCAAATGTAGTAGTATGATTACAAATACATCTTAATTGAAATGACTGCCTATATTTGAGGTTGCACAAGCAGTTTCTATCTTTAAGCTCCTGTTTTCATTGGATCGTAGCTTTTTGATACTATTGCCTCTAAGAGAACCACTGTCCAAGGTTGGTTTCTACCAAAAGATAAATTCATTTATTAAAAAAAGATAGTAAATGGGAGAGAAATAGTGGAGGAATTTTTTTCAAAACAAACAAACAAAAACAATCACTCTTGTGACTGCTTTCTGAACAGCTCTATAGTTAGAATTAGGAATTGAAAGTTGAAGCCTAGTACAGAAATAGACCTAATTGAAAAGTGCACTTGAATGTTTGTTTGAAAATTAGTTTTGATTTGGCTAAGTTTTGAACTATTCAAAGTTGTGTGCCATGCATAGTATAGTATGTTGCGTATTTTTTCCATAGTTTTCTGTTGATGCGAGTGTGTGTGTGTGTGTGTGTTGCTAAGCTTTCAAGGTGTATAGCTCGGAGGTGGGGTTGAACAGGTGTAACTGAGGGCATAATTTGGAGATAATGGGGGTTGCATGGGTTAGATAAGAGTGCACTGTAATGGTCTTGTAGCTTTATTAATAAGCAATAGTATATAATTTTCTCAACATACAGTAGATAGAATGGCAGAGCTACGGTATGAAGGTGTGAGGGTAAATTTTGGAATGTCTGTACTATGGGGAATCTGTCTTAAGAAAAATCAATACTTTTTCTTTTTTTTAAATCCAAACTCAAGATTGAGGTTTGTTTGTTTTTTTTATCAGCATTTCTTAAATTTTAAAATATCCAATTCACCAAAAATTTTAATGATCAAAAGTATAATCAAATAGTTACTTTGGATTTGTTAGAATTGCTATATCTGGTTGAAATAAATTGTTCATAATATTGTTACATTGCTGCAACTGTTACACATTAACTAGTGGTGTCATAAGGGCCAGGTAAAGATTTGAACAGAATCAAGTTGAGATCATAACATGCAGAAAGGTTCTGAGTGCCTGTAGTTCCCATTGACTTCACTGTGTACTGCAGGCACTAAGCACCTTCATAGCTCGTGGCCCTGATCCAACAACACAATTAAGTCTCTGCATTACTTTAAAGCAGCGGTTCTCAAACTTCATTGCATCGTGACCCCCTTCTGACAACAAAAATTACTACAAGACCCCAGGAGGGGGGACCAAAGACCGAGCCTGACCGAGCCCCACCACCCTGGGCGGGAGGGCGGTGGGTGGAGGTGGGAAGCTGAAGCACTAGGGCTTCTGCCCTGCTTGGGTGGCATATAGCCTTAGCCCTGGATGGTGGGGCTTGGCTTGGGCTTCAGCCCTGGACAGTGGGGCTTGGGCTTCAGACTTGCTGGGGCCCAGGGCCAAAACCAGCCTTGGTGACCCCATTAAAACCAGTGTTCCGTCTAATTTTTCCGACCCATGTGCAGAATGAATTTTGTTATGTGCACCAATATGGAGGTGATGTGTGACACATGCACATAACAAAATTCATGTGGTGGGGGTGGTGCTGAGAGGTTCAGAGTGTGGGAGGGGACTCAGGGCTAGGCAGAGGGTTGGAATGCAAGGGCTGTGAGGGCTCCGGCTGGGGGGGCGGGTTCTGGGATGGGGCTGGGGATCAGGAGTTTGGGGTGAAGGAGGGTGCTCCGGGGCTATGGCGGGGAGAGAGGACTCCCCCCAACTCTCTTTCCCCGCAGCAGCACCTGGGCTTGGGGGGAGGGGCGCCTCTTCCCACTGTGGCAGCTGTGGGGCTGGAGCTGCAGGATAGGCGGCCGGCCCCTGTAGATCTGGCTGGGGCTGGAGCTGGGTCCAGGCCGGGCCACCCAGGTTCAGGGCTGGGCTGGGCCACCATGTCTGGGTCCATGCTGTGCCACCCGGGTTTGGGCTGGGCTGTCCTCGCCGTGTCTGGGTACGGGCTGCGCTGCACCGCACCACTCCAGCCGTGGCAGGGCCGGGCCGTGGCATAGTTGGGGCCAGGGAGCTGCCCCAGCCATGGCATGTTGGGGGCTGGGCTAGGTTGGGGCTGGAGGAGGGGTGCCCCTCCCCTGGCTGCAGCAGGTCCCTGGGCAGGTCCCTGAGCACCTGCATGGCACTAAATAGGCTGCTGCATGGCCACACAGCTTACAGGGAACTTAGGTCATGACCCACTTTGGGGTCCTGATCCACAGTTTGAGAACCCCTACTTTAAAGCATGAGCAACCCTATAGGCTTAAAGTTATGCACAGGTCAGAGCTTTGCAAAGTTGAGGTGAGAGAGAGCAGAAAAACAGCTATTGGGAAGGTTTCAATATACACCTCTACCCCGATATAACGCTGTCCTCGGGAACCACAAAATCTCACCGTGTTATAGGTGAAACCGCATTATATTGAACTTGCTTTGATCCGCTGGCGTGCACAGCGCTCCCTCCTCCCCCGCCCCGGAGCGCTGCTTTACCACGTTCTATCCGAATTTGTGTTATATTGAGTCGTGTTATATCAGGGTAGAGGTGTATGTGAAGAGGTTGTTGAAAATTTCCTTTATCCAGCATACTAAGTTGTGGCTCGTTGATTTGTATTATCAACATTTGATTTAAAACTGTCTTTTGATTTGACTGCTGCATACAATAGCACCAGAAAACCATATTTAATGCTATCCTTGTTGTACCCTTGCCTAAAAATTATGCTTTGAGCTGATATGATGCATGCAATGCCAAGAAAGAAATGAGATTTGCCCAATAAACATATCTCTTCTCATGTCAGCTTCTTAATACAAAAGCACCCCTGCATTTCAGTAATCATGAAGGGATATTTTGCATTCATCTCACATTGTCTCTGGTAGTTTTGATATAATTTGGATTGACAGCTACTACTGCATTGCAGTGGTTGCTAACAGGAAAGCAGGAGGATGTTAAGCAGCAGCCCATAAAAGAAAAGAAATACAATCTTAAATGAGAACTTATAGGAGAAATATCTTCTTCTGGACCACTTAATTGGGGGACGGCAGAGGAGAGGTGCTGTCTGGAATATTTTTTGAGGGCAGTCTTGGTACGGAGTGTTGAGGATTTCAAAGCCTTAACACTTTGATGCTGGGACGCTGATCACCCATGCATTACACAGGACAACATATTTAATGGAAATGAAAGTTACTTAGACATAGTATGCAGAGACTGCACCCAGTGAATGGTAATAGGCCACCAAGAAATACTGGATTTAGAGAAATTATTGAATCCTTCTTCAGAGATTACCAGCCTATTAGGTATCTCACTCTCACTTCTTTAATCAGCTGGAAGTAATGCCTTTGCTGTAGTGGCCCCTCAGGTGTGATCCTCTCTTGACCCTTCATATCAATCTCATCTTATCTATTCCAACTTCTAGGGCCTAACACAGAAGTTAGCCTTGAAGGAAGCAAGCTGTATCCAAACTATGTTTAGCATGCATAACATTGGGAACACAAGGGGTGAATTCTTGATTCCACTGAAGTCAATGGCATAACTCCTGTTGACTTCATTGGGGCTGGATTTCACCCAAGATATGTTATAAGTGTGCTAGGAAATTAGTACAGGAAATTTCTCTAGTATAGACAAGCTATTATGTTGTAAGCTCTTCTGGGCAGGGACTCCACCCTCCTAAGTGTCTGAACAGTGGAAAACACACTAGGCTCTACTGTAACAGATTATACTAGTGCAGCATAGATTGAATGTTGAGCACCTAGAACTAGTCACAAAATGGATTTTATTTTCCATTAAAAGTTTGTTTTATTCCAAAGTTTTTTGTTTATCAGGAAAAAAGCTGTGGAAGTTGGGTTTTTTTTAATTATTTTTATTTTTGTTTTCAAAAGAATGAAAACCATTTTTTTTTTATTTTTCAGGGAAAACTCAAAAATAGAATTTTTTTCACAAAAATCTCAATTTTATCAGAAAGAAATTTT
Source organism: Terrapene triunguis (assembly GCF_002925995.2). Taxonomy (NCBI): domain Eukaryota; kingdom Metazoa; phylum Chordata; order Testudines; family Emydidae; genus Terrapene; species Terrapene triunguis. The sequence continues at coordinate 30,584,613 of NW_020664417.1, read as the reverse complement.
TTTAATAAGTTTTTGATTAACCCTACCTATAACCATTGTCTCCTGATTGTTGTATGACAATTCTGAGCCCCATATTTAGAATGTCCATAATTATTTGTTGCCTTTGTAGTTTCAAAGAGCCACACTAAACTTGTCAGTTTAAAAATAAAAGTAATTTCCGTTACTAAGCTCGCGTGCTATCTTTTCTGGGTGATTTTTCAATTATAATTTTTTTTTTTAATTTATTCTGTCCCCCTGTTGCTGTGTGAAAGACCTATACAAACAGGAGAAATGGGCTAAATATAGGTGAGATACTGTAAACACTTAGTCCCATTGATTTCAATGTATATTTCTTTACATAAAGTTAAGCATGTGCATAACTGTTTGAGGTTTAGGGCCTAGATACAAGGGAAACTATAGAGAACAGTCACAAACAAAATGGAAAAAAAAAATCACTGACTTTTTTTCAGTTCAGTCCTAGGTATTCAATTAGTAATAATGGATGAAGCATTTTCAGACAGAACTGTGATTTTTTTTAAAGTTGTTATCAGTTTAAGAGCATGGTTTTATTTCTCAGTATTTCTGTGGGTTTTTTTTAACATTCTATCCTGAGTTCATGTACAGTACCATGTGTGACATAGGCTATGGAACTCTTTATATAAATAGGTTTATTATCATCAGGAAAGAAAAAGGAATACATGCAACATATGTGTATTTTTATTTTTACCCTGGGGAAGTTATAATGGCTCCTATTTTTGCAAGATCATATCAGACTGGAAAGCCTTGCAGAGGAGAACATAATTTCAGAATGGTTTCATGTACTACATATAGATATTTGTGCCATAAATATGGCAACCAAGGTATAACTCATTTAGGGATCTAAACACCACAGTGAAGATGTTCATTTGAATTGTACTTAGATAGATTTTGAAGTCATTCTGCTCCCTCTCTAAAAGCATTAGCTTTGCTTCTTGATTGTGCAAGATTTCTTAGCCCCTTTCCACCCATAAGCCCATTGGACGTATATTCAGATAACCTTCTGGTGTTGCCTCTGTTTTCAATTTACTCTGCAGACATTTCCAGCTAATAACAACAGACCAGCCAGTAGTAACCTTTTGAACACTGTGTGTACTCCTTCTGTGTTCATAGATCCAAAACACACTCCAAAGCTGACAGAGCCTGCCTTTGTCCCATTGACATGTATGTTTAATTTATGCAGCCTTATAAATCTTGACTTTATGGGACTATGTGCTTTACAACCTAGAGTAGACAAAGAGTGTCCCCTTTCAGAGCTGATTTTGTAAATGCTGAGAAACAATGAAGTTCTCTCCCCCTAACTTCTACCCCACCCCAGTAAAATACCCTGCTTTAAAGCTAATGAATTATCACATCAGTACCAAATATCTTCATTTTACAAGTCAATACAACTTGCCACCTACATTGTTTTTCAGAAAATAGCACGGTACTTCAGTACAAGTGGCTGGGAGGAGCAGGGAAGAAAATCGTGGCAAGGTAACCTTTATGGAAAGTCCTATAGAATTTTTAATAGAAAATAATAGCCTTTGTATAAGTGCTGGGGTGTTTTGTTCTTTTGTTTTAAACCCTTATGTAGAATTAAACAGAATTATATCCCTAAGAGAGTGTCAATCCCTAGTATATTCAGTAGGTTTCTATATAGGACCAGAAGTTCTCATATGTATTAGTGGTGCTAACATTTATCATTTTTTATGTATACTATGTACTAACACAGTTAGCCCTTGTCTACACTACAGAGTTTTGTCGACAAAAGTCATGTCGACACTCAAAAAGCACATAATAAAAATTGCTATTGCATATTCACACTTGCTCCCTCTGCTCCCACACGTCCACAGTTGGGGCACTATGATCGACAGTGTGAGCAATGCACTGTGAGTGCCCATCCCACAGTATAGCTCGACATCTTCTGCAGGTAGGTCTTGTGGGAAGGCAGAGCACATCACGGAGCATGTTGGGACTGGGCTCAATGTCCCATGATGCATTGCTCTCTGTCCCAGCATTCCATGAGCTTCCAGCTTTCTTTTGTGGCATTTTTCAATGGCCCTTGTTTGCTGTGCACCCCAGCATCTTTGTGAGAAGGGATGATCCCGCACTGCTCTCCTATGTACTGCTGATGGCAATACAGTTAATCACGAAGTTCCTAACTGAAGAAGGGCAGGTCTACACTTACTTCCTGGTCCGGCCGTAAGCAATCGATCTTCTGGGATTGATCCCGGAAGTGCTCGCCGTCGACGCCGGTACTCCAGCTCGGCGAGAGGAGTACGCGGCATCGACGGGGGAGCCTGCCTGCCGTGTCTGGACCCGCGGTAAGTTCGAACTAAGGTACTTCGAATTCAGCTATGTTATTAATGTAGCTGAATTTGCGTACCTTAGTTCGAAGTGGGGGGTTAGTGTGGACCAGGCCCAAGACTCCCATTTGCCTGACATGCTGTGTGATATGGGTAGGAGCAACTTTAGATTGCTTTTGGCATTCACGGAACTGCTGCAGATGGTGGACTGTCACTTTTGGGCTCAGAAAATAAGCACTGAATGGTGAGATCGTATCGTCATGCAGGTCTGGGATGATGAGCAGTGGCTACTGTTACCAGCTTTGCCCGTTACTTTAGGGTATGCTCATTTATTAGGGTTACTCTTTGGTGGGGGTGGGTGTCTGTACTTCTATCAATGTACTGCTTCTGTCACTTGTGTTCCCATACGGAGCTCTACTTCTCCCTTCTGCAACTTCCCTCGCAATGGAGCTATCCTGCAGGACCTAGGTTCCCCAGGGCTGGGTTTCTTCCAGCCCCAGAATCAGACTAATATATGCACATACACATACACACACACACACACACACATACACACATTAACAGAGCGTGTCTGAGAGGACCGGGTTAATCCGCACTCCCAAGTTGACCCCTTATATGTCCCTGGACTCAGTAGGCTGGGTTGAGCAGCACCTCCAAGCTGTCACCCTCATATGCCATCGGTACCGCACTGGAATAGAGCACGCCTGAGCAGGCTGGGATGAGCAGCACTTTCAATCTGCCACTCTCATATGTCACTGGTTCAGCACGTCTCTATCCCCACTTTCATGTTACAATTGTTCTGGTAGTAACCCACTTGATGAGTAAACCCCACAGGATTTCTGGGGGCTGCAGGGATCTTTTAACTTAGGTACGAGGAGCATTGCTGCAGAGCGAATGAGGAAACCAAAAAACACCCATGGGGGGGGGGGGTGGCGTGAGAGAGAGAGAGAGAAGCAACCAGCTTAATCATGAAAGTTATCTATTGCCAGGTAATAACCATAGGGGAGCCAAACAAACAAAACAGTTCTAATATTAAATCTAACTTAAACTTGATTATAAAAGTCAGGTTTACAAAACTATAACTGATCACACAAGTCAGGGTCAGAAGGCTATAGCTAGAGCAAGAGAGCTGGGTTCTCACCACTCCATGAAGCTTGAATCGATTGGGGGTCTCAGGTGGTGGTGGTAGCTGAGGGAGACAGACAGAGCCCCCAGCATGCTCAGTCAGGAGAAGAAGTCCCAATGGAACTGATGCAGATTTTGGATCCAGGCATCAGAACACTTACTTGAGCATGGGTAGGAGTTTTTGTAGAGAAACAACAATGGTTCAAGGGAGAATACTAGATTTGTTTATGTGTAAACAAGAGAGAATACTAAAGTTGTTTTGTTCAGGCTAGACCATGGAATCTGATCATTCCTGGCTTTGGGTGATGGTCTTTGGAGGGAGCTCACAATGCAATTAGGGAGCTTCACTATTTTGGATACTAATAAAAGATTTATTACTAGAATTGGTCTGATGACTACTGAGCTGGGTGTGTGCAGGCGTAGGTTCATTAACACCTGTAGCAGAGATCCCCCATCAGGCAATGCTTTCCTGCTTTTCTGGTCCCAGAGTTCCATGTGGTTCTTGCCTTGGAATCTCTGTTCTCCATTCTGTATGCTAATGGAGATGCCTCCTTGTCCCATCTTCGATGTAAATGAGGCTAGGAGAGTTTCTTTAATTCTGTCATCCTTATCCCGGGAGGAAGGGGGGGTGTCCCATTGTCTTTTCATTGCTTTTTTGTAAGTCTTTCTTCTGATGCAGATTTGGTTCAAGCAGGGCTGAGGGAAGAGGGGGCCTTTCGTGAGTCAGACAGGCTGGGTACTGCGCCCTGGTTCCCCAAGAACACAGAGCTTCTAGGTAACACTACAGAACTTTCGGATGCGGAAAGCCACCTTCCTGGAACTGTGTGCAGAGCTTGCCCCAGCACTACGATGCAAGGACACCAGAATGAGAGCTGCCTTATTGGTAGAAAAGCGCATGGCAATCACTGTGTGGAAGCTGGCAACTCCAAACTGCTACCAGTTGGTCATGAATCAGTTTGGAGCGGGGAAGTCGACTGTTGATGCTGCATTAATGCAAGTGTGCAGGGCAATTATTCATATCCTGCTATGGAGGACCATTACTATGAGAAATATGTGTGAAATAGTGGACAGCTTTGCAGAAATGGGTTTCCCTGTGTAGGGGCGATAGATAGCACACACATTCCAATTTTGGCACCAGACCACCTTGCGATGGAGTACATCAATAGGAAAGGGTATTTCTCCATGGTGTTGCAGGTGCTCATGGATCACTGTGGGCATTTCACTGACATTAACACTGGGTGGTTCAGGAAGGTGTATGATGCACGCACCTTCAGGAACACCGGCCTGTATAGAAAGATACAAGTGGGAACTTTCTTTCCAAACCAGAAGATTACAGTGGGGGATGTTGAAATGCCCATAGTGATATTGGGAGACCCAGCGTACCCATTACAGCCGTGGCTCATGAAAACTTACATGGGAAACCTGGAAAGCAGTAAGGAGTGGTCAACAACAGGCTGAGTAGGTGCCGGATGACAGTGGAATGTGCGTTTGGCAGATTAAAGGCACGCTGGCGATGCCTTCATGGCAGTTTAGACCTCAATGAGGATAATATTCCCATGGTCATAGCCGTGTGTTGTGCATTGCATAATCTTTGGGAAGCTAAGTTTGAGAGGTTTGCTCAGGGGTAGTGTGTTGAGGCAGACCACTTCGCTGCTGATTTTGAGCAGCCAGATACCAGGGCTATAAGAGGGACCCAGAGGGGGGGCAATTCAAATCAGGGAGGCTTTGAGGCAACACTTTTTGAAAATGAGAACCAGTAATGTATATCTCTGTGATTGGTGCTGCACTGTTACATTATGTGTAGTTTTCCTAGGAAGCGATGGAGAAATTTGGGGCCTTACATTCCAGTAAGCAAATGATTAAACTGCCTGTGTATGTCTTTGGTAGAGCCTGCTATCTCAATTTGTAGGAAACAAATAAAGATGAGTTACCATTCAAAAACTTTGCTTTTATTGCACAAAAAACCACACACTCTCTCTCTCTCTCTCTGTGGGAAAGGAGGTACCAGGGAAGGGCAGACTTTCAGAGCTGTTTGTAGGTCCAGCTATCATTATGAAAGTTGTCCAAGGGGGTGGAGTGAAGGGGAAACCAAGAAGGCCTAGGAAGTGGAAAGGAATATTTGGGCGGAGTTGGGGGAGGGGCACAGAAAAGAGTTCTGAATGTGCTGCAGGGGAGGATGGGCATGCATCTGCTCAGTCTGCAGCATTATTAAGGACTTCAGCATCTGTTTGCTCCTCCATGACTTTAATAATCCGCTCAGTAGCATCCTTAACAAACTCTTCATTTTCTTTTCTGTCCTGCTTTTTGACTTCCCTCCATTCCTTGCATTCCCTTTTCTCTGCATTGGAGAAGTGCAGTATCTCCCGGAACATGTCTTCTTTGCTCCATCTTCGGCGTTTTCTTATCTAGCAGAGATGCTTGGCCAGTGTGTGTGGGGTGTTCCTCAAGGCCACAGCAGCTGAAGCACAAGGAACAATGCACAGAAGCATGATTGTTAAGTTCATGCACAGCAATGAAACATTTCAGTAAAATATACTCTGGTAACATAGCAATTACTTTCTCACTGACCCTTGGCAAGCACATATCTTGGCGAACACCCAAAGCATGGTGAATGTTGGCTGTGGAGCGGGGGAGGGAGTGGGGCGCTCTACATGGGAAAAAGTGTACTCTGCAAGGGTTGTGGTGCAGCCAAATAGGGAAAAAATTATAAAATTCTCCCACACTTTTTCATGGGCAAGGGTCATTGTAGCAGATATCTCATTGCTGAGTGTAAGCAGGGAACTGAGGGTACATCTACTACACGGTTGTGGCTTCTGCTCTGGTCCCTGTGCTGCTCACCTGTGTACTGCTTTGGTCCCTGCACAAGTGATTCCCGAATGGCACAGGAAAATTTCCTACCACGGGGGAAGGAACAAAGCAGCTCTGTCAAGGAACCTTCGGTAGAGGATTGCCAAGAACCTCCAGGAAACTTTCCTAGAGATCTCTCTGGAGGATTCCCGTGAGATCTCAGCTTGCATCGGCACCCTGTTCTGCCGTACTGATTAGCTGCACAGGGAAATGTCCAGCTCACAGAAACACAGCTAGCCTTGTACACTTCTATATCCTGAACCCACCTCTGTACTACACAAACCACAGCCACTTACCAGGCATCTCCTCTCCTGCTTCTTGCTCGCCAGAGAGTGACTGTTGAGACTGGCTAGACACCTCTAGAGTGGTGAACAGTTCCTGGCTGCCTGTCCCACTGAATCACTCTGCCGGGAGCTCCACATTGTCGTCTAACTCCACCTCTTCATCAATGACTTCGTCCTTCAGGTTGGGTCCTCTTTCTGCCACCTCCAGGCCCGCCGATGTATCCATGGGGCTCTTGGCGGTGGAGGTGGGGTCGCCACTGAGGATAGCGTCCAGCTCTTTATAGAACCGGCAAGTCTTAGGTACAGCACGGGAGCGACGGCTTGCCTCCCTCGCCTTATGGTATGCCTGCCTCAGCTCCTTTATCTTCGCTGTGTACTGCAGTGTGTCCTGATCATAGCCCTTTCGCACAAGCCTCGAGAAATATGCCCGTAGCCTTTCTATGGCTCAAGCGCAGCTGAGACTGCACAGCCTCCTCTTTCCATATACTGAGCAGATCCAGCAGCTCCGCAGTGGTTCAAGCGGGAGAGTGTTTGCTGCGATAAGCCACCATGCTCACCTGGGAAGATGCAATGAGACCTCTCCACGCCGAGCCAACAGGAATTGGAATTTCAAAAATTCCCGGGGCTTCTAAGGGGGAGGGGTGAATGGTTGTTTACCTGGCTGCAGGGCAGTGGAGTTCAAACTGCTGACTAGAGAGGTCAGGATGGGCATTGTGGGACACCTCCTGGAGGCCAACTAAAGGTATAAAATCAAGTGTGGTGTCTACACTGGCACTTGTTGACACATCTTTTGCACAAAAAGTCTTATGTCTCTCGTTGAGGTGGTTTTATTTTGTTGCCAAAACGGCATTTTTGCTGCCAAAAGTCGTATCGCAGCATGTACATGTTCACTGTTTTGTTTACAAAAGCTGCCTTTTTGTCAACAAAACTCTGTAGTGTAGACAAGGCCTTACTTTATCCTCCTTCCCCCATTTCCCCAGATCGTTTGTTACACCTACTTTTTTCCTCTTGTTGTTAGGTCCTGTCCTTAAAAGAATTACGCACATACGTAACTTTATATTCCATGGAACTATTTGCAGTGCGTAAAGTTAAACGTGCATAAATCTTTGCAGGATTGGGGAATCAGATTGTAAATATTTTGGAGCTGAGACAATCCTTTAATACATATTTGTGTAGCTTCTAGCACAATGGCAACCCAATCCTGACAATTTAAAAGACATGCTTGTCTCCCCAGCCCATGCAAAACTCAATTTGTCTCCCTTTTCTTTGATGTATAACGAAGTCCAGAGAGAGAGAAAGAGTATTCTACTTGGTTTCTACTCTAGAAATTCAGGTTTTGTCTAACCTCGAAGGCGCTATGGATAGGTAGCACATTGGAAGGATAACATCAGATACCAAGGAAGTGAAGCCTGATTAACTGAAAAGGGTATTAATTTTTTCATTGAGAATGTTAAAAACCTATTTTTGTTAACACTTTTTGTTAACTTTACCTCTTGGCAGAAAATGCCTTTTCACCATCCGCACCCTTTTAACTATGGTATGACAGAGTTTCCAGTACACTTTTCTTGTCATCCAAGAAATCTTATAGCCAAAAAGGTGAGGACCAGATTTACTATTCCTATGTCAATGGAAAAATAAGCATGGGGAAAAAAACTTTAAATTACATGAAGTAAAAACAACAATCTTAAGCAGTCTTCATAACTCACAAAGAAGCAAAAAAGGGACAAAAATCAATTATTGACATCTTGACAACTGAGCTCAATCTCTGAAGGGAATAAAGAGTGTTAAGTGTTGTTTTGCAATAAGCCTGGTCTCTAAACAAGAGTTGTACTGATTTAATTAATTGATTCGGAAACTGATGTAGTTAAATTGGTACCACCCCCTCCATGGACACCCTTAAATCAGTTAGAGTAGCTTTTTATTAATTTAATTTAAATTGGGTTACAATTAGAAATTGATGTCAGATTAGAATTCCACTTTTTTTTTTCTTTGCTTGTGATTAATTTTCAGATTTTTGGTAAAATGGAGTGACTGCTTCTTGGCTGTACTAGCTCAGAAATCATTCATTACTATCAGAAGACACCTTACTTCACAGCTATCATAGGAGTTATCTACTAAGAACAAATCTGTGATCTGTCTAGTCTTGTTTTCCACAGAGGCCTAGCCTGGATCCAGAAAAAACATAGAGAATGGAGATGGAAAAGAACTATTACATCATCTAGTCTAGTTTCTTGCAAGTGCAGATTTTCTAGGTCTTGATTCAGTCTGTTTCAGAAAAATACAAAACCAACCTCACCTGGCCAATTGAGCCACTAGGGTGTGGAGTAAAGATTTATTCTTGATCGCAGCTGGTAATCATTTTATACTGTGATACATAACCTGTGTTCTTTTTAGCTTCGCTAGTGTAAATGTAGATGTGATTCTTATTCCTGTCAGTGTTTAATCTTACTAGATCTTCATTTCCATAATATTCTACAACTGTGTATGTATTTCCATGTCTGCATCTTAGCTCCCTAGATTCTTAAAATATCAGTAGAAAATTGTGGAGTGAGATCCACAAAGGGGATTCATTTGTAAAATCCTGCTCTCGGAATTTGCTAGATAATGGGCATTGTGGCCCCAGATTTACTGTTCAGCCAATGAAAGTTTATTCAGAATAATAATATTAATTATTCACACAGCAACTGCAACTTGCTTGGCACATTATAAAACAAACAAACACACACTGACCCAGCCCAAATTGCTTACATGCCATTGGTTTTATCTACATTAGAAAAGTTAGTACCTGTACTACAGCAATGGACATCAATAGTACAGCTGAACTCGTGGTAACAATTGTGTAAGCACTAATGTGGACAGGACTCGGGTATTTTTACCATTGTGACATGAAACTGAGTTCAGAACAGGCATTTATGACATGGTAAAAATACCTAAGCCCTATTTATTTTATCAGCCTAACACCAGTGCAGCTTCACCTTTACGGGCTGATATTGTAATATGGCTTCTGGTTTTTCTAGTATAGATGCATCCACTCATCTACAAGCAAAGCAAAGCAGAGCAGACACATAGCATGCAGGCTGGTATGAGCTGGAGCTAATGGAAAATCTGGCAGTGGTCACTTTTGAAAGGTTTGCAGAAGAGTTGTGTTTGAAGGAGGACAAAGCTGGTTTGGTATTCAAGAGGGTAGCGGATATTTCAACACATGAATGTGGTAGAAGGATACATAATGGAAGATGGGAAGGAAAGACATTGATACCATTTTATGACTATTTGTGTGGTTCGAGCTTGTAGTGCTTTACATGCAGAAAGTACAACAGAAAATTGCCTCTTGTGCCGCAGCTCAAAAGAGCTTAATTAAACAGTATACTGTAATAATTACTGTATCGTGACTACCTAATCCAGGCCTATTCTGCATTTTTCTGTATATTTGATGTTCTTCGTTTATCAGCTCTGAGCTCGTCAATTCTGGTGCATAAATTCCATGAACTCTCTTCTCTCTCATGTATTCCATTTTTAATCACTAGTGTCATGGATGAAATGGTGAAATAAATTACACTGAGTAAATAAAGCCAAATTGCAATAAATTAACATCAAGGATAGGCTCCCTGAATGTAATAAATAAAATAAATAATAATTAATGGAGATAGCCTATCTCCTAGAACTGGAAGGGACCTTGAAAGGTCATCAAGTCCAGCCCCCTACCTTCACTAGCAGGACCAAGTACTGATTTTGTCCCAGATTCCTAAGTGGCCCCCTCAAGGATTGAACTCATAACCCTGGGTTTAGCAGGCTAATGCTCAAACCACTGAGCTATCCCTCCCTCCACAATGGAACATTATTATAATTCTCTAAACAGACACAATTCCTTTCTACCTCTAATGCATTTTGACATTTACTACAGCACAATGTCATCTGGTTATTTTAAAAGTAAAACATTAAATTTTCTGCCAGATGGCTTAGTGAATACATCAGTGTCATAGATTAGATTCACCATTCATCCACTTTTCTGTGTCTCTTGCTTTGGACATGTATTTCATTAATGCTTTCCCCTCCCATTTGTGTTGTTTCACATGTCTTCATTATGCTTCAGTTAAGAAGCTATGAAATATGAGTGTCATTAATAAATGGCTATATAGAAATTTGCTATGAAGTTGACATAGGTCTTTGTTAACAAAAGGTTTTTTTGTTTTTGTTTTTAAACAAGTAACCTGAAATGAAATGCCAAGACGTTTCATTTGTACTGTTACATTTTAGAATAAATGGAAGCAAAGAAATGTGGTGCTTGTGTAGTGCCAACCATGGGGTCTGGGTCAGGGATCTTTGTGTTCATATCTGCTGTAAAGAGGGTAAATTCTAACTGGACGACAGTAAAGGGGAACAATAAAAGCAATGTGACTAGAGGTTTGGGGGTTGGGGGTAGTTAACTTAGGATGGCATTTTGTTAGTTCTGTGTATGTTTGACGTTTGTGCCTGAGCACATACATGCTCTTTTTTGCTTCATAAGCTTTCCTGAAGTGTGTTTACAGGATATACCAGAAAGAGAAGATAGATGTTTGTTGGATCAGGTCAGGGAGTGGATTTCAGGGTCCTGCGTAAATATAAACATGGGAGTGTCGTAACTATAAAGGGAAGGGTAACAGCCCTCCTGTGTACAATACTATAAAATCCCTCCTGGCCAGAGACACCAAAATCCTTTTACCTGTAAAGGGTTAAGAAGCTCAGGTAACCTGGCTGACACCTGACCCAAAGGACCAATAAGGGGACAAGATACTTTCAAATCTTGGTGGGGGGAAGGCTTTTGTTTGTGCTCTTTGTTTTGGGGGTTGTTCGCTCTTGGGACTAAGAGGGACCAGACATCAATCCATGCTCTCCAAATCTTCTGAACAAGTCTCTCATATTTCAAACTTGTAAGTAACAGCCAGGCAAGGCGTGTTAGGTTTATCTTTGTTTTCTCAACTTGTAAATGTACCTTTTGCTAGAGGGTTTACCTCTGTTTGCTGTAACTTTGAACCTAAGGCTAGAGGGGGGTCCTCTGGGCTCTTTGAATTTGATTACCCTGTAAAGTTATTTTCCATCCTGATTTTACAGAGATGATTTTTACCTATCTTTAATTAAAAGCCTTCTTTTTAAGAACCTGATTGATTTTTCCTTATTTTAAGATCCAAGGGGATTGGATCTGGACTCACCAGGAATTGGTGGGGGGAAAGGGAAGGGGAGGAATGATTAATTCCTCCTTGTTTTAAGATCCAAGCGGTTTTGGATCGATGTTCACCAGGGAATTGGTGGAGGAGTCTCTCAAGGCTACCCAGGGAAGGGAATTAGCACTTGAGAGTGGTGGCAGCAAAACCAGATCTAAGCTGGTAGTTAAGCGTCGAAGTTTTCATGCAGGTCCCCACATCTGTACCCTAAAGTTCAGAGTGGGGAAGGAACCTTGACATGGTGGCAGAGCGGTGGGATCATTTTAAACCAAAAGCCAGTAAGATTTTTTTTCTCTCCTTTCTAGCTGCTTGGAAGACAGGGAGAAAGTCACAAAGGGAGATGTTAGTCCTGCAGCTTCAGCAGGCAAGTGAGAGGCATGTAAGAGTCGGGCTGTAGAGAGTGCTGAAGCCAAGGACAAGGAGCTTAAATTTGAAGTACAAGCCATGGAGAAGCCAGTTAAGGGATTTGAAGAGGGTCCCAACAGCCTGAATGGACTGGACGGGGACAGCCCAGAATAAAATGCAAAAACTTGGGTCTAATGATCAGTATACATCATTAACAGGCAAAGCAGGGCACCAATGTGATTGGCAAACTTGCTTGGAATCACAACAAGCAAGCCTCTTTGAGCATATCAGTCAAGAGAACTTCATATTTAAAGTTGGCAGTTTTTAATATATTGTTGTTGGCCATGCAAGTTATTAGTAGTCATTATTGCATTTTTATTTAAAAAAAGCTATCGGGCCGGATTTTCAAACGGGAAAATCATGTATTGATCAGAGTTTCATTCTTAGAATGATCATTGAAAGGCGACAAACACTGATTTTATGAAATCATGTCACGATTCATTTTGGAACATCTTTAATATTATGGTATGTTAACAAAAATATTTAACATAACCAAGTCTTTATATCAATGTGCTGTTTGCCCAGGTAAAGTAAACACAGATTTGAGTGGATGGTTAATGTAGGCACTGGTGTCAAAGATGTAGTCTCTCTCCTCTCCTTTGGCATGGCCATTGATTTTTATTATGAGAAAAAAGTGTAAATGGCTATAATGCAGGCATCACATGGTTTATCAACTGTGATCTAGAAGATTTAGATTTTGCTGACAACATAGCTCTTCTAAAATGACAGCTCAGCCAACATGCAAACAACGACTGAAAGACAATCCACCACAGCAAAAAAAGACTGAGTTAATAATCAATTATTAAAAAAAAATATAATGAGAACCCCAGCAAATCCCAACTCAAGTGTTACATTAGAAGACAAACGAATACAAGAAGTGAGTGAAGTCACATACTTTACAGCAACAAGAAAGCAAATGGGGACATCCAGAAGGAAATTATGTCACAAATTGGCAAGGCAGCAGCTGCATTTGCCAGATTAAATACTGAAAATCTATAACTTAAAGACCAACCTACAAACCTTCAACTCTTACGTTTTATTTCCACTTTAACGCTGTGATGCTGGCAGGCCAGGTGCCAGCTCATGCCTAGGCCTAATTGAACACTGACAAATGCATAGCTGGAAACCAGTCTGGCTCACCCATGTGTTAGTACTGTTAAAATAGATATTAGAGTTATTAGAATGTTTAGACTTTATGAAATGCTTGTAGGATGCTGCATGTGTTAATCTTACATATAATATCTCTATGCCATGTTTCTAGGTAATATTTAAGTGTTTGCTCTGTAACTATAAACACATTTTCTAAGACTGTAAACTCCACAGTTAGGAGAGAGGCATTACCAATTGTGAAATACTAGTTTACCACAAGAGATGTCATCTCCTGCCCAACAAAAGGTCTACAGACATCAGACAAGCCATTGTGGAACATCAGTGGACAAAAGAAATACTTTGTTGATTGTGCCCCAGATGCTCATGAAGTGGAGACATGCACAGACCCTCGTCCCATCAGCTTGAGCTCTGGGGGGAAGGAGATAAAAATCCTTGTCAAGAAAAATGATCACTATGCTGCTTGGAATTCTGAGAGGGCAATATTTCTAAGCATAAGCAGGGGACCCCCAAGCTGTTTATTTTGGGTTAGCCCTAAAGGACATATAGAACTTGCATATATAGCAGTTACTGTCACCTTTTGGAACCTAAGACTGTAACTCATTTATGTTTGTATGTGTACCTGCTTTAACCTTGTAAGTAACTTTCATTTATTTTTCTTAGTTAATCTTTAGTTAATTATGGGGTTGGCTACATGTAGCGTCTTTGGTGAGAGATCTGGGGTGCAATTTGCCTGGCGTAAGTGAGTGGCCCTTTGGGACTGGGAGTAACCTGCGTATTGTTATGATTTTTGGTGCAAGGGATCATCTATCACAAAGGCAGGCTGCCTGGGTGGCAAGATAGACTGAAGTACCCAAGGGGACTGTCTATGACTCCATGTTAAGGCTGTTTATAGTGCTCTAAAAGCTCACACCTGTTTGGTGAAATCTAATTATAGAACATAGAGCCAGTTTGGGGTTTTTGCCCTGTTCCTTGACAGTCTGCCCTGAGGCTGGCATTTACGGCTGTGAACCACTCCAGATAGCTTGACAAACATATAGCTGGGAAAGGTGGAAATTCACTAAAGGTGTTTAAATGTCTTTGAAAGCAAATGCCTCAGGAAAATACTAGGTATTAAATGGAATGAATTTATAACAAATACTGAAATTCATCAGAGTTCAAAAACTTATAGATGTTATCCAGAAAGGAAGTTGGAGATATCTGAGATGTGTTAAGAACAAAGCCAAAGTGTCTGCCATGACAGGCATGCTACTGGGAAGCTGAAAGAATGCACAAAAAGGACTAACCAAAAGAATAAATGCCCTAATAGCAACTATGTGGGAGAAACCAGACAGTAACTGCACTCTTGAATGTACTTACACAGGAAATTAATAAGATGGAGAACCCCCTATCACCTGTAGGTGAGCACTTTTCACAAAGTGATCACTCTATATCTGACCTATCAGTCCTCATTTTCAAAGGAAACCTGCATAACACTTTCAAAAGATGAGCCTGGGAGCTTAAATTCTTTGCAAGCCACTAAAAATTATGGACTGAATAGAGACACTGGATTTATGGCTTATTACAACAATCTATGACCCACTAACATCTTCTCCCTTCCCCACCCTAGCTGTTCCCCAGACCTTCCTTTACTTCCTGTGACTTGAGGGGCTACTTCATCTTGAATGGTACCTACTTATGCTAACAATCAGTTCCACATTGTACTCAGTGCTCCACAGCTAAATACATTTCCTAGACCTGAAGAAAAGCTCTGTGTAAGCTGGAAAGCTTCTCTCTCTCTCATCAACAGAAGTTGGTCCAATAAAAGACATTACCTCACCTACCTTGTCTTACTAATGCCTTGGGACTGACAGGGCTACAACAACACTACGTATTTCTATTTCAGCAGAGTGGAAGATAGTTTAGTCCCTCAATGTGTCCATTACTACATTTATAAGTAAAGTGTGTTCCAGATTTGAGTATCATGTTTATATAAAAAATATTGGCATCCTCTTGATTTCAGTATGCTTACAATATGTTACCTGTGTGCCTTTTGGCAATATTTGGGATGACAAGAGGTCACTACTGTCTGCAGTGGAAACTTTACACCCATGATGCTGGTGTTCAGAAGTAGACAGTGGATACAGTGTGCAAAGTATTTTGAGGATATTGAAGAGGGTTACAAAAATTGTCTATGAGATTATGTGGCCATTTCAGATGGTCTGAATTATGGTAGGCTATGTAGTGTCCAATGCTTGAGAGATCTTGGCCAAGGTCTGGTTCCAACTGCTGTGCATAACAACAAGAACTTTATAGCGCCCTGCCCAGAATCTGTCTGGGCATCTCAGCCCTTAAAGGTACAGTCCCCATACCACCGACTTTACATTAGAAGCACTACAGCACCATAGCTTCAGTGCTGCAGCTACGCCACTGCAGCATGATAGTATAGACATGTAAGCAGAGTGTGAATGAGCTCTCCCCTGACATCTAGTGGTGAGCTGTGGAAAAGGACTTCAGGAGCTGATCTTGTTTGAATGGACACACCCACCCTGCCTAGGTGCTCAGCATGATAGGATTGCTTGCCCAAATAATCACTTGTGGCTGTTGTTGGTTCCCCAGTCTCTTTGTTATTGGGGTAGGAGTAATAAAGGATTGTTATCCTTGTTGTGTGAACCGAGGGCAGCAGAACTGTACCTGGCATACCCCAATGGAGGGATTCACCCTCAACTGAATAGCACTCGCTAGGCAGGGGACATGTGTTCCAAAGCCCAATGATTTGAGAGAGGGTGGGGACTTGTACTTGGTTGTGTGGGCCCTGTTTAAGGGCCCTAAACACCATTTGACCCTTCCTCTCTCCATGGTATAATAAAAGAGATAATTTAGACTCAATTGAGAGTCTTGTTACGTGCTGCAGAGCTGAAATCACTGATACCTAGGTCTAATATTAGACTTGCTTTGGGACAGTGGTTCTATTGCAAGAGACAATCACTGAGAGCTGTGTTAAGTTGGGGGGGGGCCCTGAAGACATCTTGCTGAGTGGCCAGCTGGGCAGAGAGGTGCGGCCAGCAGGGTGGCTGGTGGAGAGGCACAGCAAGCAGCTGTCAGGACGATGAGCGAGTGCCTGAGCAGTGGAGAATGTAAGGTGCCTCCTTACCTTCTCTTCCACCCAGGGTGAGAGGTGAACTCTGCGCATGAACCTCTAAACTCTGGGGCTGCACTGGCCAAGGACAGCAACTGTGAGTGGGGTGCAGAGAAGGGCTGGGCATGTTAGAGGGGCTTTTGGGTTGCTGAACTTAAGAACCTGAGGGGAAAAGGACACTGCCCAACTTACTTGGGGGTGAGTCTTTTGCTTATGGTTTATGTTTATGAACCCTAGTTGGTGTGTTTTCCCACATTAATGCTGAGTTACTTTTATTAAAAGTTTTTGCTAATTTTCTGTGCTTGCAAGAGGGGAAGTATTGCCTCTTGGAGGCGCCCAAGGGGTTGTGTGTAATTGTCCCAGGTCACTGGGTGGGTGCTTGAGCCAGTTTTGTGTTGTATTGTTGAAAAGAAACCGCCAGATATTGAACCGGGCTCTGGTTGCTGCTGGCTCCACCTGGCAGAAGGGTTACAGACACCTACTGCAGTGATGGAAGGGTTTTTTCCATCGCTGTAATAAATCCACCTCCTTGACGGGCAGTTGCTAGATTGACAGAAGAATTTTTCCATTGACTAAGGCCATGTCTACACTATTACTTATGTCAGCAAAATTTATGTCGCTCAGGGGTGTGAAAAAACTTCCCCCTCAGCGACATAAATTTCACCAGCATAAGTGGTAGTGTGCAGAGCGCTATGTTGGTGGGAGAGCTTCTCCCACCGACATAGCTACCGTCGCTTGTTGAGATGGTTTAATTATGTCAATGGGAGAGCTTTCTCCCGTTGGCATAGAGCGACTACATGAGCAATCTTACAGTGGCATAGCTGCATCGGTACAGCTGTGCCACTGTAAGCTCACTAGTGGCCTTAGTGGTGTCTAGGGTGGACATCGATCAGCGTTCATATTGGGCTCCCCGTCAGTACCCAGCTCAACCCAGGGAAGCTAATGATCCAACCAGTGGACCAAATTCAGTGATGAATTCTGGTCATGTGCCACCTGAGGCATGTTGCACATATACTAAGTGGTGCCTATACTAGGGCTTAGGTTGGCTTAACTATGGCTACGTCCTCACTACGGGGGGGGGGGTGTCAATTTAAGATACGCAAATTCAGCTACGCGAATAGAGTAGCTGAATTCGACGTATCCGAGCTGACTTACCCCGCTGTGAGGACGGCGGCAAATCGACCTCTGCGGCTCCCCCGTCGACGGCGCTTACTCCTACCTCCGCTGGTGGAGTAGAAGCGTTGATTCGGGGATCGATTGTCGCGTCCCGACGAGACGCGATAATTCGATCCCCGAGAGATCGATTTCTACCTGCCGATTCAGCCGGGTAGTGTAGACCTGCCCTATGTCTCCCATGGGTGTGCTTGAATAATTAACTGCAAATAATATTTATTGCTAATGTAGGCCTCTTTTTTGACTAATTTTTCACAATCAAATGTTTCCATATTTTATCAGGTCAATGCAAGGATTTTGTAGTTTTTGTTACACCTGGAAGGTATAAAGTTTTTTATTTATAGATTGTGTCTATCATATTATGGACACAAATTTGTGTACCATGTGTAGTTGTATTCCAGGGTCACTTTTATTATAAGACATATAAGAACACCCCTTTCTTAAAATTGGAAAAGAACAATAAGAACAATAGTCTGTTAAATAACTGGCAAATACTGACTGCAAATTATTGGCTAATTTGCTCCCTGGATGTACCCATCCCAGGTAACAATACTTTTGGTGTAAACAGTTCCTGACAACAACAGCCTGTGAAGAATTTGCTTTGTGAATGCCAAATAGTTCTCTTACTCATGTAAAAAGAGCTGGATGACAGCAGAAAGGCCTGAGGCTGATCCATATCTCCCCATGACAAGGTATCTATAAAAGATTAATCCTTAAGGAAAAGTATGTTCTTTCATCTTAGAAGTGCTTCTCTTTTATCTTAAAAGCTGCCTACTCCTCCAACAGATAGATTCTGATCTTGACCCTCTGTTTGGTCACTTTTATCTCCCTGCTTTCAAAACCTGACAGCTTCTAAAGTGTTTTATTTCAGAAGGAGGGACAAATCAACAACCTTTCTGCTGAGTTCATGCAGATAAACAGCAGTTTCCATCAGATCTTACTCATGTTAAGCCCTTGAGATGCGGAGCCCTTCACCCAAGAAACCCATCATCATTATCGTCTGCATGAAAAATGAGACTGGTTTTCCAGACCTCTTGTGCATCAAGCTATGCAGTATGTAGCCTCACCTGTGGAATCCTGGATAGGATCTAGATAAAACATTTCTCTTGGTTAAGCCATTGTTGGATAAATTAATGAACACAGCAGATACAGTCTTTCATTCCTAGTACTTTTCCATGGCATCAATATTGTTATAGCTTATACCAATATTTAGGGCCAGATTCTGTCACTCTTACTCATGAGGCGTAGCACCTTCCTTTATGAGTTATAAGGCATTAGGTACTGTGGAATAAAACTAGCAGAATCTGGCTCTTGTGAATTATGTTTTAAATAGCTTTCACTTTCTTTATTACTTAATCCTCCAGGGTAAATTTCCATTAAAGTCAGTGGGAGTTTTGTCTTCATAGAAACAACAGTGTCAAGACTTCAGATTCTGACTGCTTTTGTGCCGTTCTTAATCTTTAACTATTTTGAATGCAGCAGGAAAAAAATGTAAACAAAATGCACAGACTATAATTTTTTTGCCTTACAGTGCTTTTCCTAAATTCATATTGTAGGCTAACGGTGTCAAACATACCTTAGGCCTGTTCTGGTCCACATGATGTGTTTATGGGCCTACATGACCTATTGAGATTTTCTAGAATCTTAACTTTCATTTTTAAATGAGGAAGTTTCTAGCCCTCACGACTGCAGAGATTATTAGTTGTAGTTTTGTTTTGTGATAGCTCCTAGGAACCCCAGTCATGGACCAGGATCCATCGCTGTAAAAACACAGAACAGAACATGGTCTCTGCTCCAAAAACCATACAGTCAAATGTGAAGTGAATGTAACTGTCTGTCTGAGTCTGCAGACTGCCTGAAACAGTGACTCACAGGCATACACTCCCTTGTTCACTATTAATGTGACTGGAGTATCAACTTTATAACCCAATGATGGTCTTTCAGTGTCAAAACCAACTGTTTTAATCAATAATCATTATAGTGAATGGAATGAGGAAGGAGGTTGGAGAGAAAGTCAATGGGTGGGGAATTGCTGCATAGAAGGAAGCATAGATAAAAGAAGAGAAGATACTCTCAAAGACAGGGAAGGGGACAGAAGAGAAAGAAGGCTGGGGAAGGGTTAGAAACAAAGGGCAAAAATAGCAGTGAGCCCAAAGGGGAGCATGTTTTCTCAAATAAGACACTGAACAAATAATAACAAAGTGTTTAGTTACTACATCACAGCCATATTCTTCTCTTGATTTTTATGCAGACCTTCTACTGACAGCAGTGGACATTCCCCTGTGCATTGTGGGGAGTAGATAGTCTAGAATTTATACCCCAGCCCACAGGTCATGATTGCACATAGAATTTGGCCCTCTCCTCTGAATGAATTTGACATCCCTGTTTTGTTGTAGGCCCTTTGATGCATGCGCCTAATAGAGATGAGGGGATGGGGTAGAGAGAAACGAACAACAGTTAACTTAAATTTTATTTCTTTAGCAATGAAGAAAGTAAATCTTCTGCAGACTGTCAACTCTTCAGCTCTCAGACTCTCATATAAGGGCAATGCCTTGTAAACGGAGAGATTTATAGCACTATGCTTCTTAAAGTTACATCAGCTTTACAGGATAGTGAAAAGAACTATTCAGGAGACAGAGGAAACAACAGTGAGGGCCAGTAATTTATCAGAGGGAGACAAAACCAGTCCAAGGTGTTCTTCTCAGTAGACCTGAACAAACCCATTAAACTGGATATTAAAGACAGCACTAATCTGATGTCTTAATAGTCATGAAACACGAATGTTCAGCATGGGCAGGAAATCATGTGCTTTTGGAGAGCCCATACTTTCTGTAGGCATTGCAAAACTTGGCTCATTTATTAGGCAAATTTAGTCATTGAAAGAAAGAGACTAAGCATTTGTATAACACTTTTGCCACAAAATGAATGAAAATGCCCATTAAATTACATCTGAGTCACCATTTATTTTAACCATTGTATGAGTTTTTGCCACCTCAGGATCTTGAATTTAGAACTCAATGGGAGAAGGTGAAAATGTAAGTGCTGGTTATTTGAGGATTTAACTTAATTCTACTGTCATCATTCATGATCACACAGTTCAAATCTATCCAAGTTCTAATTGGACTGTATGCATTTTCTTCTTTGCAAAAGTAAGTCTATGTGACTAAAAGCGTTAATGGCCCAGTTAGGGTTGCCAACTCTGACTGAAGCTATTCTGGGATATTCCCCCCCCCCCCCCGCCCACATGACATAATGTCATTTTCTTAAAATATCTTATTAAAATCTCCTGGATGGCTTTCAATAGTCACCGGGAGATTGATGCCAGTTCTGGGAGACTCCAGGCCAATCCTGGAGGGTTGGCAACTCACCCAGTGTTAATGTAAAAAAACACAGAGATTGCTGTAGCTATACATGTACCATAGAGTCCCTTCTTCAGGAAGATACTCATGCAATGGCACTACTTACCTGTTTAAAGCTATGCACAGGCTTAAGTACCTTCCTGAGCTCAAGCCCGGCGCAGGGGTCGGGGCTCACAGCCGCGCGCAGGGGTCAGGGTCGGGGCTCACAGTCCGGCACAGGGGTCGGGATCGGGGCTCGCAGCCCGGCGCAGGGGTCGGGGTCAGGGCTCGCAGCCGCATGTCCCTGTCGGGGTCGGAGCTCACAGCCCGGCGCAGCGGTCGGGGTCAGGGCTCGCAGCTCCACACAGGGGTCAGGGTCGGGGCTCGCAGCTCACAGCCGCCGCGCACCTGGGTTGGGGCTCGTAGCCTCGCAGCTCCACACAGGGGTCAGGGCTCGCAGCCATGCGTCGCAGTCGGGGATCACAGCCCAGCGCAGGGGTTGGGGCTTGCAACTTGCAGCCGCGTGCCGGGGTCGGGGCTCGCTACCCCCCACATAACCGGGTCGCGACCCCCTGAGGGGTCGCGACCTCCAGTTTGAGAATCAATGCTTTATAATTACTGTAGGGTGTATTCTATTCATTTTCCATTTACATTGTACGTTTGTCATGACGCAATGTGCATATTATGTGATTATAATTTTTCATAAAATAATAAGAATTAAAAAATTTGATTTGTTTTTTTCTGCGCCCCTCAGCTTTGCGCGCCTGAGGCAAGTGCCTCACACGCCTCGCCCTTGTTACAGCACTGGCTGACAATATAGTCTGGATTTATTAAAATTGGTGAAAAAATGCTAAACAATTGAAAAGCTCGAAAGCTTGTCATTTCACGAACAATAGTCGTATCAAATCAATTTGTCAAAAATACCCTGCTTGGTACAGTCCTCTTTGATGTCATTATAACTCTAATCATCCAGTTGGATGGCTGTCCTATCACTTGCCTGAAAATCAAATGTAAGGGTAAGGTATCTTGGGTTCCTCTTATAACTGCAAATCTACATCAACAGTGTCTCAGACAACAAGATTTTAAACATTAAAATTGTACATGAAGTTCCTTGTTAAATAATTTAGTGCTGCCAGTTGGCTTGGCATTGTGGAAACATAAAGATGCAATCCAGGCCCCACAGAGCTTCACTCTACATTGGATACATAAAATACAATTCTCACACAGACCATGAAAATGTAAAAACACATTCTCAGTAAGACTGTTCTGTGATACCATCAGAACCCTGAGCTGCCTATGGCCTTTTGGGGGATGGTGACCTGCATTGTTTCCCCATCTCTGGAACTCTCAAGAGGACCATTTTAACTCCCTCCTCTATAACTTCAAAGTCTGATTTCTCCAGACTCCTGCTCATCTCCTGGTTGCCTCCCCTCCCCTCTGTGTCTGCTGTAATGTCATTGGCTTGTGGCGCTCTCTCTCACCGCCCCTTCCCTGCCCCAGCAGGTACTTCTGCCCTCCTCCACTGACTTTCAGTGTATTTTAAGTTCCTGTTCTAATTTGACCTCTGTTATAAAAGCTCTCCCATGAGTTGTTCATGGATCTTTGCTCTCTCACATGAACTCTCTCCTCCCAGCTCCACTCACCTTTCCTTTGTGTCTCTGTATAATCTGGCTCCTGTATCCCAAAATGATTTACAGTGTTAAATATTAAATAAGAGAGGGCAAGCCTTCCCTTCTGTGTCTCCTGTCATCTGGAACAGACTTCCTGTGTCCCTCCTGCCCTTCCCATATCTCTGCTGAAGAAGATACTTTTTCCTTGCCTTTCCCTTTCCCTCTTCTTCTATTACTTATATCTGTCATTGATTTATTTAATGCTGTAAAACCATTTTGGATAAAACTCCACTTTGTTTTGTGTAGTCATCTACATTATGCAAAAAACAAACCAAAAATCCTGTTAATAATGCTGGTGAAATTAAAAGGTTTGTCATTAGCTCAAATATTTACTTCATTGAAAAGCTATCTTTACAAGTGAAAATGAAGCTCCGTTTCCACACATGAATCACCCCCACCCGGTAAGCACTGTTCTGCTCTCTTGCCATAGAGAAGAGACAGGACTCTCTTGTAATGTGTGTAAATGTAACTTTTCACTGTGGCTGCTGGACACACACTTTATAGTTCTCTCTGGCTTTCTTGCTCCAAGGCTATGGTACCTAGTGTCACTGCATAAGGTTGTCTTAAGTTCTTGCCTGGATGGAGCAGTTCTTATATAGAAACATTAAATAAGACTAGGACTAGTAGACCTCATAAGCTTGAACCAGGCAAAACTATTAAAACCTCTCTTTTGGGGACATAGTATTGTCTCCTGGGCTCTATATAGCCATTTTAGAGACTCTTGTTTTCCTGGGTGGGCTACCTGTGGTAGGTGATAGCTTGGTTGAATTACTACTTCTGTTATTTATCATATTTAAAGAAGATCTGTCTGTCCCTCTCTGTCCCTCACACGCCAAAAAATTATTTTGGTAGGGTTACTGAGAGAAGGCTAGGCTGAAGTGTTGTTTGCAAAGGAGGTCTGTGAACCCCCTTGAGCGGTATTGTCTTGCTTCCAAGCTCAATGGTGAGCTGGGAATTTGCAGATACACAATTTTGCTAAGAACCAGATTCTCTTTTCCTCCCCTAGGAGGTATGGGGCTCCATGTGGTGGCCCTAGAGGGCCAGTGGGCTGCTGGAATCATTTGCTTGACTCACCCCTGGAAGCACTCCTGCCCCATATGGTGCCACTGGAAAACAGGGGATAGGAGGGTGGGTCCCATGTGCTAGGTCTGGGGTGGGAGAAGGGAAATGTGGAGGGCAGGCAATATCAGAAGAAATCTTTCTCCCCCACTAAATCCCTAGTTCATTTGCTCTGGCAGCTCCCAGTCACTCCCAACATAGTAGCTGCTGATGTTGCTTTGGTGGCTGCAGGGCTGGGCTTGGGCTCCTTAGAATAGCCAGTGATTTTTAGTGAGAGAAAGAAAATGGTGACTTTAATACTGTACAGCTCAGCTAAATCTGAACGGAATTTCACAGGACCAAAAAAAAAGGCATTTCTATACAGCCTAAGGGTTCTCCTTGCTGAATATCAAAGGCCTGATGCAAACAATGGAGTTGTTTAAGGCTTTTCTGAGAACAGGTGATAAGAATCCTTTATAATGGAAAGAGTTAGGCAACCTGCTACCAGCTTCCCCTATCATTTTATAACAAACACTGTGTTTTTGTTGTAAAGTCATTGCTGGTGAGTAAATATATGCTTATAGAACGGAAGAAATCATATGATTGGCTACCTACTTCCCTTCTTCTGCAAGCTGAACTGTGTGAGCACAAGGGTCTGAATACAGGGATGAGTTTGCAGGATCAGGGCCAAGTTTCTAACCTATGCCATTTTGAGATGGTTACTATGCAGGTAAGAACAAGTTAGTCACGTTGGCCTCTCTGAGATCAATAAAGACAAATAAAGCAAAACTTTTAAATAATTTTTTTCTCCCTGATTTTTAACTTGTTTCACAGGAGACCCTGGGATTCTAAGACTCCTTAGTCTCTCATTTATTCATTTTATTAATAATTTACATTGAGTCTGACACACTTTGCATCTGTGGGTTGATATTTTAAAAATAGTCGAGGTTCGATTTATCAGACTCAGGGACAGCCCTAGACCAAATGGCGCCCCAGGAGAGGAGCGTCTTTGGCGTCCCCTCCTTCCATTTGTTAAACTTTTGAATACCTTATTTTTTATTGCATTTGTAGCCCATTTCACGACTTTGATGCACGATTTGCATGCATAATTTATCCCTGTCATATAAGCTGATAAATGTGCACCCTAGGATCTGTACAACAAAAACAGCACCCCAAACCCAAGCCTTGCACCTCAGGCAGTGGCCTGGGTCACCTTTCCCCTAAATCTGGCCCTGATCAGGCTGAAGCCAGTTTGAACTGGATGGTTGTTATTGGAGATATTTAAAAAACAAACAACCTTTTATTCTACTCACAACCACTGCAAGTCAGAACGTAGCTTAAGATAGAACAGATTGTTGAACATG
The DNA here is from genome assembly GCF_002925995.2 of Terrapene triunguis. Taxonomy (NCBI): domain Eukaryota; kingdom Metazoa; phylum Chordata; order Testudines; family Emydidae; genus Terrapene; species Terrapene triunguis. The sequence continues at coordinate 30,559,643 of NW_020664417.1, read as the reverse complement.
CTGCACGTGTTCAATTACTTAAGCAAAATGATGCAAAAAACCCTTCTTTTCACTGCAGGCAGTTTGAATGGCATTAATTTTTGTGAGCTGTCATTTCACTGCAGCTTTTTATACATTTACATTTTTTCTCTTATGTAACTCAGTGAAGTGTCATTTCTTCAGCCTCAAAACAGACTACTAGTCTGGAACAAAGGACAGTTGCAGATGAAGGATTTTTTTTAAGGGGTTGGATGGAGGTGCAGAGAAGAAGTCAACAAAGAAAATAAATGGCCCTAATCTGACACTGTAGAACATTACCCAAATTTCAAGGAGAGAAATGCAATATTATTACTACATCCTTCCTTGCTGCCATTGTCACTGAGGAACTGTGCAGCAAAAGAACAGTTGTGACAAACTTTGAGTTTAATTAAACCTTACTGAATTAGGATTAACATCTTTGTGGTACAGTGTAAAAATGCAATTGTGTGTGTATTGTTGTTATTTTATGTACCTTCTCTAGTAGCAAGGGGGGATGCTATCTGGGTAGATATGCATATATTAGTTCAAATTGAATTCTCCAGAGACCAACAGATAAAGAAAAGACTTTTGGATAAATGTCTTAAATGTTTTAAAGTGACTCAGGGCCATCTTCCAGATCCAGCAAATGGACCAGATCCCTGGTCCATGGAGGACCCCAATCCTTAGGGGAAGACTGGAAGGACTTGGTCTACTAAGGCCTTATAAAACTGGGTGCTAGTTCTGAGCTGAAGCTCTGAACTTGTAAACACAAAGAAACCCCTAATGTGGGGTGATGACTGGTAAACTTACTAGCATGTGTGTAGGTTCTTTTATTGTTTTTAATATGTTTTCTCTATCATACTTCTTACCTTAAGAACAAAGGAGTCTTGCATAGGAAGTGCTGGATGGTAACTTACATCTGTAGCGATCACTCTGTTATCAGTCTCTGAAGAGAAGGCAAACAGGTCTGGTTAGGCAAACTGTCTTGGTTGGGAAATACACAGTGAAGGCAGGAAACTGTTCAGCATGGATATACCCTGGAAGGGAGTGAGATGTGGGTCTTCACCAAAAAGAGGCAACAGCAAGGGAGCTGGAAACCAGGGAGTGGGGGACCTTGCTGGGTCATTAAGGGGAAATGCAGGTGCAGTTGCCCTGAACTGTGGCACCTAGGCCCCAGTTCTGCAGTCCATCCCTATTCAGGAAAGCACTTAAGCATGTGCCTAAGTTCCATTGACTTCAATGTAACTTACATATAGGCTCAAAATGAAGCATGTGCTGAAGTTCTTTGTTGAATAGCAATCAATGTAAACATGCTTAAATACTTTAATGAATTGAGGCCTTATGGTCTGATCCTGTGAGGCTGATTGAACTTCTCATGAAAGTTGCTGAGCGCTCTTAACTTCCATTGGTGGCAGGTTTGGTCCCTTTCGCTCAGGGAGGTAAAGGGGTGGTACATAACTCCTTGGAATGCGCTAACAGGTTCTCAGGGAAGACCTGTTTGAAGTCCATCTGCCTTCCTGGTGATTGAGTTGCTGGCCAGTAATGTTATGAGGAGAAGGAGTGGGATTAATGGTAGGAAGCCTAAAATGAAAGCGTGGGTGTATTTTTATTGGCCAGCTCTTCCTCTTTTCTTAACTGATTCCTGAGGTTGGGGAGGGCAGCTCCGTATATACAAGGGTTGTCCAGGCTAACAGAGCAAATGTATACCCACACTCTAGATATCCAGGGCCATCTGTCACCACAACTTCAAAAACTATCTTAATAAAACGATAATACTGCTTATAATCCCATAGTATCTGGACATACTAATTTAAGATGCCCACAATAGCCTGCACAAACAGGATATCAATACTGAAATACAAGATAAGAAAACAGTGCAACTGAATAATGCCATAAGCTCATTGGGGCTTTCCCTTCCCCATACACTAAACAAATAGGGGAGAACACAAGAGATGTCATGGAGGTAATAACTAAAGACATTGCAGTGGTGGTTACATGGGGAAACAATGGGCATTACGATACTCCTATACACATGTATACCTAAAGCGTTCGCCCAAACAATCTCCTTTACAAAAGGTAGAGCATCTAATAAGGACCAAAGGTTGAAGGGAGAGTAGTATACTTGGTCCAAGCACTAAGTCCTCTGTGGGTGTGGATGAGTGGAAGTGGCACTCTTCTTTCTCTGCTGCATCTATGGATCATGCCTTCCCCAGGCATGCAGAATGCCACATGCAATTTGCTCTACTTGGGATGAGTTGAGGGGCTTCATTAGAAATTAAATCCTCCATACCAGTGACATGCCCCCTTCTCATTGGCCTGCTAAACCCAGGGTTGTGAGTTCAATCCTTGAGGGGGCCACTTAGGGATCTGGGGCAAAATCAGTACTTGGTCGTGCTAGTGAAGGCAGGGGGCTGGACTTGATGACCTTTCAGGGTCCCTTCCAGTTCTAGGAGATAGGTATATCTCCTTATATTATTATATGTTTTTTTCTTCTTCTCTAGTTTCTTATTGTCAGTGTTTCTGTTGATTTTAATGATGCTCTCCTTAGGCACATGACTATGCTAAGCTTGTTTTTATTCACATGAAAAAAGGAAAGCAAGTTTGCTTTCCAGTTGTTTTTCCTCAATGCTGACAGCTCCCAATAATAATGGCACCAACTGCCAGGGAAGTGTTATGCCTGGCTGGAATTAGTGAAAAGCAGAGCACAGAAGCATGACAATTTTTACTGTTGCATTTGCAGAGAAGCCCTTGCTTTAGAAATCCAAGAAACTGGGGAGGAAAGCATAAGAATTGAGACAAATTGGAAAAACACCTGGAGTAAATTTGGGAGATTAATTAAAATGATACAATGCAGCACTCATTCTTGTTCAAAGAAGTTGAGAAACTCCTCCTCTCCCCCTCCCATCATCAACTCTTTCTGCAGAGACCACAGTTAACTAGTGAAACAGAAAGGACTGGGCAGGTAGGTAGAAAGCAGCCTGAGCCCAAACCTCTCCTCATCTCTATTTTGCCTTTTTCTTTGCCCATTTTTCCATCTCTCCATATCCCCCACTCTTTATTCTGTCCATTCCCTCCATCCATCATTACCTTTCTATCTTTATTTCCTCTTCCTAGTTTTCTGCTTCCCCTCAGTCTCCCACACGTCACCTCTCTTACTATCCTTCCACATTATTTATTTTCCTTTCCTTCATTCCCTATCACCAGGGCTCTGTGTGTTTAGTTGGGCCAGGAGCAACAGCAGGAAAGGGAGGCTATTCAGAACCTAGCGCTGGCTCCATTAGCTGCAGCCTCAGGATGGTGAAGGAAGAAGTAGGAAGCCAATCCAGGCCCTATGCCAGTTTTAGCTGTGCTAGCAGCAGCATTTGGTCATGGTATATACACACTGGACACTAACCCTGGCTCTGACTCAGGTTTGAGCCCAAGTCCCCAGTCCGTTCACCCACACAAATCAGTCTGGCTCTTGTCAGCAAGCACTTAGGACCCAGGTCCTAGGACGATGGGTCATTGTAAGTTCAGGTAGAGTAGCCCGTTAACACCTCTTCTCTCATAGGACAAAAAGAAGAGTTAGTAGGTTACAGATGGTTGTAATAAACCATAAATCCAGTGTCTCTGTTCAGTCCATGATTTTTAGCGTCAAGGAGAGTAATGAATTTAAGTTCTCAGACTCATCTTCTGAAAGTGTTTGTGCAGATTTCCTTTGAGGATGAGGATTGATAGGTCAGTTATAAAGAGATCACTGTGTGAAAAGTGTTCACCCATAGGTGATAGGGTTTTTGTCTTTTGTCATTTTCATCTGTGAGCTCCTCTGAGAGTGTAGTGACTATCTGTGATTGTCCCTTACAATGTGTGCTAACTATTTATTCCAAACAATCTGTTCCACTTTGCATTTTGCTGTGACGCTGGGAATACCTTTCCCAGACCTGAAGAAGAGCTGGTGTAGCTCGAAAGTTTGTCTCTCACCAATAGAAGTTGGTCCAATAATAGATATTACCTTACCCACCTTGTCTCTCTTTTTACTTTTATGCCTGTAAACCAGCAAGTGACATGTTTATTAGATAAACTCTATGGCCCAGACTATAACAGTTCCCAAATAAGTAACGCTCGAATACATAACAAGCTGAAGCCTCTAATAAACAAACAATTTATGAAGTATATAAAAACTACACTGGCACAGGATTTGAACTCCTAAGGTGTAAGGCAAACAATGTATATTACATTCTTTTGTTATCAGGTTGTTAGGTTCTAGTGTCCTGCACAGAGATGAAGATCTACTTTGCCGATTCATCTTAGCACCCAGACTGCCTAGATAATGTTGGCTCCAACTCAGAGATATAAAAGGGTTTGACTGTTTCACTGAGGCAGAGGGAACTACAAGTAAATTGAGGAAATATTTTCTTTAGTGTATAGGCAACTTGTGGAATTCATTGCTGCAGGAGGTTAATGAGTCACAGATATTGTGACTAGGTTGAAAAGATCTTTAGATTAGATTACTTTTCTAGATTTAGTTTGCATAACTAATCAGAATTCAGAGTGCAGGTCAATCAGCTGCAGGTTCAGAAAGGAATTTCTCCCACACTTGCATGCATAATTGTCTCAGTGCATTATAAGGTTAATTGCCTCCTTCAGGTTATTGTCTCTGTGGGTGCGCCACTTCAGGTACATGCATGTGTTCATGCGCTGTTAAGTGGAGATTTTTGTCATCAGTGTCCCTGAGTCTGTGCCTCAGCCCTACACCTCCTTGTGCTCAGTCTAGATAGAAAGTGTACATAGGAAGGGGTGGCCCAACCACCACTCCAGTTCCTTTTCAACCACCTGCGGCTAGAGCCAGAACACAATGGTTTCCACTAACTAGCTTTTATAGCTCACCTGTTTTTATCCTTTTTATTTTATTAGTTTTATCCTTTCTTTTCCAGCATACTTATCTTAACCCTCAGGAAAAGTCCTTTGGCTTCCATTTCTTCTTGTCATAAGTAAGGAAAGAAATGTACTCTTTTCCTATCCACCCTTTTAAAGATGTCTCAGATGATGCACTTCTAGCTAAAGAGGTCATAGCGAAATAGGGTTCCTAATTAAAATTCATTTAACAAATATGCAGAGCATGATGCGTGAGTCACAACAGGCTGGAAGGTTCGGGTCAGATAAGCATCCAAACATCAGAGTCTTCAGTAATGGCCTGGAAGTATCATGTGAACAGCCTCTTAGTACTTCAGCATATCTGCTTCCAGATCTAGTTGAAAGGGTTGTGGAAATAGAATGAAATATCCATTAAAAAAAATAAGATTTTTTTTTTCAAACCTCAAAAAAGGTTCATGTAGAGTTTGGTTTGACTTCTGGGAAAAGTCTTGGGCCACTTCTTATTTCATACCCCTATGATATATTAAGGGGTTGTTTCTGAAAATCCTTAATCTTTTGAACAGTTCCACTGAATTTAGATGAGTGTAAGTAGCATTTTGGTACAACACAAAGTGTCTTCAAAACAAACAAACAAAAAGCCCAATAAAGAAAACAATGGGAAATGAATCATCATTCATCTCCACCTCCAATATCAACCAGTTACACATAAACGTAGAGAAAACAAGAAGATCGTAGTCATTCGGTTGACTTTTATATTTTGGGGTTCAATCCTGCAAAGTGCTGAGCCCAGTTCAACACAGAACTTGAGCATATGCTTAACTTTAAGCATATACATGGTACCGTGGAAGTCAATGTGACTACATACATGCTTAAAGTTAAGCATGTGCATATGCGCTTTGCTGGATTGAGGCCAGAGTGCTCAGCACCTTGCAAGATCATGTCCTATATAAGTCTAAGAATGATTGATTGCCAAATGAAATCATACTCATCCATTATATCCTTTCCCACAAACAAAGTGTCCTAGTAATTGCCCCTATTCAATAATGCACTAATCTGCAATTCTGGGGTTGACTGGCTTTCCCGGGTCATGAGGATGTCTTTTTCCTGTCATTGTGGTTCTCAGGAACTCTCTCTTTTTTCTTATGCATCCAAGAATATAGTTGTCTACACTCCTTTATGGAAGGTTAACTCTCAGGGAAATTTAGAAAATGACAATACACATCCTCATAATAGAAGGAGACAAAGTCCAGCAGAGGTGACTTTTTTTCTTCTTTATCAAATATAAGTATCCACGTGTTTATAGATCCTAAGGGAAGATGTGGGTGGGCAGGTAGTGTCCTCAGAATCTAAGGATTTGAGGTGTTTGGAATGTGGATAAACCTTTGTAGAAGCAGATCTGGAAAGCTCTTGGTACGACTGTACTGAATCTATCAAGAGCCAACTGGGAAAGTTCTGGGTAGTGCTTGAAATTTTTAAAGATAGTCTGTTACTGGTTAAGGGCTCAGCTGGTGTAAGATGTCATAGTTCTATTGACTTTAATGGAGCTATGTAATTTACACAAGCTGGGGATCAGCCCCATTGCATTTAAACACCTTCTGGATGCTCCAATTTATCAAAATACTCAGCTTGCAAACACACACTATTCATTTGTTCACTCTTTAGCACAAAGCCATATGAGACTAGCTGGAGTAATGAAAACACTTAGGCTTTGTCTGAACACTAACCTGTTGAACTAAAGCTGTATATTTAAACTCATTTATGTAAACCAAGTAAGTTTATGTATAGATGCTTATTTTCATTTAAGATTGGTTTATTTTATTTCTCCTTTTTCTTAAGAGGCAGGATGGACCAGGGACTAGGGCACTACTTTAGGCATTGGAAGACCTGGGTGTTAATCTCTGCTCTGCTGCAGACTTTCTATGTGACTTCAGGCAAGTTATTTAGTTTCTCTGGGTCTCTCTTTGCCCATCTATAATATTGGGATAATAACATTTCCCTTCCTCACAGGAGTGTTGTGAAGATAGATATATTATTAATTAATTAAACCAGTGTAAATTTGTGTATAGACAAGACTTCAGGGTAGGTTTGATCCTACATTGCTGAAAGCCAGAGGATTTATAACAATGGCTTCTTCAGGAGAGGACCCAAATATTCAAAGGTATTGAGTTGTTTGATTTCAATGGGAGTTAGGTGTATAAATGCCTTAGAGGGTGTGGACCTAAATCCTTTCCTTATGGAGACAGTGTGGACTTTTTAAATAGCACCTTTCTTTGGCTAGTTGAAATAGATATTCCCATAAATTTACCTGAGTCAATTACATCATAATAAATATGTACATACATTATAATATAGAGCAAAAGTTACATTACAGAGCAGACAAACCATTCAATTATATTTTTAAATGAACACATTATATATAAAATAGTCTCAAGGACATAGGCTAAAAACTTCCTGGAATCGAACTATTTCAAGAAATATATTATAAATAAAAGAAACAAGTAGCATATTCAGGATTATCACAGGGAGTCTACTTAGAAAGAATCAATCAAAACTGTCTCTACATTTCATTTGTCACCTCTTTCTGGTGATCATGAACTCAGCTCAGGCTCTGTGTTACATTGTAAAATCACCTTTGAAGATTCTATTGATGGAATTAATCAATTCTCTATATACCAGTGCTCTGACATCCTGAATTTGTTACATCAAAGGGTCTCGCTTGAGAAGACAAATAATTAAATGACCTGTAATACACATAAATGGTACTTGTGGGGTCAAAGGAATTCCCTATGAATACTTTGGGTCTTCTGTTTACCAGACATAAAGATGTTACCTGCCATAGGTATAGTGTAGCGATTGTCAGTTAATCAAGGAAAGGGTTCCCCAAACAGGATCTCCCTGTTTGTGTTCCTAGTCTGAGACACTATAAATCTATTACTAACTATACAGGCTAAGTATGAAGATAGGTACAGTACTCTGTCATATCCATTCATGTTGCTTGGTCACATTGGCAGTTTCATGCTAGGGTTATGAACCACTTTGGAATTAAGTGGGAACCAACCACCAGTAGACTATTTTCAGTAGTGGCAGAAGTGGATTATGGAGAGGTGCTACCCTAACCATGTATGTAAGCAATGGATGTGTCTGTCATTGCATAATATCAGAGTTCAGCTGTCTTCATTCCACTTTAATTCATTGTCACTTTCCTTTTGGAAAGTAAAGGGTACTTAATTCAGTTGTACACAATAATACCCTAAATACCAAAAGCAAATGAACTTTGTGTGATGCATTTTATTGATGCTATCAAATTAGTTGGGATCTAGGAATCCAAGAGAGAGAGAGCAAACTAGGAACCATATCAATGTTATGAAGTAGTTCTGCCTAGTGATTATTGGCTTCATTGAGACTGACAGCTATGAGAGTCACTCTCCTAATTTGAAATCTTTCAGAAGCACCAAAAAAGGATCAAAAGGACAGCTACCTCACCAATTGTTCTGGTTGAGAGAAATAATATTAATACCCCTTTTGAAATTTGGGGTCTAGTAGGTTGTTCCAGTTAGGAAAAGAAATTGGTGATAGTCAGGTATTTCTTTGATACAGTTTTATTTTGTTTACACAGAATGTACAAGTCCTGTGTTTCAAATACAGAGGGAATCCAATAGAAGGACAGAGCTTCTTTTTCTCACATTACCAAGAACACTCTTTTCTGTTTTCACTCCTGACCTAAAAACCTCTCCCCAGGATTCTGGCAGGGTCAGACACTGTGCTTTGGCTGCTCCTTCAGGCTGTCACCATGTCTCTCAGTCTTTCCCATTTCTTTGTCTGTTCAGCCTTCTCTCTCTCTATCTCTCATATATACACCCTGACCAAAACAATACTCACCCAAAGCTCCTGAGTGGGTTCACATACTCCTTTTGCCTTAGCTGGGGGATTAGCCTTACAGTCATATTAATTCAAGAGTGAATTCACACCTATCAATGAGGTTTTAACTCAACTCATAACAAGGTTTCATTTAGCTCATGACAACATAAAGGATTATCAGGGATGAGCAAACTTTCCTGCTGCAAAATGCCTGATGAAGAAAAAGGCAAGTAGGAAGAATGAAGGAAAATCAGTATCAATGTAAAAAGAAAGGAAAGAAAGGAGCAAAAAGGGGAAAGATAAGAAAGAAACTCTAAAGTATAATAGTGTAAAATAAATGATAAGGATGTTACTTAGAAATTCAGGGCTAAACCCCCAGTGGGGCAAATTGATGTACTGCTATTGAAAATCATGGTACTACATCAATTTACATTAGCTAAGAAATGAATCCTGAATATATATATTATATGTTATCACATATGAAAAAATCCAGAATCTGGAGGAAATTTTGGACAATTTATTAAATACCTTCTATAATATTCAAACACATATTCAGTTATACAAATGGATAATAATACATAGTCTGCCATATATACATTCCATATTGCTATAAAATAAACCTGTTATGTTTTGTTTTTAAGTAGTTTATATTTATTGTGCATATACATTATTTAATTTCTTGCTAGTTTGTTTAGTATCGTTATCACAGTTGGTGGTTTAATTCCATATTTTCTTTGTCAGACTGTCCTCACTGCAATTTGTTATATTCTCAGTTAATTAATGATATTCATTCTTTCCTCTCATTTTCAATTAATAAACTATTTAAACTTAAGAAAGGAATCAGCAATGTATGCAGAAATTGTGTATTTTATTAGTTTACTGGGTAGTACTGAAAAGCAACAGCCACTGAATCTTGGAAAAACAGTATTTATTTTACCTGGACAGCATTTGTGTTTTGAATGCATTAATCCTTCTCTGTAACCACTGTTATGGGAAATTTAATTTAAAACAGGTGTAATTCACCCCAGAGTAGAAGGCCCATACAAGGACCTTACAAGCCACTCCTGAAAGTAGAGTTCTCCCCTATCATGAGCAACAGGACTGCAGATATGGGCCCATAGGTCCAAGTCTTATTTTGACTGAACTCAATGGGAGAGCTCCTCCTAACTTCAGCAGGATTAAGAGGGATTTGTGGACTGTGGAGGTCTTTGCTTGGGCCTTCTGCATCTGGAAGAACTTGGTCATGTGTGATCTAAAATAAACATAGTGTTAATGGCAAGGAGAAAATCAATATGGAGCAACAGCACAAGATAGATTCAGAACTCTCCAGGGTTAAAGATGATTATATTGTTTCATTATGGAACACTGGCATCATCATTTAGACCTGTGGTTAATAATAGAACAGAGCATAGAATTTTAATCATATAAGGTAATATTCCATGTCATTAATAAAATATGCTTCCTCTATGCTATAATATATGGTTGGTTGCTTCCTGTGTCTCTTAATGGTTAGGTGATTAATTACTTGATGATTGCATGGCACTTTTAATCTTCAAGGTACTTTATAACTGCAAAGCACTAAAATGCATATATGTGGGAGCAGGCTAATAATCTGGGTCACAGTTGTGCCCCTCTGCAGTAATACCTGGCAGTATTTGCCTGAAACACTCAGGCCTTGACTGCACAGGATAGTCAGACCGATTTAACTTAAGTCAGGTTTTAAACCAATGCAAAGCCCTGTGTGGACACTCTTATTTGAGTATAAGAGTGGATGTTTCCATTTTAGCTTAACTCTGTTCTCAATCAATTTAGGGTAGAACAAAAAAGCCACTCTTGTACCAAAATAAGAGTGTACACAACAGGGGTTTTGCACTGGTTTAGCTATAGTGGTTTAAATTCACACCTTAGAACAGGGGTTCCCAAACTTGTTTTGCGGCTTGTTCTGGGTAAGCTCCTGGTGGGCCGCAAGATGCTTTGTTTACCTAAGTGTCCGCAGGTACGGCTGTTCACAGCTCCCAGTGGCCACGGTTCGCCGTTCCCGGCCAACTGGAGCTGCGGGAAGCGGTGGCCTGGGATGGGATGGGATAACTTATTTTGCTTAAATTTAGAATTCATGTAGAAACTTTGGGCTGCAAATTTAGAACAAAATTTGAAGCTTTTGAGATACAGTTTCCATTTGGATCTGGCCAAAAGAGAGTTTTGGGCTGCTGCATGTTCTCATGTCTATATGCCCCTGCTGCATGCTTTTCTCTTGTTTATCGCTAGCTAGAAGCATTGCAAGAATTGATTTCAAACAAGAATCTTTGTGGTTTCATAACACTGTTTTCCCTTTTGTTTAAAATAAGTGCTTTGTAGATTAAATTTTCTCAAAGCATCATTGAAAAAAAATGTAATAAAAGATCACACCCTAATAACATTTTTTAAAAGTGCTAGAGGTTTTGTGAATCCCCAATTCCCATCATGTTTACCCGCTCCAGGGCTCCGTGGTCTCTGAAAGCACAAACATTTAGTAGAACACTTTTCTCAAGAATACCTCTACTATTCTGGAGACTTCAAATGTTCTTGGAGGAACTGTTGGAGGCACTAGCTACACTCTGTCTCCAATTTAAATCTCTGTAGAGTGATTTTAAGTGTAGCCATTTATTTCTTCTGGCAAACATTTTTGGGTGACGCCTGAAATTCTTTCTTTCATAGATTGTGTTTTCCCTTCTAATGCACTATTGTCATTTTAAAGGCGATTCTAAAAATAATGAATCTCTAAAATGTGACTGTCCTGACTCTGGATGATTTATTCACATTGAGATGAGCTACTAATCCTAAATACTCTTACATGTTGCAGATTCCTCTAAATCCTGTTTTTTAAAAAACAGTTTTGGTGTAAGTAAGTAGAAGAGATTTCCAAATGATGCTACATATTTTGAAATGTATTTTCTTAAACCTCCCATTTGTCTTTTTCCCAACATACTGACTTCACCTGATTGTTTTTTGCTTGGAGATCGCTAAGGCCTTGTTTGCTCTAGAAAATTAAAACCCATGGTACGGCAATAGTGCAGCTGCACTGGTGGTAACAATGAGCTAAGTGCTTGTGGAGATGGGGCTCAGGTATTTTTAATACCACGTCATTTAAATGTAGTCTGAATCTTTCATGTCCAACAGGTAGGAAGTAAAATGAAGTGCTTTGCTCTTTAATGTGTTAATCAATATTTGGAGAAATGACAAATAGCATTCCTTTAGGCCTCAGCCTATTGAATAGTGAATCAAAATGTGTACACAACTAGAATACAATGCTTTTGTTTCCCTCGCTCTTCTTCTATAATCTTTTCTTAATTTCCTTGAGGGAATCCTTTTCCTATCTGAGAATTTTTTAATAGTGATGCTGTCCTCTTTGGTATATGGAAAGGTCAGGGCTAAATTCATGTATTAGTGATGAGTGCTTTGCCTTACCTGGAGGGACACTGGGCCAGGTCTACACTAGAGAGTGTTTGCTGGTGTATCCTGTATATGCCTTCCCCCCTAAAAATAAAAAATCACACATTGAACCAACATTGTCATACCAGCAAATATTTCTAGTGTATACCTGGCCTTGGTTAATGTATCATCTTGGTCTTTCACTCTCCTGACTGGGAGTGCTGCCAGTTGATTAACCCTTAGTGTACTGAAAAAACAAGGAGTCTGGTGGCACCTTAAAGACTAACAGATTTATTTGGGCATGAGCTTTCGTGAGTAAAAACCTCACTTCTTCGGATGCATAGCGTACTGGTTAATCCCCAGGGGTTTAACAGTTTAGGGAATGGTCAATTTTTGAGGGGTTCAGTGAAGCTATTGGGCTGGGAGGAGAGAGGGGATTTGGCTTCTCATAGACAGGGAATTCTTGGGGTTTTTTTTTTTTGGCTTGCTTGAGTGGCCTTGCTTGCATATTCTGGTGGTCTTTGGCAGGGAGACTAATAGATGCTGGATGGAAGAAAGGATGAGTGTGGTGGGGAGGGGCGAGAGTCAAATTCATCTGTCTCCATTCCTTATTAAAGATGAGGATGCTTATGCTCCAATAGTTAAGGCATAATGTTAACAGACTTTGAATGGAGGTCTGTTCAGTCCCCTTTAGCTAGAAAAAAATGGTGAAGAGAGGGTACGGATATAAAATAGGGAATTTGGGACAGCCTCAGCTGCCTCATGGGTGTAGGCCACTCATAGACTTTAAGGTCAGAAGGGACCATTGTAATCATCTAGTCTGACCTGCACATTGCAGGCCACAAAATCGCACCCACCCACTCCTGTAATAGACCCTAACCTATGGCTGAGTTACTGAAGTCCTCATATCATGGTTTAAAGACTTCAAGTTACAGAGAATTTACCATTTACACTAGTTCAAACCTGCAAGTGACCCGTGCCCCATACTGCAGATGAAGGCAAAGAAACCCCAGAGTCTCTGCCAATCTGACCCAGGGGAAGAGTCCTTCCCAACCCTGATCAGTTAGACCCTGAGCATGTGGGCATTCCCCCCATTCCCCTGAAATACACTGACAGTTTCAGGGTTTGGATACTGTTTAGGCCAATTTATGATTTTATACTCTGGGGTGCAACTAGGCCAGTTTATTTGTCTCTGTGTTCGACACCATATTAATGCTATGGTATCTTGAAAGATGGGGCGAAATGGTCTGATTTCAGCTTGGTATATTTAAGTATAGATTATATTAGAAATTCCTTTAATTGAATGTGTATTCAGTGTAAAATATAAACTTTAGTGCTGTGTGGTTCAGGGAACCGGTAATGTAATACACAACCTTTCACTGTAAATGCTGATCTAATCCAGGTTGGTACTAAGAAAAAGTTATTAACATCTAAAAACTCTTCAGTGGCCTTGTATGCATGTTTAGGGTTACCATTCGTCCGGATTTACCCGGACATGTCCTCCTTTTTGTGCTAAAAATAGCGTCCGGGGGGAATTTGTAAATCACTCAAAATGTCCGGGATTTCCCCCCTCCCCTGGCAGAGCAGAGCGAGCGGCTGGGAGGGCTGCAGGAAAGTCACGGGCTGGACTCCGGAGCAGCTGTAGAGGAGCTCCTCCCTCCCTCCCTGCATTCTGAGCCGGCAGCTCCTCCTCCCCGGCAGCCCCGCGCCCCGCTCCAGCAGCACTGTGTAGGGCCAGGGACCGGGTTGTGTGTTGTGCT
>NW_020664417.1:30506818-30545366 GCF_002925995.2 Terrapene triunguis | reverse complement strand
GGGAGTTCTGGGGGGGGGCTGTCAGGGGGTGGGGAGTGGTTGGATGGGGCGTGGGAGTCCCAGGGGTCTGTCTGGGGGTGGGGGTGTGGATAAGGGTTGGGGCAGTCAGGGGACAAGAGGCAGGGAGGCTTAGATAGGGGGTGGAGTCCTGGGGGGCAGTTAGGGGCAGGGGTCCCAGGAGGGGGCAGTCAGGGAACAAGGAGCAGGGGGAGGGTTGGGGTTCTGAGTGGGGCGGGGAGTGGAAGGGGCGGGGCTAGGGCAGGACAGGGGCGGGGCTAGGGCAGAACGGGGGCGGGGCTCCTCCCATCCTCTTTTTTCCGTGCTGAAATATGGTAACCCTATGCATGTTGCTATCATCAGTCCAGTTTCCATCATCACAGTTGACATTATCTGGGAACCAAATTGGCACTCTCAGCAAAAGGACTCAGTACTGAATGGATACGGAGACTGAATTGCCCTTCCAGAACTGTTCCTCCCAGGTCAGGGTTGAGGTACAGTCATGGGTCACGCCCAGTTTGGGGAAGGTTTTATTGCTGCATTAGCTATACCAGTTCTATGGATAAACAGAAGACATCATTCTCCAGGCTTGTTAGTCAGGCATCTTTCACAAGCAACAAATCAGCTTCATATTTTTTTCAATGTAAAATGTAAACTTACAAGTTATCTGAAATCAAAAGCAGTATCTTGTGTTAAGACCAGACATTTCACTGAAGAGAATTTTTTTTAAAAGGATTTGCTTATTACTCTTCAGTCAGCTTCAGCTACTACTTAAAATAAATATAAATTAAATATTTAATTTCTGTAATAATGCTATACAAAATCTATTAGAGATATGGAATTCTGCTCTTTTCTGTGCATATTATAGATATAAAAGTGAACACATTACAATGAAATATACTCTAAACATAATAGTCATAAAAAGTGAAAAAATGGGAAGGAATCAAATGTACCTTCTGCAGTTAAAGTTTTCTCCCTTCAGAAGCCAGAGGAGATGTGGTCTGTAAAAAGCCCTGATGGTTTTATTATTATTAAGGCCATGAAGTGGGGTTATAAAAAAGGTGTTGAAGCCGCTTCATAGGTCACGGTTCATTAACTATTATTATTGTCATGTCTGGATTCCATTTGATCAATGAACAGCTCCTTCCTCTCTCAATCACATCCTTTATTTCACTGTCTCCAGGTGCCCAGCTTCCACATCTACCTTTATCAGAAGTATTTCCAGCAATGGGTCTGAGAAGTACTTGTCCTAAATCACTTCGACCACACTTGCACGTATTGTCTTTTTCTTGTTCGACTTTCTCCTTTTCCTTTTCTCTTCCTGTTGGTGGCATTCCATGTCTGGAAAGCATGAGAACAACATTAATAGGAAAAGCATTCATCTATATATTTTTCAGGGTTAGATAACATCAAAGATTTTCCTGTAAAGAAGCTTGCTTATTTATTTATTTTGGCTAATAAAATTGTCACACGTGAGGGGAAAAAGGTGTAGGAGTCTGATCAAGCACTTGGTACATTGTGGGTTCAGGCTTGACATGAGGGAGTGAAGAATTACTGTGTTAAAGGCCACTCTCATAATTTATAATACATTGGCCATCTCTGAATTTTCCAAATTCTGGCTTACTTAGTTAACGGTGTGTCAGAAGCAGAGTGTTTTCTTATACAGAGATAGACAATAATGGTAGAGGACTAGATGGGGAAATGAGATAAAGAGCTTGCTGGACTTTAATGCAGATTGTCTGGGACTGAAAGTTATCTCATGGCAGTTTGGTGTCCTATGAAAATGAGTTAGTGCTTTCAAACCAGAGTTTGGGGATACCATTGCTTGAGTGATCATCGACTGAATTGGCATGAATACTGAATTACTCTCCTATTAGTGATCCCTCCCACTCCAATTCTAAAGATTTTCAGAGTCACCCCTTAACTTTCTCTTTGTTAAGTTTAATAGATTGAGCTCTTTATATCATTATATCATTATAATTAGTGATATTATCACTATTAGATCTTTTAAAATCTTTTTTATAAGCTAATCTTTTGTTATCCTTTAATCATTCTCGTGGCTCTTCTATGAAACCTGTCCAATTTATCAGCATCCTTGAATTGTGGGCACCAGAGCTGGATAGACTATTCCAGCAGCAGTCATGCCAGTGCCAAATATACAAGTAATATTATCTCTCTACTCCGACTCAAGATTCCCCTGTTTCTGCTTTCCAGGATCACATTAGCCCTTTTGGCCACAGTGGCTCACCTGATTATCCACCATGACTCTCAAATCCTTCCCAGAGTCACTGCTTCCCAAGATAAAGTCTCCCATCCTGTAAGTATGGCCTACGTTCTTTGTTCCTAGATGTATACATTTACATTCAGCCATATAAAAACATATTTTTTGCTTGCGCCCAGTTTACCAAGAGATCCAGATCATTCTGAATCAGTGACCTGTCCTCTTCATTATTTACCACTCCCCCAATTTTTGTGTCATCTGCAAACTTTATTTTGCAAAACCCAGAACTCTTTTGGAGTCTCTGATCCATAATTTTAACCAATAAACTGTATCAACATAATTTAAGGAATAATCATTCATTGCCTGCCATTATGTATGCATGTTTTCTGGTGTGAATAAAGTGCCATGACATCTGAAGGCTAATTGGTTTGCTAGTTGGGTGGCAAAAAATCTACTACAAAGCTAACTGGGTCTACATTTCAAGTCTTTCATATTATATGATGGACCATATTTCCTGCTGACAAGAATTTCTACCGTCCTCCTCTTCCCCACTAATGTTACTAAAATTTATCTCTTTTTTTGAAATAATAATAAAAATACTATGTTAAAACATTAATTTGATTATCTCAATGAATGGCTGGAAGACAGAATGAACTGCTGAAGTCAGCAATAGCAGTAAGAAGCATAAATCACTGCAAGAAGAAGCTGGACACATTTATGGAATTAGGATGATGAAATACAGGTTTAATGGTATTTGAGTTTATAAGGGCAAGCCTTTATGTACCATATGGTCACCTTCCATTGGCTCATAATGTTGTTATGAGAGTTGTCAAAAATCTTTCATTTTAACTCCCAGATGTCTGATAGATTAAATTATACCATAGTAAAAAAAATAAATTAATAACAAATTGAAAAGTAAAACAATCAAAATAGCCTATCATTACAAGCTTTAAAACCCACTCAATTTTTTAGTTTTTTAGATCCAAAAGTTTTATATTAAACCCTTTATTTATTTTTTTAAATTTATTTTGTCATTTTTAAAATACATGAATTTTCCATCAAGTATTAATCTTATTCATAACCTGCATTTGCTAACTTTAAAAGACCCATTTGTGTCTGGCAATGCCATATCATTGTCAGTGTATTTATTTTGTTCAGATTCCAAAAATGGTAACCTTTCAGGCCTTAATCACAGACCATAAACACTCCAGGTCTCCTTTACTACCACTGTGTTTTCTGTATTCTTCCAGCAGACCACAACTGTAATGTTATTTACATATAGGTACAGTCAGGCCCTCTCAGAGGTCCAGAAAGGCCCGGGCCATTTCCAGCTTTGGAGGCCCCTAGCCATAATAAAATAAAAAATGACGA
Organism: Terrapene triunguis; assembly: GCF_002925995.2. Lineage (NCBI taxonomy): Eukaryota > Metazoa > Chordata > Testudines > Emydidae > Terrapene > Terrapene triunguis. The sequence continues at coordinate 30,541,777 of NW_020664417.1, read as the reverse complement.
CACATGAAAACAAAATAAGGCACCAAAAAAAGTGAGACATAATTTGAATATTTTTTTATTTAACAAATGCTTTTCTAGCCTTTTTCTGTGCAAATGCACTAATTATTGCGGAAAAATCTAGCTTTCGTGCAATGTCACAGTTGATATTAAGCATGGTGAGCCCATTCAAATGCTCTTGTCCCATAGTTGAACGGTGATAGTTCTTTACCCGCTTCAACACGTTGAAGGTGTGTTCACCTGAAGCCACTGATGCAGGCAAACTGACAAAAATACGCAATGCAACTGTGATATTAGGAAACACCCCAGAGAGTCCAAGTTTGAGTATTACTTGAAGCAATTCCTTTGGCTTGCAATCCAATTTAAAGTTCGCGGAATATATTAGTTTGAGGAAGATGACCTCATCACTGAGATCCTTTGAGATTTCTTTGTTTTACTGTTGCTGAAATTGTTCAGCTGCAGAAAGTAGATCTTCATTACTCAGTCTGTTGAACTGCCAAAGAAACCCCAAAAGGATACAAATTAGTCACAGTGACTCAAATCGATGTGTAAGACCTGACTGAATAGAGTCAATGATGCCAAGGAAGACATTGACCCTATAATGTTGCTCGGCATCGGATTCAGTAGGCAACTTGCGATTGGTGGAGAACTCAGATGAAATGCCAATATTCTGTGCTACTAATTTGGACTCAGTCAGGATTGCATCCCATTGTTCATGAATCTGTTGAATGTCATTGATAAGAGTTTCAGTGTTATCCCTCTCAACATCAAGTGTAGCATTGCGTACTTCCATTACCAGATTAGTTTGGTGGATCATTGTAAGTAGCTTCATCCAGAAAGATGACATCAGAATGAATTCAAATTTGGACATGTGCTTCTGAATAGACTGAAGTTCAGTTCGAGTCTGTGCAGTGAGATTGAGAGATTCAAGCTCATTTAAAGCCTCTTACTGAATTCAAATGCTGTGCAACTGGTTGAATACCATCAATCTGTGCAGACCATCTCGTTTTGGACATCCCATGCAGTGAAACAGGAAGATATTGCTTCAAAATTTCCCACCTTTGTGGACTGCTACTGAAGAGATTGTACATTTGCTGAACAGTTCCAAAGTAAGTAATTGCCTCTTTGCATGATTCAGCACAGTCAACACCTCTAAGGTTGAGTGTGTGGTTTCCACAGCTGGAGAAAATACAGTTTGAATTATGCTCAAGCAGAACTGCTTGTACACCTTTGTACTTCCCAGCCATATTAGATCCATTGTCGTAGGCTTGACCAATGCAGACTTGAAAATCTAACTTAAAACCTTTTAGAATTGCTGGTACTCAAGCAGCAATTTGTTTTCCAGTTTTTCTCATGAAATTATCGAACAAAATAAACCTTCAATTGAAAATTTTGAGCTGTCTACAATCTTAACATATCGAATAACCATAGTAGTCTGTTCCTTGTGAGAACAATCTGGAGTGACATCAACAATGATTGAAAAATACTTGGCATTTCGAATCTCATCAAGAATCGTTGTTTGTACGAATGACCCACATAGCTCAGTAAGCTTTTTTTGTATGCGTGTGGAGAGATAATGGACTTGCATGCGCTTTTGACTCTCTTGCGATTCTTGAACATGTTTAACATGCTCTGATAAAAGTGGGTCATATCTGATGAGGAGCTCAACTATGCCTAGAAAGTTTCCATTTGCACGATCACCAATACGTTGACTGGAACCAAAGAAAGCCAATCTCTGCTCAGAAAGAAAAAGGGTGACATTCAGGATGCGTTCAAGAAGTTTTTTCCAGTTATTAGTTTCTGTAGAGAATTCAGTCAAGAGTAAATTATCAACGAAGGAATACTAATTAAGAACACAAAATGAAACAGTCAGACAGGTTATTATCCTTATCACTGAATCAAAACTCAAGCAAGCAAGGTATAATATAACAGGCTGAGCTGAAGACAAAGGGATGACACATATATATAGTAAACACAGACACAGATACAGACAGAGGGATAATGTCCAAAAATTTCAAACATGTGTCCTCATGAAACTCACTGTACAAGACTGTCCTCACAAATTTTCACCTTGAATCTATAGACTATGGGCCTATAGACTATGAAAGCCTATGATGATGACCAAGCTACCAAGTTAGGGCTCAACCAACCGACAAGTCACCTCTTTTAGATACCATATGAAGATAATAATGAGGAATTCTCACACATAAATAATTCCTTAGTTAATTAGACGTAAAACTATAAAGACACTAAAATGTAACAATTCTCTACCTTTCAACACGCACTTGATCCAGCACCAACCACTAGTAGTGGTTTGTTTATATAATCAGCTGATCTGAGAAGACACATTCATCACGGTCTAACCTTGTGCCATCAGAACCGATATATTTTTATTAATATTTATGAACATTTTTAACTCTTTAATATGACAAAATCTATATCAGTTAACAAAAAAATTATGTCTTTTACCAAATCACATCTCTTATTTCCTTACATTTGTAGCTCTAAACTGAGAGAGTGTGTCACATTTTGGTCCGATAGGGATACACATAAAAACAAGTTGCGAAACTTATCAAATGCCAAAAAATTAACAAGTCTCTAAATTTGAGGCCCCCTTTGAGCTTGGGGCCCAGGCCAAATGGCCCTCCTGCCCCCACCCCCTCTGATTGGCCCTGGGTACAGTTCACAGCCAGCTTCCCACTTGCTTCTAGGGCAGGGAACAGTACTAGCAGCATCTAGTCCTGCCAACTTCAGCCTTCTTTCAGGCTCCTAACTCTTCTCGACCACTCCCTTCCTGTCTTTTTATATAATCCCAGTTGCTGGGGTTACCTCTCCCTCAATTAGCCCTTCCGTTGTAGTTCTACTCATTTAGTGGACATCCTCTGTCGACTACCTGTCTTCCAATCACTTCCCAATTAATATATAATGGTGGGTAGTAGAATGAAGGGTTCTAAGTTAGCTCCAGACTCAGCACACCTTGTTCCACATACATTATAAAATCTACTTGATCTTGAGATCTATAATATATAACCCCCTTCATTTACAGTTTAAACTGATTTTTACCAAAAAATTCCTGGGTTTTACAAAAAGTATTAATTTTTTTTCTGATTTTCACCCTACTTTTGTATCATTCAAATATATAAAAAATAATTTGTTTTATTAGGAAAATACAATACATGAGATATATGTATTATGATAATATGTTAGTCTGTGTATATATGCAAAGCTGCCTGTTGAGATAAGGCTATGTATTAGTCCAGAAAATACACACAAGAAACAAACAGGGTACACATGCAAGCTCTGAAGTGCATGAGCGTACTGATGAATCTCACACATACCACATACTCATTTCAAGCTGTTAGCAGATAATGGTTTAAAGATTTGACACAGTAAAATCTGTGTCTGAATACGTTTCAGAACACAAGGAAGTATTTGAAAGTTTAAAAAAAATAAAAACAGGAGAAAAGGATGAAGTTGAGTGTATGTGCTGCAAATGGTGTGGCCCAATTATTAAATGTAAATATTTACAGGCTAATAGTTCTAGGTCTACAACAGTAAACTGTTTATTCAAATGAAAGTTTTATTTGGGGATTAGAGATATATTGTTTTCTTAAACTCCAAAACCCTCCTCTAATAGCAGTGTTTTTATGAAGGGCCACCTTGCTTTAGCAAAGACCTTCTCAGAGTCTAAAGATAGTGGTAGATCTCTATTTCTTTTTATTCTGAATATTATGAATTACTACTATGATTCATCCAATGTTATTGCTCAGTTATCTGTTATGTAGGAAACTTGTTTGACCAAATGTATATTAACTGAAGAAGAACTGTTTCTGGTCTTCTGGAAAGAGTCTCTGAAAGTATTTTCATGTCTACATTAAGAAGTGAGAATGGCCCACATGAGCCAGATAGCACCTTGTCTTTTTGTAACTTTGGTATTTCTACTGTATCTGCTTCTTGAATTGTATTGGGAATCTCATTGCGCTTTTAAAAAACAAACAAACAATTCAATAGAGTGGGTAGTTTACCAGCAATTATATCTGATGTCCTCTTATAAAACTCTGAGAACCCATCTGGTCCTGGAGATTTTTGTGTCGGCGCAGATTTATTCACCTTTATAAACTTCCCTTCCTCTCTTGGTCTTTCTAAGTATTCCTGTTCATGGGTTAACAGGCATGAATATATTCTGTAATTTTCTCCAGTGGGTCTTTCGAGGCATAAAAATTTGTCTGAAGCCTCCTGAATTCTTCAACAATCTCCCTGGTCTTAAATTTTACTTCTGATTTTGAATTTGTATTGCCTGAATTTGACTCTTTTCATTCCTTTTTTTCTTAATCTGCAGGCAAGGAGTTTATTAGCCTTATTGCCCCCTCCTAAAATCTCGGTGTCAGCTAGCTGAGGGCCTTTTTAGTGTTCTCTAGAAATATGGCATTTAGTTGCTTTCTGAGGAAGAAGAGGCATTTAAATATACTTCTAGACCTCATTATTTTATGCAAAGCTTGCATTTTTTAAATCTCCATTAGTAATTTGCTTCTGTTTCCCTTTCTTTTTTCCTTTGGGACGCGAGGCTAATTTCCCTGCTATTACTGCTTTCATATGCATTCTAGGCAATGTTTATAGAGGTTTGACCTTTATCATTAGTACAAAAACCACTTAGTTTCTGTTTTGATAACATCAAACAACCAAGCAACCAAAAGCCAAATCCAACAAGTAAATAAATAAATAAAACCCCCCAAATGCTTTATTAGGGAACCATTCAATTTCTAAGTCTTTTCTATAGGATCACCACTATTAATGTTAAATTGGGTCACATCCATTGTGTCCACACTTGGGATATGATATCTGAGGTATGATATTTCAGTCTATATTATCTGCTACCAACTGATGATGAGGACTGGATGTAGCCGATCCTGGTGTACAAATTTGCAGGGTTAGAAAAAAAGCTGTATTCTTTCTGTGGAGGTGTTGGTGCCTTTATGTGTCATGAAACCCAGTTTGATTTATATTTTTCCTTCACTTCTGGCTTTCTGTTTCCATTCCCACTTCTCTCTTCCTTCCCCTATTATTGGCTGGTCCCCACTGTCCATGGGAACCTGAGCTCTCTTCTCTTCCTATAGGCATGTGCTGGATCCCTGCTGAAAGGAACTATATATTTAACAAAAACCAGGCCTTATCAAATGTTCTTATAATGCACAACATTATAAGATTGTGGTATAATCTTGAGCTCATGTATTCTTAAAATTTTCACTGTAAATGACTCCTTTTCAATGAATATCACAAACATTCTCATATTGATAACTCGAACATCAAATATACTTCATTAGGGGAAGGATAGCAAGGTCCCCAGCTAAATCACTGTTCTCTTTGTCTATTAAATCCTATGAACCACAGCATTAATTTAGCAATCAATTTGTATCTATTAAGTACACTGCTTCCTGGGTGCTAGACAGCCGATTATCCATATTGCTATAAAAATATAATATCTATTACTTAGAATAATGACTTAACCCATATTCTAATCTTGTTCTTCTATGTCTGGTCTACTACCGTTCTCAGGTCTATCTTGTTGTCTTGTTGCATCTTTTTATATTGTTTTCTTTCTCTTTGCTCTCACTGATGCCCAGTTGTTTCTTGGTGACATGTAGGTTCAGTTGCTTTTTTCCCATTCGGTCTGTTGTTCCCTAGTTGAGTTGCCTCTTCCCATTTTCATTAGTATCTCTTTTCCTTCCTTTGGCTCTGAAAAAAGACACACACTTCTCCATTTAAAGGACCGTCTAATGCAGTTGTGGGCAACCTGCGGCCCATGGGCTGTGAGACATTTTGCTGACGTTGACCATCCACAGGCACGGCCCCCGGCAGCTCCCAGTGGCTGCGGTTTGCCGTTCCCAGCCAATGGGAGCTGCAGGGGGCTGTGCCTGCAGACGGTCAACGTCCGCAAAATGTTTCGCGGCCCGCAATCAGATTACCCTGATGGGCCACAGGTGGCCCACGGGCCACAGGTGGCCCACCACTGGTCTAATGGGAACCCCCATTTTCTAAGAATTGTGGTTACCTGGTGCAGTTCCTTTTATTTTCTAAGGGCTGAGGTTACCAGATCTGGAAAGGCTTTTATGGGTTGGTGAAAGTATGATCCATGTTTCAGATCTCTTCCTCATAGCTCTTAGTATGTATTTCCTACCTTAGTAGTAATGTAGACAGATAATCACATGTCTGTCTTGATCCTAATGGAGACTTGGGAAAAAGGGACATGTGTACCCCTTCACTATAAATGCATACCTGGCTGCCCAATTTTAATATACTTTGAAAAATCTCATTTGCATTTCCAGAGAATTTCTTCCTCCAGAATACCTTTAATCCTTACATTGTTTCCATATTTCCTATTCTACATGTCCTGTAATTTTAATTCTCTCTTTAAAAAAATATTATTTGCAGTCTTTGACCTAGATTGGTAATAATTTTCAATTGCTGTTCTATCCTATTTCAACCTCTCTCTTTTTTTTTTTTATTAACCTCACTGATTTAACTTTTGATGTCCATAATATTGGCCTGCAGTTCTTCTTTCATCTCCTTATTCAGCTTCTTATTTTCTGCTCCAGGTCCTTCAGGTTAGCGTTAGTGACTGGTGCTTCTCTTTCTACCTCTAAAATTAAACCATTAAGCAACCACCTTGTTTGCTGGCATAGCCACCAAATCCTTTATTTTAACTCCCAGATGTATGATTTAAACTATACCACATGACTGACTGTGCTAATTGTGTTAAACTGTGTGGTGCTGACTGAGCTATGAATGCATGGAAGGTGACAAATCTGCTAAGGGTATTTAGGCTGGGGGCTTGATCCCTAATAGGTAGAGTAATATTTGCAGATTAATAGCATTAGAAAGCACTGGACTCAGTCTCAGGAGACCTGGGTTCTTTTTCTGGCTCTCCCACTGGCCTGCTGGCCAAGTCACTTCACCTCTCTGAGGAAAATATCTTACAGTGAGAGGCTGTTTGAGAAAAGTTTGAGAGGTGAATTGATAACAGTGTAGAAGTGCCTTCATGAGGAGAAAATACTAAAAGACTATTTAATCTGCCTTAGAAAGGCATAACAAGAATCAATGTCTGGAAGCTGAAGCCAGGCAATTTCAAACCGGAAGTGAGGCACATGTTTTTAACTGTAGGGCTGATTAAACATTGGAACAAATTACCAAGGGAAGAGGTGGATTTTCTATCTCTTGATGCCTTCATATTAAGACTGGATGCCTTTCTGGAAGATATGTTTTCATCAAAAACAACTTATTGGGCTCAATACAGGTTAAATTTAATAGCTTGTGATATACAGGAAGTCAGATCTATTATTCCCTTCTGGCTTTAAAATCTACTACTCTAAGATTTCTAGCTGAGTAAAGCTTAGCATAGTTCCGACTGGTTTTGATTGCTGAAGTCTTCCTTTGTTTAGCTCATCTAGTAAACTTACTGTTGTAGCTGATGGTCTTGGTTTGAGTCTCAGCTGCGTCGGTAAATATGTGGCGTATTCCATACACAGGGAGATATCCATAGGCTTTACCAATTGGCTTCAAATTCTCCAATGTGCCTATGGACGTAACACTTTTTTCTCCCATATCCTTTACCATCCCATTTCATGTGTGACTGCTCTCTTGCATATGAAGTATTTATTTCTGCATTTGAGTATTTGTGTGAGCAACTGCCTTTCTCAATCTGCTCTAAAACCAGGGCTCACATGCTGTGCAGAGTTTAATACTCTCTCCAGTCTCCTGCCCTCATTTCCCTTCCCCCAGTTTGGTATTTAAAGAGAAACTCTACAGGGTTGGCTGCTTCTTTCCTCAGAACTGCTCAGCCATCACCGTAAGTTCTTTCTCTGTAGACAGTCTCTGCCACCTCTTTATATCTGGGTGGGGGTAATGAACCATCTGCCTCAGTGGGTCAGCAGAAACCATGTAACTCTTTCCAAGCCGGATCACCACCTGTGGACAGTGACATGTTAAGATAAATCTCGCCAGTCCATTATAGTTTGTAATACTAATTTTTATACCTAGACTCTCAGAAGACTGAGAGATCCCTTAATCTTGGAATGTGAAAATGGTCTAAAAACAAAGATATAACTGGTGACATGTTGAATAGAAAAGTCCTTTTAAGTCTGGGCTAACGTTGCTAGCTCCTTTCATGAAAAAAATAGTTTTTGAACAGGATAGATAATAAAACTGTATGAAATTCAAGACTTAATCTCCAAGGGAATCCTGGTGTTTTTAAATTATGCTTAAAGTGTACTTGATGGCCACAAAAATGTTTCTTTACAGATTATCGTTCAGACAGTATTGCAATTTCCTTGTCATTATTCGTTTCCCATTCCAAGCCCTCATGAGCATGTAGGACATTACCAGTGTCTCTTGGAGAAGACAAAGCCATTTATACATCTTTTATGTTGATCCCATTTGAAATATTCTTTGTATGTACTTACCTGATAAGTTATTTTAAGGCATGCTTAATTAATGTTTCAAAGCACACTGAGAAGCTCTGATAAAGGGAGCTGTGTAAGTGCAACAAATTATTATTTTATTTCCTGAGAGACTTAAGTAAACTAGGTCACTGTAAAGAAATAACAATAATAGGCAAAGCTGTAAACTTGCTTTGAGCAGAGGTAATCAGTTGTCTATATGCAGAACACAGAATAAGAGCCAGGCTTGCTTTGTACTCAGCATATCCTGAAAGGAGAGATCAGAGCTCTTATTTTTTTTATAAAACCAAGAGTTTTCCAAATCTCACAGTTGCAGATCAGGGACTAACGTTGTTGGTACAGAAATCTGGGGCATAATTTGTAATGCCCTTACAGCTGCCCGTTCAACCAATCAAAACCAAACCATAGTATACAGGGAACTAAAAGGAAACGCTTTTATTCTGAGCCATATTTCTACAGTTCCAACCAGGTCACAAAAGGAATGTTGCTGATGTGTCATTTTAATAGTCACCAGCCAAGCAATTCAAGGCAGAGGCAGACAGTTGGAGCAATGGCGGTAGTAATATTACTGGAAGTCTAATTAAGTGTTTTTTAAAAATCCTGAACAAACCTTGTATTAGCATATGTTCTGTGGTAGTTTCATTGCAATTTTTTGAAGGGCACTATCACAGAATGTCTCGACTGTATCCAAGAAGAGCAAGCATATAGCTCTGTTACAGTTCAAACACACTTCTTTAAAAGACAAACTACTTAACAACCAGCACAGTTCCACAGTAGAAATAGGCTGCAAAAGCTAATACAAGGGATGACTCACAACAGAGTTGCGGCCTTTCATAGCGGGCTATATGTGCCTATAATATAGCTGTGAAATATTTTATTAAACATGATCACATGTAGTAGTTGCAATACCAGATCAGAACTGATATCACGCTAGGCACGTGATTTCTAACAAATGATTCTAGATAGCATTGTCAAAGAGAAAATAGTATATAGAATCTTAAAAAGTATAAAGTGATCTGACCTCATCCATCAATTGCAGCTGGAACAAAACCACAGAGCTGATTTTATTCTTATAAAAACAAAAGGGAACTCTGCTACAGGGTAGTAAAATATTCATGCTGTTCTCTAAAATGCATGCCACTATTTGAAAGGATTTTTAGCAGCAGAGGAAACTGTGACATAGCATACACACCACATCTAACAAACTAGTATATCCAGGCAAAGGGAAAAAAGCGGGCTTTCATTAATGTTAATTCACCTTTATTGATTTGCAAATATCTACTCTAAAATCTATTGTTACTGCTTTTGTGTCATAATGATTACCAGTTAAATTGTCTCAGATTATACATTTACTGTTTTCAGTTTCTAGTGGTTCACCTTATCTAAACATGCAAAATATCTGTGCTAGGATGGTTATTATATTCATTGCCATTATAGTCTGTGACAGTAGAAATGTAGGAACTGCTTTGTAATAAGGATATAACATAGTGCTGGTAAAATATTCCTCTTCATTTTTAGGCTGTAGATTAATGTAAGGCTTATGCTACTATTAACATTTATTAATGTTAATTTTTGATTTATTAATACTGTATTGAGGGTACTAATGATGTTGAATTGAAAGTGAGCACGAGAGAAGAAATTAGATGCTAGTGGGCTAATGCTTGGAGCTTGATGTGTGTTGCCTGAATTTATTTCATTACTTTTTAGTGTTAGGGTGTAATTCCTAAAAAAATCAAATTTGCTTTAATTCTAAGTTAACCTCAGTGAGGGATCTTGTTTCTTTCTACAGTAATATATTCTAGCTCACTACAGACCATAAAAGCTAAATACTTCTCTCTTCCTTTAGTTCTAATTCTACTCTGGCCTCTTCTATATTCACAGTTGCACCAGGTTAACTTTGTTGGTTAACAAACTGATTTAGTTAAATGGGTGCGGAACTATGTCTGAATACTCTTAATTTGATTTAAATCTGGTTATATTAATTTCACTTCACAAGAAATCAAGTTAGACTGCACAGATATAAGGCAGGTTTAAATCAAATGAAAAGTATCCATCAAGGGTTTTGCACCGGTTTAATTAAATCAGTTTAAAATCACATCGTTAGTTAAACTAATGCCATTATGAATATAAATAAGGAATCAGATGCAGATTAAATAGTTTTTTCTCATTCTGAATCTAAATATATTCTTCCTTTTCATAAATACAATTATTTAGTAACATTTATACTCAATATTAATTTCATTTTATAAAACATAATGCCTTTTAACAGTCTGTGTATATTTATAATTTACGTTCACATGGCATAGAGAGGCAGTCACTAGAATTTTGAGCTGACCTATATATTTTGGGATACATAGATCATAATAAAAACTTCCATTTTTCCCCTTTCAAAAATGCAATTTCCTATTGTACAGAAATCGTGCATAATTGAATTCCAGCTGAATTTGGGTTTAACCTGTTATTCCCTAACGATTAGTAAAAACGAAAACTATTTCTCAGTTGTACTGTATTGTTTTCTAAGACTTTTGATTTATTGTTCACATGTATACTTTCCACTAATATGGGATCTGTTCCACATGGGAGAATAAATGATGGAGAGTCATATCTATATACAGCGATTAGGGTCCCAAACATTAAAAAAAACCCAAACCTTAAGATCAAATGCAAGAGTACAGAATTAATGCAGTTTTATAATCTAACCCATGATAATGGAACTAGGGTTGCCAACTTTCTACTCGCACAAAACCAAACACCCTTGCCCCACCCCTTCTCTGAGGCCCCATCCTTCTCCGAGGCCCCGCCCCGGTCACTCCATCCCCCCCACTCTGTCACTCACTCTCCCCATCCTCACTCACTCGCTCATTTTCACAAGGCTGGCTCAGGGGGGTGGGGTGCGGAAGGGGGTGTGGGCTCCGGCTGCGGGTGCGGGCTCCGGGATGGAGCCAGAAATGAGGAGTTCAGGGTGCCAGAGGGGGATCCAGGCTGAGGCAGTGGGTTGGGATGCGGGAGGGGGTGAGGGCTCTGGCTGGGGGTGCAGGCTCTGGGGTGGGGCTGGGGATGAGGGGTTTGGGGTGCAGAAGGGTGCTCCAGGCTGGGACCGAGGGGTTCAGAGGGTGGGAGGGGGATCAGGGCTGGGACAGGGGGTTGGGGTGCGGGGGGGTGAGGGCTCCAGCCAGGGGTGCAGGCTGTGGTGTGGGGCTGGGGACGAGGGGTTTGGGGTGTAGGAGGGTGCTTCGGGCTGGGATTGAGGGGTTTGGAGTGCAGGAGGGGGATCAAGGCTGGGGCGGGGTATGGGAGAGGGTCAGGGCTGCAGGCTCCGGGTGGCGCTTACCTCAGGCAGCTCCCGGAAGCAGTGGCATGTCCCCACTCCAGCTCCTAGGCGGAGGCGTGGCCAGGCGGCTCTGCACCCTGCTCTGTGCACAGGTCCTCCCTGCAGCTCCTATTGGCTGCGGTTCATGGACAATGGGAGCTGCAGATCTGGTGCTTGGGGTGGGGGCAGCACACGGAGCCCCCAAGCTGCCCCTACGCCTAGAATCCAGAGTGGGGACATGCTGCTGCTTCCGGGAGCTGCGCGGAGCCGTGGCGGACAGGGAGCCTGACTTAGCCCCGTGGCGCCACCAACCGGACTTTTAACAGCCCAGTCAGCAGTGCTGACCGGTGCCACCAGGATCCGTTTTCAACCGGGCATTCTGGTTGAAAACCAGACACCTGGCAACCCTAAATGGAACTTTCTACCATAAGGGGTAAAAGGGACAGAGCTTTCTCAGAGGCCAATTTGAGATGATGGAACAAATTCCCACAGGAACGAAGGACCATGAGAAACCTCACCACCTTCTGCTCCAAAAAAGGAGGTGCTTTTCTTCAACCTTGCCTTCTCTAATATAAATACATAGCAGCATGTACCTTTAAAAAAACAAACACTCCACTGTACACACAATTGTGTAGATGAAAGAACGAACCATATATGACAGATATTAGTCATGTCCCTTAATGCACTACTGGAAGGTGCTCACATACTGTTTGGTGATCAGGGTGGGATGAGATCCTATATAGATTCATAGACTTTAAGGTCAGAAGGGACCATCATGATGATCTAGTCTGACCTCCTGCACATTGCAGGCCACAGGACCTTACCCACCCATTCCTGTAATAGACTCCCATAATAGTTACTGAGGTCCTCAAATCATGGTTTAGAGACTTCAAGTTACAGAGAAGCCACCATTTGCACTAGTCTAGCTTATCATACCATACCCTCCATAAATTTATCAAGCTCAATTTTGAAGCCAGTCAGTTTTTTTGTCCCCACTCCTTCCCTTGGAAGGCTGTTCCAGTACTTTGAATAGAATAGAATGACATGACAAAGTGAGTGCAGTGGACTGGTTCTGGGCACCTAACTTTCAAAGGTTCCAAATGCTCCCCTCAAGGATGATTAGTGTGAATCTAAGCACACACTCATACAGGTGGGCATAACATTGTTTAATCTTGCTGCTACAATTAGGATGAAAGAAATTAGAATTAGGACACAGAAGGAGGAGCTAACTGATCATTGTCCTTATTTGCTGCTGTCTCCAAGCCTAAGAAGTTAGCTTTTTAATTCATTCCCAAATTTCTCTGTCGCCTATTGTATTAAGTATTTAACTTACAGCAGTTACCTCCCAGAGAGAGCAAAGCAGCGGAATACTTCTGAGTTCGATGAGGGAGTCGTCCACTCTAGGTTTATTATCCTATAATTCAGAAGCACTCCTATGAGTCCAATATGGAATGACTTTAGTCCTATAATCATATTTTACACCTCTCTGGGGGTTCCTGGGAAAGACTTGATATTCAGCTCCAGCTCCCACATTGTTAGTCTGACAACCTATGCCTGTTACTCTCTCTCTCCCTTGCTCTTGTAGTCATTTTCAAAGGCCACTTATCTTCCCTGTTTCTGACACAAAAGGGAGGTAGCAGGCCTGTTGGGGAGGAGGAGGAGAGATATGAGAACTCCTTAGTGACTTTCAGTTCTCTTCTCTTAGGGAAAAAGCTCTGATTGATCAGATCTCCCCAGAAGGTTTCTCAGAAAAGTGACAAGATTTATCTTTCAGAGTAGCAGCTGTGTTAGTCTGTATTCGCAAAAAGAACAGGAGTACTTGTGGCACCTTAGGCTACGTCTTCACTACCCGCCGATCCGGCGGGTAGCAATCGGTTTATCGGGGATCGACTTACCGCGTCTCGTGAGGACGCGGTAAAATCGATCCCTGATCGCTCTGCCGTCGACTCCGGAAATCCACCTCAACAAGAGGCGGCAGCGGAGTCGGCGGCAGCGCGGCAGCGGTCGGCTTTCCCCCGTCCTCACCACCAGGAAAGCCGACCTAAAATACGCAACTTCAGCTACGGTATTCACGTAGCTGAAGTTGCGTATCTTAGGTCGGAACCCCGCTGTAGTGTAGACCTAGCCTTAGAGACTAACAAATTTATTTGAGCATAAGCTTTCGTGGGCTACAGCCCACTTCATCGGATGCATAAGGCCTGGATGCATAAAAGACGTTAGGCACCTAAGGTCCTGTTTTAGTCCTCTAAGTCCCAGTTTTGGGATCACTGCAATTCACAAAACTCCCGCTGAACCCTGTGGGCACCTAAACTCGCTTGGTGCCTAAGATTTTGGAGTAAAAGTTCCCTAAGGACAATGTTTCTGCCTCTTGGCATATGCACTGCTGCAACACTCTAGGATTCCAGACACGTGTCTCCTGCCTAAGCCTCAAAGTGGTTCACAAACCAGGGGAAAATAGGTGTTTGGCTGCCTCAGTCGCATGCAAGTCCCAATCCTGTAGATGCCCTCTGAGCATGGCTACTGGATTGGGCCCCTCTGGAGAGTTCACACAAAACATCCAGGAGGGGGAGGAGGGGTCTCTCATAACTTTAGGGTGGCTATGGTTACTCACTTGGAATGTGGGAGACACCCCAGATCAAGTCCCCTGCTCCACGTGAGGGGACAAAAGAATTTGAAGAGGGATTTGTTTCCTATTAGAAAAGTGCTCTAGCCACTGAGCTATGGGATGTTCGGCTATGGGGCTCCCTCAGTCTCTCCTGTTGAAGCTGTTCCACCATGGATAAATAATGAAAGAATGGTTGGAGCAGGGGGACTGGATCCTGGGTTTTCAACATCCTGGGTGAGCGCTCTAACCAACAGGCAATAGAGTCTTTCTCACGCTTGTGCTCTTGCCCAAAGGGCTTCATATGTTTTTCCAGTGTGAAACAGCATCAACAGCAGAGACTAAGAGAGCCCACATCAGAATATCCCATAGACCAGTGGTTAGGGCCCTCACCTAAGACGTGGGAGTGCCCTGTTCAAATTCCATTTTCCCCTCAAGCAGAGGGGGGACTTGAACTGGGTGTCTCTTGCTCCCAGGTGAGCACTCTAGCCACTGGGTTGAAAGTTCTAGGGACCTGCTAGACCTGCTGGTCCTACTTTGCACACCCACCCCAGCTTTTTGTTAAAACGGCATAGGGGCCTAACTCCAGGAGAAGATTCACAGCTGAGAGTTGCTACCAGAGATAGGCATCTCCCTGCAGCCTGGACTTAGATGCCTATCTCTGTGAGAGGGGTGGGTTTACCAAGCACCGCTCTGGTCAGCATCTCCCAGTGCCTAATTTAGGCAGCTCCCTAGAATGTGGCTTTTGTGAATTGCTGTCTATGGCATCTATTTCTCCATATTCATTATGCAGGAGCCAAGGCACCTCACTCAGGCTTTGTGAATCATGGTGATTTTTCTAAGTGCCATGACAGTCAGTGTCACAAAGTCTAACTGCTTTTGTGCATCCAGGCCTAAGCTTTTTATGAAGTTTTCAATTTGACATTATGACTTTATTTTAATAAAATCATTTGCAGTGCATTCCTTTTAATGGTCCAGTGATTTATGCAACATTACAGCTGAAATCCAAGCCTTCAGTGATGTAGTTATTCTTGGCAGAACGGTGTTGGCAGCATGTTTGACAATAGAACCATCCTGCTGGTGCAGGGAAGCACAGCTCAGAGTGAGTTGGAGGGTGGAGCAAAAAGCACTGATGAATGCTGTTTGGTGCTGTGCCAAAGTGAAATAGCACACTGGCTGGGTTCCACGTGGCCTGCCAGATGTGTACTAGCCAGCTTGAGCCTTGGCCACACCTCCAGCAATGATCTAATAAAGCCCAGGGGTGCAATAGACAGGCCTCCATCCTAGTGCTATTTTAGGAATCCTGTCTTGATGCTTCATTAATGCATTAGCATGTGGGTATGTGTCTCTATCCCTACTATCCCACCCCAAAGCCCTCTAGCACTTCTGTGCAACAGAGGGCAGAATTTGGCTCTATGTAAATAGATTACATTATATCCATTCTATATTTCTGCCTGGAAGAGTTGATGGATAATCCAAATCTGGATGCTAATTTTGGCAATAGGCAAATATGAAGACTCAAATGATTTATAACCTTCCTTCCTTATCCTCTGTCATCTCTCTCTTGCTCTCACTTCCTGCTTCCCTCCATTTCCTTCACTAATTCAGACAGCACCAGTATCAAAGTCTGTAAAGTCAAGACTAAATTGTATATATATTAGAACCAAGCAGTGGCATTATTGAAACTGTTTTAGGTAGAATAAATTGCCTTCGGTCATTTAACTGTTCAACTGTTTCTTGCAACTACTGTGTGTATTTGCATCTGTGTCACTGTCCCCATTATGTAGCCTGTTTTTTCAGGGATTTCCATTTCACCTGCGAAATCCACTGCAAACTGTAATATACCAAATAAGCTGACCATGAAGAAGGAATTTCTTACAAACAAATTTGAAAGGCCAGTCTGTTTGGTCATTTATATAAGTAATACAAATTCTCCCAGTTTGGAAGTGTTAGTCATGTACAATTATTAAAATGCTTTGGTTTTGAATATGAATTTAGGGAAGTGATTGGATTATAATATGGACTAGTTCCTTTAGATACCAGTTAACATGCAAATGCCTGAGATATACCTATCTCATAGAACTGGAAGGGACCATGAAAGGTCGTTGAGTCCAGCCCCCTGCTTTCACTAGCAGGGCCAAGTACTGATTTTTGCCCCAGATCCCCAAGTGGCTCCCTCAAGGATTGAACTCACAACCCTGGGTTTAGCACTCAAACCATTGTATACAAGCATCAAAATTCCATTGACTCCAGTATAAATATCAAGGGTTGTGTGATACTTGTTTAGAAGGACCACTTTTAATGCAAAGGCCATTATGACTAGCTCAGGCAAATACATATTTAAGATTAACATTACACATAGTAAAACTGAAAGTCCATCTCCAACATTTGCAGTGGCCACAGTTAAAATAAATATATTACATTTACTATTGCCATTCACTCTAATAGGGCTAGGGTTTAGTCCATAAGCAGAAACAGAAAATCATTAAATGATTCTGTGGAATATTGCAGTCTGACACAGTGACTTATGCCCTCCAAAAAGGCAAAAAAGTACTATTTTAACCTGAATAAAACTGGCTGTAATGCTGCTTTAAAATTTGAAATGCAGTTGTTTTCTAAACTTATATAGAACATTGCATTATTCATAGAAATGCTGATATTGTCCCTCCTGAGGGAGACAGAGAGATATATTAAACTTTCAGATGAAACTAGGTCACTCTAAATGTTATTACAAAGGCAGTGAAAGGGAGCCTCTTGTGGGTTAAGGAAGGTTAAGCATTCATTCCCTAGGCTTTCTTTTTGCAGATCTATCCTAGCTACCTGCTTTGATTTTCTACAGTACGTGTATGGCCAAGTCGTTGTCCCTGAAAACATACTGAGGTTGTTTGTAGATATCACAGGATTTAGCATAAAACTGTGTGGCTGTAGGTATGTTTTCAGCTGGGAAGGCTCATATTACGATACTTAACTCTTTCTTTCCTTTTCCTCGGTGTGATTGGATTTAATCAGTGGTGGAAAACAGATTAAATCCCTCCAAATACTGTTTCATTTTTCTTTCATGCTAGGTTCAGGACTTTGTCCTTATCACATCCTTCCTATAAAGCATTCATCTGACGAAGTGGGTATTCACCCACGAAAGCTTATGCTCCAATACGTCTGTTAGTCTATAAGGTGCCACAGGACTCTTTGTCGCTTTTTACAGATCCAGACTAACATGGCTACCCCTCTGATACTTGACTTCCTATAAAGCAATAATTGCTATGCTGCCTTTCTTGTCTCTTTTGGGTTGGATTTTGGAGGAGTTGCTTTATACCACTTTTCTAGTTATAATGCATGCTCTGTAAGCATAGGACCATTTAACTAGTGTGAACATTTCCTTATAATAAACATAAACTGGTCAGGAACTTGCCTGCCTGCTAGGATATCTAATACCCAGACATTCTGTGACCTCACAAGGTTTTGTGGAAGCTCTAATTGATGATCTGTATGACCCTAGCAATAATTTTGCAACTCTTCAGACACTGTCTGTGTTAGCTTTCAGATGTTACACTTTGGATTCATTTAAGTGCAAATGATTCTCAGCTTTGTGCACCCTTTCATCAAGGTTAAACCACAACACCTATAGTTTCCAGTTTGCCCTCTGCAGCAAACCCTGCTGCTAACATGTCTTTTTTTATTGTGTAGAGATTATGGGACTGATTTACCACTGCATTATTCTAGCTGTATTCCAGTGTAACTCCATTGATTTAATGCAGCTACAGATCATTGATCAGAGCTTCTACAAAACCTTGTAAGGTCACAGAATATTTGAATTATTGGGCATCCCAAAGGGCAAACGAGACTCTGATCCATTTCTCTTTAGTGCATAAAATGCTCATTCTGACACTTATTCTGTGGCTAAAAATTGGGCACCCGGGGCGGTTCATTTAGCCCCTTTAGCTCTCAATTGAGAGAAAAAAAGGAGGGGCCTGATTTACCACAGTGTTTCTTCAGGGATTTTTATGGCATCACATTGTGACACAGAGGCCTGTTGGTATTTCACTATTCTGTGTCAGCAACTCTTGTCAGTCCTGACATACTCACTACAGCTAATACACTGTTGCCATGTTATATACCCAAAAGATGGCATGTAATATATCATTGGAAAACTTAATAACTCGCTCATCATTATTGTTCTTGCATGGTAATTACATTCTGCTCTAGACAAAGGAATGTGGATTTGCTTGTCTGACTAGCTTGGTTATCAGGAGGTGACAATGAAGGTACATTTACCTATAAGGTAAATAAAGCAATCAAACTAACACGCAGTTGAGAAGACAGCATGGCATCTACACCCCAGAAGGAGAGAGAAACACTTTAGAAGAACACATTTCAAAGGTTTACAGGGCTATAAAGACAGGGAGTCTGGACCTCAAATGATGAGCAATTGAATCAACTAATTGTATACAATATTACTGTATTACAAAAGTGTATTGAGAAAGGTCCCTTATGAAAGCCTGTGACTCAATGGTGATTAATATCACTGTGAAATGGTTGCACTAACACTATATAAGGAATTATGGATACTGATATTACGCTTTAAAGGCTGTGACGAAACACAGGGAGACACAGGTTTTATCCCAGAGAGGAGGAAAGGCAGCTATTTATCTGTTTCCAATGTAAATTAAGCATTATGGAATCAAAACAATGGAAGCTCAATTTACATACGAATCAGCTGGGGGATGGGAAGTCAACAGGATGGGAAGAGCAACAGGAAGCCACCCTGACTCTTGTAACAGGATCAAAGAACTTTGGGAGGTGTAAGCAGAAACAGAAAACCATTTTGGTATCCATCATTTTGGGAATTAAAGAGGCTAGAACTCTTGAAATCACAGAACTTTGGAGACTTCTACCAAGTAGGTGAAAGTCTCTGGGAACTGAATATAGGTAAGAAACCTGTTTAAGCAAAGATTGTAACTTGCTGAAGTTAAGTTTTAGGCTATATTTACACTACAGATCTTACAGCAGCACAGCTGTACCACTACTGTATGTGTAGCCTTTTTTTGCCAGTGAAAGAGAGATTTCCTGCTGGCATAATTAAACCACACACAACAGGTGGCATTAGCTATGTCAGTGGGAGAGCATCTCCTGCTGACACAGCACTGTCCACACCAACACTTTTGTTGGTGAAACTTATGTCGGTCAGGGGGGTGTTAGTCCGCAGGTGCTGCCCTGCAACTCCCATTGGTTGCGGTTCCTGGCCAATGGGAGCTGCGGAGCCAGCGCTCGGGGTGGGGTGGGGGCAGCACGCAGAGCCGCCTGCTGTGCCTCTGCCTAGGAACAGCCAGGACAGGTCACTGCTTGCTGGGAGCCGCCCGAGGTGAGCAGCCCCCAGATCCGGCACCCTGACCCTCTCCCGCACCCAAATTCCCTCCTAGTGCCCACACCCCCTCCTGCATCCAAATTCCCTCCCTCTTAGTTAACGGGCATTTTTCACTTACTGGCACCCCTCATTTCCACAACATGCCGGATAAAACAGCTTTTATTATACTTGATATCAGTTAAGCCTATACTCTTTTGTTTAATAAGCTTGTTTTACTTTTACTTATAAACTAGTTCAGGGCTGTGAGTGAAATAAGAGTGTTTGTTAAGCCCCAGTTAAACTAATGAGCTTCAAGTGTTTTCTTTCTTAAAAAGAGCAATGAACTTAATAAGTTCTGTAAGCGTTCAATAAGGGGGCTGGACACCACACCACAGGGCAGATGGTTTTGGGGAAATTCAGGACTGTGGGGGGTGCTGAGGCTGGAAAAAGGATGTGACCTGCATGCTGGCAGTTGGTTTCAGGACCGTGAGCCACAGCAGCATAGCATTTAAGGCACCAAGAGTTATTATATATATATATATATAGAGAGAGAGAGAGAGAGAGAGATACTTATCTTCTAGAACTGGAAGGGACCCTGAAAGGTCATTGAGTCCAGCCCCCTGCCTTCACTAACAGGACCAAGTACTGATTTTTGCCTCAGATCCCTAAGTGGCCCCCTCAAGGATTGAGCTTACAACCCTAGGTTTAGCAGGCCAATGCTCAAACAACTGAGGTATCCCTCCCCCCGTTACCAGTGTGAGTGGAACCCCAAAGCATCACATATGCTGATATAAAAATGGAATAACTGAATGGTAAATCAGACTCTATTTATTTTTGAATTTGGGGTTTGAACAAAGGCTAACAGCCAGCCTGGAGCTCCTTTGCCAGCCTCAGAAAATACAACATGGATAGGGCAAGCCTCCCACATGCTGCCCCCAGGACTGGATTAACCTTTTGTGGGATCCCATGGGGGCTATGAAGCATGGTGTGGGAGGGGCGGTCCCCAGAGCGAGGGTCCCAGCCCAGTGTGAGGACACTATTTACAAACTGGCAGTTGCCAGACGCACAGTGGCCCACCCGGCCCTGTGCTGCCAGCATGCCCCTTCCCCTCGGGGGTGGGTCATGCCGTGCCACACATCCCCCCCCCACCCAACATCGGAACACTCCCCCCAATTCCCTATGGCCAGAGCCCCCCCGGACCCACTGTGCCCAGCGCCCCCCTCAAGACCCTGCCACAAATGCACAGTGCCCTGCACAACACCACCCCGCCCAGCGCACCCCTGCCCATAGCCCCACCACAACTGCCCAACACAGAACCCCCATTCCCTAGTTCCCCAACATACACACATCTTCCCCGCCCCCTCACAGCCAGCACCGCCCCTCCCAGGTTCCCCAGAGACCCACTCCCCCATGTCCTGCCTCCCGGCCGCACTCACCAGCCCTGCTGGGAGGCGACTGTATCTGCCAGGCTGAGCCACCAGTGCAGCCAGGGCTGGTACTGGGGTGGGGAATCGCTCCAGCTCCTCGGGAGTGGCACTATCAGCCAGGCCAGGGCCTCTCCTGGCTGGGCTCCCTCAGCCAAGCCCTCCCCCTCACTGTCCCACCCCTCCCACCAACTGGCTGAGACTGGCCAGGCTTCTGCACCAGTCCCAGGCGGCTCAGCTCCAGGGAGACAGGTGGGGCCCCACATGTGGTGGGAAGCAGAGACTGCCCAGAGCCGGAGGTGTACTGGGGTCTGGCCAGGGGGCAGAGAGGAGCCAGTGGGTGAGGCCAGTGGTTGGAGAGGAACTGTTGGCCGGCCAAGAGGAGCAAGTGGTGGGCGGGGTGAGGGGCAGATCCAGCGGGCTGGCGGGGTCTCAGGGCACAATGCAAGCTGAGCAGGCCGGGGCCCCCTTCTGAGCATGAGCCCAGTTCCATGGCACCACTGGCGCCATTGTAAACCCGGCACTGGTTGCCCACTAATGTCTTCTAGATGTTCTGGAGGGACTATCTCTACTGTGAGAAGATGGTACAGTCGACATTCCCATTCAATGCTTGGGTTCTTTATCAACCAGGATGCCAATTAATGCCCATGATGGCAATGTTTTTTGTGATGCAGAAAACTGTCCATTTTCCATGTATGAAGAAAGAAGAAAAACATACTTTGAAAACCTCTGTAGGGTTCCGCAATCAGCAAATATTTCTCCTCTGTAGCTTTGTTGAGGAGGCATTAGGTAAGGTAGGAGGTGTGACGTTGCCAACCACAAGGAGCCCAAGGATCATGGAGGGAACGCAAACAACATGGATCATAGAACATCTACTGGTAGCAGTTGTCCCTGAAATCATCCTCCAGTCTCTGGCAGTATGTCTGATTTAAGTGCCATGCTAATATTGACTCCCCAGCTGCTGCTGTGCACTGCCTTTCCCACCAGCAGGAACTGAAACATGGAAAAGGAGTTAATACTGATTGACAGAACATTTCCTAATGTGGCAATTTGCCACATCAGGTATGTTAATTTGGAAAGGGAGCATGGTGCACAAAGTGGCTACTCCCTAATTATCTTCTGGTCTGTCATAGTCCACCAAAGTCATATATTCCTAATCATGAGGAGAAGCTTTGGGTAGCTGGCGTGTGGGGAAGTTTTCCTTTTTTTGAAGTCTATAATGTCTGAGTTTCATACAATCAATACATGTTTGTTCCCCTCCATGCTTTCAGCAGAAGGAGACCTCTGGCCCCAGAAGAACACAGATGCAAAGTGGCAACCCCCTGAAAAACTGAACAGGGGAAACAAATTAATTTTATGCAAAACTTTGCACATTCCAGGCAGCCTCTTTAAAAGGGAGCCTGGCTTTGTATGAAAGGAGGTTTTCCAGAGTCCTTCCAGTTTGGCAATTTATTAGTGTTTTATCTGTGACCCAGAATTCTACAGTCATAGGAAAGTGCAATTAGGTTTGGCTCACTTTTTAATAACAATAATTAATTTATATTTTATTATTTAACATGTACAAGAATACTTGCCACTTGAACCTCTTAAACTGGCTTGCGAATAGGGATAAATTTAGAGACCTGAACAGGTGTGTGTATCTTGGAATTAGCAGAATGTTAAGCTCTTCTATTGCTTTTGGTTAAAACAAAAGAATAGAAGATTGTGACACATCTATATGGACTTTAAAGACAACTTGATGAAAAGCTTAAGTCAAGATGCCAAATGAATCAGTCTACAATCTAGTCTTTAAACACTTTGGCCTTAATTCTCCCTTTTGTTCAAGCATAGTCCAGGTGGAGTAGGGAAGGGGGCGAGGGTGGAATGCCACAAGGAGCTGGTTGTAGTTCCCTGATTCAGAGCTACTGGGCCCCGCCTCAGGTTGTGGGTGCTCTTTCCATTAATGTCTGAAGCTTTCAAATATATGGTCCAGGGTCCTTAAGAGAATGACCCTGAGAGGATTAAATTTAAAATGTGAGTGCCCTTACAAACGTGTATTTACCTAATTTAATGGTTTAAATACTTACTGGGATATTTGCTACAATTCCCCATTCTAAGTATAGAGAATTTCTCAAATACTGTAAGTATCCTAAACAATGCAGCAAATAGTAAGTTTGTAAGGGAACTAGTGTATATACTTAGATCACTTGTATCACATTCTGCCAGTGTTTGGGATTTATAGAGGCATCTTTTTAAAGCGGCAATATGACAATCTGAATTTTTAATGCCACTTTTAGTTTTTGTTAAATGTCAAATATCGAAAATGTGTTAGAAGTAAATGGCATATTCTCTTGTTTTCTAAAAATGGCTTATGTAAGCAGTTCTTTCAGTTCTTTCTTTCCTTGCCCCAGTGTGAGTTGTTTTTTCTCTCTGAAGATAAAGAACACACTTTTGTAGATGGAGGGGAATGGAGGTCACAGAGCAAACTGAGTTTCATGCTGCTTGTTTCTTTACTATCTTGCCACTTGGATTTTTGTGTGGAAGTGGAGCAAGATGGTAACCTTATTCCACTGAAATTCAACCCATGCATGAGAAATCAAGTTTCCTTGAGGCAAAAATCTACAACTGAATAAAAGTACACCCTTGCCATTGTCTGAATTCAGTGAGGCTTGTCACACATATGGAGATGTGGATTGCAAGAAATGCATTTTAGTTTTCAAACTTATCATTTCAATTCAGAGTGAGACTGCTGGAAACAAGGCTGCCAGTGAAATCACAGATTGTTTCTGGAGTCTGCAAAAGAATTTTTCTATAAATAGAGCTGATAATGGGTCATGATGACTAGAGAACTCCCTCCAGTGGGAGATTTATTGCATGAACTCTACTTGAAACTATGCTCTTCTCACAAGTGTGTCTCCTTGGCAGCAAATGCAGTCATAAGCTATGAATGTGTTCTGCTCCCTAGCAGACACCTTTTGCCCTTTTACAATAAATTCACAAGCGTTTTTCACTTAAAATAAAACTCTTTAAAGCACCCTGTATTTTGCCTCTGGGAGCTGACATCTGTAAAAGGAGGTAGAAGGGACATTAACTAGGAACAAAGGGCTGGATTCAGGAAAGGGATAAAGGGTAAATATTTAGAACTGGGCTGTGTCTGGCCCTATCTAGTGTGTGTGAGGGAGGAGGGATAAAAAGAGCACAGGACGCCTTCCTCTCACAGGACAGCTGTGATGTGGCTAGCAAGTGGAGACACTGTTCCATGTTAGTTCTGATAGTGGTTCTACTAGCCTTTCCAAAAAGAGTGTCTGGGTGGCGAGAGCATGCTGCACCCTCATCCAGAGTGGCAGAGATACCATAGCAGTACATACTCCCTGGAAGCAGTCTGTATTTTTGGAGGCTCTTGCTATAATGTGCCCCCCGCACCTCCTGCAGTGTAGCTAGTGCTGTTTGCTAGCATGCTAGATTTGTGATCCAACATGATCGGAGTGTCAGGACATACATAGAACAGTGTATTTCACAGTAAAGAAGGGAATATCCTGTAAAACATGTCAGGTATATTCTAGCTTTTATAGCTCTTCTTTCATCTGCAACACTCAAGTAGCTACCATACAGCATGGTTCCAGTGACAATTTCCTTTTTATTTTAAATGTATTTTCTTCATTCAATGTTGTGCCCATTAAGAGTGATGGCTTGACAGCTCTGAGGACTGAAATTCTCTCTTTAGGTGCAGAACAGGTATATCACAGGCAGTGGCAGTAGCAGTTTACCCACAATGCTCTAACTGTGGGTTGGACTGACACCATCAACCCATTCTACTTAGGCTGTGCTACACAGTTTTCTCGGGGTCAATTTGCATCACAAGTGATGAGGTCTGGATTTTGAATAGTGGCATAGAGGTGAAAAGCTCCATATCTCATTCCTCTTTGCCATCTGTGGTGTATTTCGGTATATCACTGAAAGGAAATTTAATTCTGTTTTCTGTTCATCGCACCTTAAATACAGATGATCCTTGCTCCTTGTTGCAAGGCAGCAGCCATTTTGTTTCAGTTCAGAGGTAATTATTTAAAAGGGGTTGTTGTGTTTGCGCTCTCATGGAGAATTATACTTCAATTTGTTATCTTTTCTTAATCTGAAATAAATCACCTAGATTGAAAAATATGTGTTTTGTTCTATGTGTATGGGAAAAACATAGCAACATCCAGACCATCTTGTCCAGTGTCCTTTGTGCAAAAACCAAACTCTGTCCCCCTAAAGACTACCTGCTGAATTGGAATCTACATGATTCCATATCTGTTTTTTTCCTCTCTCTCTCTATATATATAAAGAGAGAGAGAGAGAGAAAATAATTTAACCTGGAGATGAAGGGAGATTCTGATGCTTTTTAGTGTTTAGTGGAGGATACCTGCCCTCAGTATAAGATAGAAGAGAGACTAAAATGCCCCAGAGGGAGTGTAGTGTTCTAGAACCCACATTTTATGGTTTGTGTCAGCAAGCTAGCTCTGAAGCAAAACATTTATTTCTCTTCTTCTTCCTTGCATTAATCCCATTAAATGGAGTTCATGCTATGAGTCCTCTCCCTCCAAATTACTTTGTTCAATGACCTATACTTCATCTATTTATTTATTTCCAATGTAATAATAATAAAATTAGTAGTGGGAAGGCATAAGGCTCACATTCTTTGATTGAATGTCACTGTCGCTTAGATAGCTGGCCTTTCTTTTAAGTCCCTGGCGTCTGAAGGGTTGTGTGTGTATGTGTTTCTGTATAGACAGAGCATGTTATAAATTACTCAACACTCAGCTAATGGAAAGATAATTGCCTGGCTCTGTTGGCCGTTGCTGGCCTTCCCTTTGAATTTAGAGTTATGCAGGGAAACAAGAGTTAGTGGCTGAATGAGGCAGGAGACATTGCTGGAATATTCAGTGAATATTACATTGGCATAGTAAGTTGGATTTACTTCCATGGGGGTTCAGTCAAGATAAAGAGAGTAAAATGTCTTGAGTACAGCCTTTGCCTGAGATATGAGCACTAGCCCTGCAGTGTATGCCAGGAGTAACAGTACTTTTGGCACCTGGGAAACCCCATGGAAGTGAGGTTGTTCTAATTCAGAATTTTATTAACAAAAAAGTCAGTTTCTCATTCCAGGCTGATGATATTGTTTTGAGGTTGATGAAATCCTGGCAAACAAACAATTTTCATGCAGTTTCTACGCTGACAAGACAGTGGCAGCAAATCAGCACTGATAAATGCTACATCATAGTAAACAGATTCTTTGGGAAGCAGTGGGGCTCATCTTTTCATCTCACCACTTCAGAGCCCACATACTCACCACCTCAGAATCCGAAAGGTTCAACAAACTTCCCTTTTTAACCTTTTAAGGCACACACAAGACTTAAAAGCATTAGCACACGTCCATGCATGCACTTCTGCACATACTGCAGAGATGCTAAATTTCCGATACCTGTAGCCCTCTCAAATTTTCCTCTTGTTCCTTCATCTTTGGGGCGAGACAATGTCTTTGTGCATGGAGTGTTGCTGTACTCTTAGATCATTACATGCTCCTCCCAGGAAAAGTTGTTTATGTCCATGCTCTCTAATTGAGGTGAGTTCTCATGGCAACCACATTTTCCCTACAGAAATGTCTATTGTTTTTCCACACTTTCCACAATTATATAAAACCCAGTGGAGCAGAACGGATTAAAAAAAAAAACAGTTGGAATGCAAATAGCAAACCCTTGCACATTTATTTACTTTTCATGCTGATTAATATTGTTACACAAATACAGTGAGACCCGTGCAAGGATCACTCTTATTAAGCTACTTTCTGCTATATGAGACCACACTACAGGTTTCCCAAATCCTTGTTGCTAAACAACATATTAAAATGATAAAAGATTATTTTTTAAACAATACAAAGTTAACCTGTAGAACTCATTGCCATAAGATATTGTAGAGACCAAGGGTTAGTGCTCTGCTGCACCAGGTGATCTATGGGTAACTTTCTAATACCTTTGAAATCATCTCTCAATCCCAAGAGGCTGTTGAGGGTCAAACTGGCTCCTAGCACAATTTAAAGTATTTAAAGGAGCTGATTTGGTGATCAGGATTGCTAGAACTCCTCATGCTCTGACTCTGCTCTCAGTCCAACCCACGATACTTCTTATAGTAGTGAGTGAGAAATGAATGGCAGAGGTCTAACTACGCCTGCCCTGCACTATAAAAAGGGTGTCATCGGCTGCTTTCACCCATTCATAGAGCTGGTAGAAATCGTTGAATTTAAAATTTTTCAACCAAAAAAAAAGGACAACATTTTCATAAACATTTGCACAACATTTGCACACACCCTACAATTTTCAATCGGATCCACCTCTTTGGGCTGTTACAGCAGTACAAACGAGATTTGGCTTGAAGAGCTTGGCAGGTTCAAAAGGGGAATTATATACTTACATGTGTAATAACATCATTTCTGTCAGGCTAAACATTTATAAGTGATATAAAGCCTCCTACTTGAGCATGAGCCAGCTGCCTGGAGCTAGGAAGAATCTTCCCCTATGGCTCCACTATCCATTATGGGATTACTTGCATTTTGTGCTGAACCTTTCGGTATTGCTCGTTCTTTGAGTCAGGAGAATGGACTAGAAGGGCTTTTGATCTGATCCAGTACGACAGTTTCTAGGCTCCTGACTTTTGTTTGTCCCTTGTTTGTCCCTTGCTGTTCTATTTTGTAGGAAATTTAACAATGTTGCAGGCCCATTTGCTATAATGGTCTAATGACGAGATTCAGAAAATAACGTATAACAAGAATATCAGGCACTAGATTTCTAAGAATTGTAGAACACTATCTCTACGTTGGATTATTTTATTTACCTGCATTATTTTCATCAGGGTCACTGTAGATGGAAGCCAGGATAAACAAGGAGAAAATGACAAAAGCCAACAAGATGAAAGCTGTTTCAAGGTTTGTGAATGGCAGCTCCATGAACTGTTAATGCCGCTTCACCTACAATAAAATGGAAATGTTTACTTGATATACTGTAGAAAAGGCATGGTCTGATCAGTATAGTAGCCTAGTTTTCAGTCAAGAGGATATAGATCCTGGTCAAACTGGTTGAGTGACTTTAGCTGGCAAGGAAATAATACTGTTTACTCTCAAGAAGAAGGCAAATCCCATCCCACTCCACGTAATGTGCAGTAAATTGTGTCATTCTTCATCTCACTATGGCACATCTGAAGCCTGGCTCATGCTATTTTGAGAGCAGCACTTATAACTCCCCATAACTGAGAATAAATATAATGTATAAGGTAATTCAGGGTCCCATACACTAATTAGTAAAAACCCAGCTAGGAGAGAAAAATATCTTGGTAGAGATCTACAGGAAAGCACTTCCTAATAGTGGGGCAGAAAGTTTAATATGTAAGAGGAAAAACCTCAGCCCCATGAACAGTGGAATCAAATCCAAACCAATGGCCCACTCCTGAAGTCAATGGGAATTTAAGATGCTCAGCACCTCACTGGATTTAGTCTCAAAAGGCAATCCGCTGCCATCAAAAGTCAAAGACTCCAATTGATTTGTATTATACATGCTCAAAAACTCTGAGGCATATTTTTAAGAAAGCCAAGGGAGAATCAGAAT
Organism: Terrapene triunguis; assembly: GCF_002925995.2. NCBI lineage: Eukaryota > Metazoa > Chordata > Testudines > Emydidae > Terrapene > Terrapene triunguis. Next base: position 30,513,037 of record NW_020664417.1, on the reverse strand, counting down.
AAAGAAAAGGAAAGTCTCCACTTACTGACTCTGGGGATTTGGTGTGTATATTCCAGTGGGATCTCTTTCTGTGGTTTCAAAATCACCACATTTTTATAAATGACTCAGTAGCATTGTCTTGAGCCAATCACTCACAGTTGGGAGTGTTTAGTGTAATGTGGTTTCCTGGTGCCTTTCAGTTGCTGCCTTCCTAATGCAAGGTACAAAATACACATCCTAATAAATGCTCCTGGAATCAAGCAGTGAAAATGCTAGAAAGTTTTCACATCTCAACAAGTGCTTTTTGTATACCTACTTACAGGATGTCAGTAATGTTAATGGAAATAGCAGCAATAGAAGGTGCAAAAATGCAGTCTGGGCAGTCAAGACTGAGTACTGTACATTGTAAAACATTTTGAATAGTAAACATTAGTGAAATATTAACATGGTAAGAAAACAGGATGCAGTTTTATTGCTAAGCAATAAAAGGATGAGATAGAACACTTAAACTGTACTCTAAATACAAAATAGAGTATTAAAACACAGACCTATGCTGATACAAATAACAATGATACTTTGCATTTATATAGTTCTTTGATGGTCTTCAACATTAACGGAATTTAATAAACCTGGGGGTTGGGCCGGCCCTGGGGTTAGGCCGGCGGTGGCTCGGGGGCAGCTGGAGCGGGTGGGCTGGGGCTCCTGCGGGTAGGGGGAGGGAAGGGCTCAGGGCTCTGGCAGGTGGGTGGGGCCTGAGGTGGAAGGGGCAGGGCCGGAGGCTAGCCTCCCGGAGGGGGGTGGGGGGGGGGGCTTATGTGCCGCCCTTGGGCAAACATTTATTTCCCTTTGTAGTTCATCTTAATAAGACTGATCATATTTTATTTAATTATGTTTCCCTCTTAATTCTTCATTAATCAAATCCCATTGATTTATACCAGCTGAGGCTCTGGACCAATATTTTTAGGTTAAAACTGATAAAATAATTCAAATGCTGAATTTGAACATTTTACCTAAGTAAGATGTATCATGTTTTTGATGAGATTACAAGTTTGGTTGATAAAAGTAATAGTGTTGGTGTAATATACTCATACTTCCGTAAGCTGTTTGTACCACAAAGCATTTTGATTAAGAAACTAGAACAATACATAATCGGTATGATACATATTAAATGGATTAAAAACTGACAGGTCTCAAAATTGTAAACATGGAATCCTCATCAAACTGGTGTGTTTCTAGTGGGATACTACAGGAATTTGTTCCTGGCCCTACACTACTTAACATTTTCATCGAGGACCTTGGAGAAAACATGAAATCATTACTAATAAAGTTTGCAGATGACACAAAGATTGGGGTGGGGGTGGCAAATAATAAAGAGGAGAGGTATCTGATACGGAGTGATCTGGAATGCTTGGTAATCTGGGCTCAAGCAAACACTGCCTGTTAAGGCAACCAAGTTCATTATGAACATGTTGATTGGTGTTCTTAGGCGAATAGTCTGCCTACAGTATATTCATACATGATTATGCAATCAGAGCTGAGAATATTCCATAATTAATGTGTGGTTATTGAGAAAGATGTTTGTTCTGTGATGCTATCAATCCCTGAACTTTGATTGTCTGTGTGATATTTTAGCCTATAGGAGTACAGGGAATTGCTTATTGTACAGTTATTGAGGGGATGGGGAATAGTCACTATTCAGTTCAGACCCTCTTTACTAAGCAGAGGCCAGGGAATTACATAATTGAGAAATATGTATTATTAACTGTGCAGCATGTCTATGCTGCTGATTGTTTGAGACAACTCTACTTCATTGCAAAAGGAACAATATAGGGATAGCAGGTATCGTGATTGAGAATATGGGTCATTTTCCCCAACATGAGGCAACCCCAAAACATATATTTATAATCTTGATTTGAATAAGATCATCAGTAACATAGTTTAGAATTGCATGCCAAGCATGTAAATTTTAGGTGGAGTACAGAATAGTCTACATAATATCTGGTTTGTTGAAAATAGAGGTATATTGCCTATACAGATGAAGGAAAAGCATGGAGGAGTCATCCTCTCATGCAGACTTCTTAGCCTTCAATAGATGTCCTGAAATTTGTAGGTGTGACGGGGTATACCAGACCTTCTGAGGCCTCCTGGCCCTGCCACAAACCACCCCAAAAAAGGGCAGTGGTGAAGGTCCTCCAAGCTACTTAGAGTGGCTGTGTGGCACGCAGTCAATCAGGGCCCACCAGCCTAGTATAAGGAGACCTGCAGGACCAAAGGGGGAGTTCAGTTCCTTGCTGGAAATATAGGAGTGTGGATGGCAGGCTGATGGAGTTGTAGAACTGCCAGAAGCCGGGGAGAGTGAGAAGGAGCCCTGAACTGCTTGCTGGGTCTCCATTAGTACAAGGCTCTGAGGTAAGGGTGAAGATGGTGCGGGGCCATGGGGAAATGGGCCAGGGAATTAGAGAAGCCATGTGACATAGTTAAAGGTACACAGCAGATGGCTGTTATCTACAGGGTCCCTGGGCTGGACCCGGAGTAGTGGGTGGGCCTGCCCCCACCACCACCCCCATTAGCCACTGAGGAGAAGTGGCCTGGACATTAAGTAACCCCAGAGGGAAAACTGAACTAGCGTGTCGCCGCTGGAGAACTGCAGCCCAGAAAGCCCAAGAGAGCGAAGACATTGTCTCCAGAGAGGGAGCCCTGGGGCACTGCTCTATTCTGGACCAGGGACAAACTGAGAGAGTGAGTGCAGGCACATGCACTTGGCCAAAGGGTTGCTCACGAAAGGTGAGTGTGCCCCTGTTACAGTAGGCTTTCCAGGTGATCTTGAAATATTCCTGGGACTGATGGAACATTTCTCCTACCACTCCATGGGGAAGCAAATCTGACTCCTTGAATAGAAATCAGGGGGTTCTCAAACTTCATTGCTCTGTGACCCCTTTCTGACAACAAAAATTACTACACGACCTCATAAAGGGGGACCGAAGCCCGAGCCCCAGTGCCCTAGGTGGGGAGGGGGGAGGCACGAAGCCGTAGCCCAGGCTGAAGCCCTTGTGCTTTGGTCCCTGGTGGTGGGACTCGGGCTTCGGCTTCAGCCCCGGGCGGTAGGGCTCGACCTTCAGCTTCAGCCCCGGGCCCCAGCAAATCTAACACCAACCCTGGTGACCCCATTAAAGCAGGGTCACGACCCACTTTGGGGTCCCAGCCCACAGTCTGAGAACTGCTGGATTAGATGATTCCTTGGAAATTCTGGCAGGAGATCATGACTCGCTGCTGAAGTCCAAAAAGCTCCAAGACAGTCTCTTACCTGTAATTATCTTCAAAATTTAGTCCTATCCACACTTGCAGTTACCCATACCAAAAATTATGAAGTGCGCCTAAGCAAACAAGTTGAGTCTGATCCTTTTGTTCACTGTGAATCATTCCAAATTTGCAGCAAGATCCCTGTGTATTTGTTTAACTCTAGAATTTAACAATCTGAAACAAGTTCAAATTCTTCTTGTTTTTTTTAAAGATAGAATTCATTCATTTGGAATATTGGCCTGAAATAAATAAATAACTGCCATTTAGATGGGTATATTTAAGCTCTCCTATCAATCCTCTTTTATTTTGATACCTGAATTGGATTTATCAATTTTTTATGACACTATAAAGTAAATGGGGGGACGGGGGAAGGCAGATGGAGATGATACCACTTTCAAAATTATCTCGGGTTTTTTACAATATAACACTCCAAGTTTTTTTTTAATTCTAATCACTGATTATTATTATCTCATTGCTCAACCCCAACCCTAGCCCTAACCATTTCAACACATTTTAATTTTAAAATAGTTCAACAGGAACACATTTCTCAGAGGGAAGAGTGAGTTTAAAATACAGACATTCATGATGAGACTGTAATCTCATCCACAATTTAAGTAGGTGACTGAGCTAAAAGCAACTGCTACTGCAGCTACTGCACTTACAAGGTGTAGGAAGGGAGTTTACAGCTCTAGGAGAAAGTGATTTGCAGAATAGCTTCCTGACAATGAATGGCATTCCAAGAAAAGAGGAGAGAATAATGCAAAGTACAGGAATGAAATAAATTCAGAGTGTTTTGTTGTGATCTGACTTACATTGGTTTAAATCAAGAGTAATTTAATTGAAGCCAAGGAGTTATACTGGTGAAATCAATGTGAGTGAAGTCTGAATCAGGCCCTTACTTTTTTCAAAGCGGTGTGCACACAGGTAGAATCAGGAGCCTGACACTGGGTCCTAGATATCTTATTGTGGGTCCTTTTTGCAATATACAAGTGCAAAAATATTCATTGCCCATGGAGACTCTCTTGACTCAGATTAATAAAGAAAGAGAATATTGTTTTGCCTGTGTCTGAATTTAGATTGTAAGGTGACAAGTACAATAGGAGTTATGTCAGCTTAAGTGGATTTGACTTCTCATCGCAGATATCAATGGGTTATCCTTAATATATCCAACCTGCCAAAACCTCTGATTGCAGCTCATAGATGCTCTGTATATATTTAATGCATGTGGTGCAGGACAAAGGGAAGGTTGAATGTTAATTAGTCCAAAACCTGAAGAGAGCGAGAAAGAGAGAATGGAAGGTTAGAATATTAGTGGCAGACTTTAAGTGTTTTGCCAGATGTTGGTAGTAGATGCCAATCTATTTCCTAGAGCCTGGAAAGCTACAAAGTTTAATATCAGTGTCACATTCACAGAACATAAGCTGCAAGACCACAATCTGATGCGGTATGATAAATCATGCTGGCACTAATAGCATGGTATTGTTGGTTTTTAAATATCACTCTGTCACTAATATCTTGAGCTCACTGGCATATAAAATCACCATGGCACTCATAGCCTGAATTTAGCACATTTTCCAAATGTATGTGAACTCTGATACACACAGAAAAATCCGTCAATCTGACTCTACTGTCCAAATGACTTCGTATATTTACATCTCATATCACTTTTGCAACTTGTTATATGTTGTTTCCTTTGGGGAAGAATTCAACAACCTGTGCCTGCCTGTTACCTGTCTTTCTAACCTGTCTTCCTACCTGTCTTTCTAATCACAAATTCAAGACTTCTGCTCTGCCAGATCCCTTCCTTAGTAGTAAGGCCAAATCAATATTTTATGAACAATGATAGCTCTTAATTTGCATGGTTTGTACAAAAAAACCCAAAACCCAAACAAACCTGGGAAAACTAAATTTTGTTTTTCTAAGATGGTAAAAAGATCATTGGATGAAATTAAACAAAGGAAAATTTAGGCTGTGTTGGAGTCCTGTTAGATGGTGGAATAGCTCCCAAGAGTAGTGGTGGAACTCCTATTGCTCAAGTCATTTAAACAAGTCATTAGACAAAGCATTGGAAATCAGCAGTGTTGGTATCAATCCTTTTTTTGGTACAGGGATGGACAATGGAACCTAATAAGTGAAAGGAATATTAAACTATTTTCTTCTTGGAAGTAGCTAATCACCCATCTGGGGAGTCAGGAAGTATTTTTTTCACTGATCATGCCTTTTCCCACATGCCTGAGTATTGTTTACATTGTTAAGACTGTGTTTGGCCTCCCATAGCACAACAAGTTTATAAAAGTTACCTTACTGCTACCACTGAAGTCTATGGTAAAACTCCCATTGACATCAGTGGGAATAGAGTTAAACCAGCACTGAGCATTTCTGAAAAATCTGTCCTAATAGGGTAAAGACGGCAAATTGTTGTCAAAGAACTCTAGGCATAAAGCCCCTATGATTTGCTTCTGTTTTTAAACACCAGTATTGTTTAAACCTCATGTCCAACCTTTCCCTTTGTTTTCTTCTCCCTCTCTTCTCATTTTATGCCATTTTTGGTGCCATTCTGTATGTATGGAATAGCATGTGTGATCGTATGTGTGCAATCACCATCCCTTTCTATTCAAATTCCTCCTCAAAACACATTTCTTCTGCCTGGCCTGTCTGCTCTAGTCCTCTGTTTTAAAACTCAGTGCCTCACAAGTTGGATGTTTTGTTTTGATTTTGTTTTAAAGAGCAACTGATGTTAAATTGCAGCCAACTTCTTTCTGTTGGTTGCTGCAGGTAATTACATCCTGAATGCACAAAAGGAGCTAGGCATTATGAATATTTGTTAATACTCTATGGAGGCCTTTTAGATGACAATAGGCACAGATTTTGGTCTGATGCCTACATTGTTGTCAGGGTTCAAATGTAGGGGCCTGCATAAAAACTTCTAAGCTTATCTAC
>NW_020664417.1:30497939-30506808 GCF_002925995.2 Terrapene triunguis | reverse complement strand
ACTTTACAGGGTAATCAAACTTAAAGAGCTCAGAGGACCCCCCTCTGTCTTAGGTTCAAAGTACAGCAAACAAAGATACACACTCTGGTAAAAAGGTACATTTACAAGTTGAGAAAACAAAGTAAATCTAAGACGCCTTGCCTGTCTTTTACTTACTAGTTTGAAATAGGAGAGATTTGTTTAGAAAGATGGGGAGAACCTGGATTGATGTCTGGTCCCTCTCAGTCCCAAGAGCGAACCACCCCTTAAAACAAAGAGCACACACAAAAGCCTTTCCCCCCCCAAGATTTGAAAGTATCTTGTCTCCTTATTGGTCCTTGGGTCAGGTGTCAGCCAGGTTACCCGAGCTTCTTAACCCTTTACAGGTAAAAGGATTTGGAGTCTCTGTACACAGAGAGCTGTTACCCTTCCCTTTATAGTTATGACAGATGCCTACATTGTTGTCAAAGCAGATAGGTGGCTAATGAAGTACCCCATCAGATACATCTGTATATTAGCTTAAAAATTCTACGAATACCATCTGCCTCTAACACCCCAAAAAGAAACATGAATGGAGAGTAGGGAGTTCTTTTTTGTATATTCTATGGATTTTAGGTGTATTTCTTATCTTGTAAAAGATCCAACTAAGCCATTACAAATGGCTTCTACATTATTTTCTCATGCTTTCATATTTCCTGCTTGAAAAAAAATTGCTTCTCAACATCAGTTTTATAACTGTTACTCAGAGCCAGGAAGCAGATTCATCAGGATCTCTTAACTACATTTATCACCTCCTCTTATCACAGAGACCAGAAAAGTCAAAGTCAGGAGGAAAAAAAGATTAAGAATGAACACTAAGGCAGAGACCTGATATAGAATGGTCATGGATAAGACATCCCCAATTCTTATTAATAAACCAGAATGAGGGCTGCTAGCACCAGGGGAAAAAAGAAAAGCTGTCTTCCTTCTCAACAATGGTGTGAAGATGCCCATAGGTAGCATGATAAAGATAGGTTATCTTCATAACTGGCATTTTTCCCATATAAGAAATGTATTAACCTTGTTACTTCCCTCCTTTTTCTCCCATGTTCATTACCAACCAATATTCTAACATTTGCTACCATGAATATAATCGTAACAGTGACATAGAAACTTCAATTTTCATTTGCTCACATTTTTCTGAAGAATGCCCCTTAGAGGTTAACAGTTTCCAGGCCATTTCTCAGCACACCGATAAATATTTATTTGGCAATTTTTTAAAAGTTACTAATAGATCAAAAATGGCTGAACACAAACCCCTCCATACTCATCATATGGATAGTCTTCCATGATTAATAGGCTATTTGCTAAGGGCCAGGTCCTCAAAGGCATTTAGATGCCTAACTACCTTTGAGTGCCTAGTGCTTAACTGCACTAATGTGAGCAGATTTTAGTAGAACTGGACAGGAAAGTGTGGAAGGGTATGCAGGGGTTCCCAGACATGGTGTCCTTCCCACTCCCCCGATCCCGCAAAAGCCCCTCCCCAGGGCTGGGGAGCCATGAGTCAGGAAGTGGTATGCATTGGCAAGTAGGGACCATGGCTAGGGGAACAGATATGCTGCATTGCCTACGCCCTTCTGAGCTTCCAAGCAACATGAACTCCCAGTCCATCCATGTTGGAGAGGGGTGAGGGGGTTCGTGTAGAGCAGAGATGCTAATAGCAGAACAATAGAGAGGGAATGATGCTATCATAACGAAAATTGGACCAGCCATCACCATGGACATGACATACTACAGCCAGGGTAGTCAATTATTTTTTGTCAAGGTCCAGACTTCAGAGAAAATTAAAAAAACAATAATGATAATAATAAATAAACAAAAAGATTTCAGGGTCCATTCAAAAGCCTCTGAAAGTCTGGATTTGACCCATGGTCTGCCTATTGACTACCCTTGTACTACAGGGCTTCAGCTTCCATTCCTTGGAATTTCCAGTGTTTGGAGGCCAGGCAGCCCTGGCTCCTCTTTATTGTCCAAATCCCCTCCTCATTCCAAGGAAACTGTGAACTGCACCTCCAGGAATTTCCTAGGCTCTGCTCCCTCGCCCCCATTAGGATGTGTATATAGAATCATAGAACTGGAAGGGACCTCAAGAGGTCATCTAGTCCAGTCCCCTGCACTCATGGCAGGACTAAGTATTATCTAGACCATCCCTGACAGGTGTTTGTCCAACCTGGTCTTAAAAATCCCCAATGATGGAGATTCCACAACCTCCCTAGGCAATTTATTCCAGTGCTTAACCACTCTGACAGTTAGGAAGTTTTTCCTAATGTCCAACCTAAACCGCTCTTGCTGCAATTTAAGCCCATTGCTTCTTGTCCTATCCTCAGAGGTTAAGAAGAACATTTATTCTCCCTCCCCCTTGTAACAACCTTTTACGTACTTGAAAACTGTTATCATGTCCCTCTCAGTCTTCTCTTCTCAGACTAAACAAACCCAATTTTTTCAATCTTTCCTCATATGTCATGTTTTCTAGACCTTTAATCATTTTTGTTGCTCTTCTCTGGACTTTCTCCAATTTGTCCACATCCTTCCTGAAATGTGGTGCCCAGAACTGGACACAATACTCCAGTTGAGGCCTAGTCAGCGTGGAGTAGAGTGGAAGAATTACTTCTCGTGTCTTGCTTACAATACTCCTGCTAATCCCAGAATGATGTTTGCTTTTTTTGCAACAGCATTACACTGTTGACTCATATTTAGCTTGTGATCCACTATGACCCCCAGATCCCTTTCCGCAGTACTCCTTCCTAGGCAGTCATTTCCCATTTTGTATGTGTGCAACTGATTGTTCCTTCCTAAGTGAAGTACTTTGCATTTGTCCTTATTGAATTTCATCCTATTTACTTCAGACCAAATGATCTGGACCAGTTTGTCCAGATCATTTTGAATTTTAATCCTATCCTCCAAAGCACTTGCAACCCCTACCAGCTTGGTATCGTCTGCAAACTTTATAAGTGTACTCTCTGTGCCATTATCTAAATAATTGATGAAGATATTAGGGGGAGGGATAGTTCAGTGGTTTGAGCATTGGCCTACTAAACCCAGGGTTGTGAGCTCAATCTTTGAGGGGGCCATTTAGGGATCTGGGGCAAAAATCTGACTGGGGATTGGTCCTGCTTTTAGTAAAGGGTTGGACTAGATGACCTCCTGAGGTCCCTTCCAACCCTGAGATTCTATGATATTGAACAGAACCAGACCCAGAACCAATCCCTGCGGGACCCCACTCATTATGCCCTTCCAGCATGACTGTGAACCACTGATAACTACTCTCTGGGTAGTCTCTCAATGATAACTACTCTCCCATATGACATTATGGTTGGGGAAGAAATGTAAATCAAGTATAACCTCTTGAAAAATCACTTCTGAGCAAGCTCAGTGTTTGTCTGCTAACATTTTATCAGATCCCACTGAAGCCCCACTCTTTCTTATAACAGAATACAGGTAGCATCTCTCTGACAGGCACGGGGAAGTGCAGAGGTAATTTGCAGAAGGTTAATTTATAACCATCTTATAGAAGCACACTCTGCAAAACCCTCCAAAAAAACAGCCTAAACATTAAGGACAGGAAGAAATCATAGCTGAGAACAAATTGTGGATCTCATGATTCCAGGGTCTCAGCAGTCTTTTCTTCTGTATTCGTCATATTTGCAAATTCTAAGCTTTCACTTTTACTTTTTCCCTTCTCTGCTGTAAATATGTAGTCATAACAATGATTGTCTTTAGTATGGCGTAGAGTTCACCCTCAGAATATGATTACTCCACCATTCCCACTGACTTACATGGGACTACTCACAAAGTAAAGTATTATTTAACATGAGTAGAGGTGTTGGACGCTGGCCAGGAGGAAGGAAGGAAGAGAGAAAAGAGGAGAGAAAGAGAAGAAAAAGAATGAAATATGTATTTCTCCAAGTTGGACATACAACTCAAAAAGTTAGAAAAATCTGAACTTGATTTAGAAAGAGAACTCCTTAGTGGGAGTTGGACAGGACTAAAAATCTATTATTTCATGGCTATGATTTTTTTTCCCAGTTTGATAAACTTGCACTCCAAAAGTCTAGCTCATTACTTGGCTAAAAAAAAAAAAAAGAGTTCAGTGTTTTTTAATATTTCTATCAGCATGACATGGGGATGATAACAATACAGAGTTAGACGTTAAAAAACTAAACACTAATATGGAACAGACAGAAAAAAAACACAAAATACTATACTAAAATGTATATTTCTACATACCAACATACAGTATTCCTGTCATTGGAAAGAAATGCTGGTAATTAGTGGAAATCTCATCCATGATAGCATCTTCTGTACTTGATTTGAAGTTCTGAAGTAAATTAGTATACAGACATTTCCCAACACACTAAATCCTGTGTCATTGGTCTTTTCCCAAACTGAAGCTGTATCATGTAGATGATGCCCCCAGTTCAACAGAAACACTAGAAAAATAATGGTACTGGTGAAAGCAAAACTTCTTTTATATCCTGCTTAAATTGTGCACTTCTCGATACATTCCAGTGACTGGTAGATATCATGCAGTCCATTCTGACCAAATCGAGTGAAGTACAAGGTTCAATAGGTAACATATGAAAGCATGACGTATGCAGCTTCAACCCAGTTATTGCTAGTTAAAGCTGATAACATACATTAACTATTCTACACAGGCCAGGCTGAATAAATATGATCTTTGTAAGCAATTAACTTGTTAAGCTGCTGTTTATCTTAAATGCCATGGGAATATAGAGCATTTGGTTTAATTATACTTTGCATTGTTCTCTAGTCTTTTAATCTATCACATTGTCAGAGGGTGACTGGTCCCTGGAAGAAAGGAAGCAGGGTCTAGTGCACCTGAACTTATTACCTGCGGTCCAATTGGGTTTAAAGGAAGGCACCTGGGTCTTATAAAGCAGTTCTCACTCAGTAGGGGGAAGATACCAGTGGGGAAGGCTTGTGGAGAAGGCCGAACTCCAGGCAAGAGGTACTAGAGAGCAGGAAGGGATGTGCCTAGCTTGGGTTTAGGGCAAAAGAAAAGAACATCCTTCCAGAGGGTAGACCCTCAGGAAGGAGAGATTGGGCCCAGCTGAAACTGGGAAGAAGACTTGTCGGTTTGAGTTCTAGTTTGAAAGACTGCGTAGGATTTAATAAATTGGACCCCAGAGGGAAAATGGGTTGAATATTTGGACTGTGTGGACTTTTTAAAGGGCCCATGAGTGAAGAGGGAACTGAGGCAGGCCTCAGCAGAGCCATGCTTGGCTAGCAGGGGTGCTACAGGGTGGGTGTATCCTTTCACATTCACACACACACACACACACACACCCCCCCATACATAGAGAGAAAATAAGGGAGAAAATAACAATGAGATTCATCTTGGAAAAAGTAGCTCACATGTTTTCCTTCCATCCATGCATTTCCACTGTACCCATCTTTTAGTACCTAATTCCCATATATATAATTGAAAATAACATAATTGCCATGTGAAATACCATACCATCTTCATCTTGATTTACATCCCTTTCCTAAATGGGTTTGCTCTTGCGATTTGTCTCCTGGAGAAATGCTAATGGACCATCCTCTCTCTCTCTCTCTCTCTCTCTCTCTCTCTCTCTCAATAAAATATGGAAAGCTGCAGATTGTATTGGGACTAAGTATAAAGTGAAAGGGGAAAAGAAGAAGGGGCCAATCCCTAAGGAATGCCAAGAAAGAAGAAGGGAAGAGAAAGAGTCTTTGAAGGATTAGTGGGAGAGGCAGCAGTAGAGAGTAGCGTGCAGGAGGAGCTAGTAAGTGACAGTATCAAAAGCAGCAAATAGCTCAAGGAGGATAAGAATAGAGGAGTGGCCTTTAGATTTGGTTATAAGGGGATGCTTGGATGACTTGGTACATGCTAAATTCTTTGAACCTCCTTACAGGACATATTTGCCAATCCTCTGCTCATTTTTGTTTCCTCTCTCTGGAAATGTCCTTTTTATAACGAGGTTGATCCATTATGAAAATGTATTGTGGTACAAGTGGAACACAACTCTTGGGAGTGGATCATCTTTGTCAAAAATAGATAGGTGGACATGTTTTAGCAGCTGTTATATAATTAGTAGGGCTGTCAAGCGATGAAAAAATTGTGATTAACTGCGCAAATAATCGTACTGTTAATAATAGAATATCATTTATTTAAATATTTTTGGATGTTTTCTACATTTTCAAATATATTGATTTCAATTACAACACAGAATACAAAGGGTACAGTACTCCCTTTATAATTATTTTTGGTTACAAGTATTTGCACTGTAAATAAAAAGAAATAGTATTTTTCAATTCACCTAAAACAAGTACTGTAGTGCAATCTCTTTATAATGAACGTTGAACTTACAAATGTAGAATTATGTACAAAAACCTGCGTTCAAAAATAAAACAATGTAAAATTTTAGAGCCTGCAAGTCCACTGAGCCCTACTTCTTGTTCAGCCAATCACTGAGACAAACAAGTTTGTTTACATTTGCAGGAGATAATGCTGCCCACTTCTTGTTTACAATGTCACCTGAAAGTGAGAACAGACATTCGCATGACACTGTTGTAGCCGGTGTTGCAAGATATTTACCTGCCAGATGCGCTAAAGATTCATATGTCCCTTCATGCTTCAACCAGCATTCCAGGGGACATGCATCCATGCTGATGATGGGTTCTGCTTGATAACAATCCAAAGCAGTGCAGACCGACACATGTTCATTTTCATCATCTGAGTCAGATGTCATCAGCGGAAGGTTGGTTTTCTTTTTTGGTGGTTCGGGTTCTATAGTTTCCGCATCGGAATGTTGCTCTTTTAAGACTTCTGAAAGCATGCTCCACACCTTGTCCCTCTCAGATTTTGGAAGGCACTTCAGATTCTTAAACCTTAGGTTGAGTCCTGTAGCTATTTTTAAAAATCTCACATTAGTACCTTCTTTGCGTTTTGTCAAATCTGCAGTGAAAGTGTTCTTAAAATAAACTTGTTGGGTCATCATCTGAGACTGCTATAACATGAAATATATGGCAGAATGTGGGTAAAACAGAGCAGGGGACATACAATTCTCCCCTAAGGAGTTCAGTCACAAATTTAATTAACACATTTTTTTAACGAGTGTCATCAGCACGGAAGCATGTCCTATGGAATGGTGGCCCTAGCATGAAGGGGCATATGAATGTTTAGCATATCTGGCATGTACCTTGCAATGCCAGCTACAGAAGTGCCATGCAAATGCCTGTTCTCACTTTCAGGTGACTTTGTAAATAAGAAGCAGGCTGCAGTATCTGCTGTAAATGTAAACAAACTTGTTTGTCTTAGCGATTGGATGAACAAGAAGCAGGACTGAGTGGACGTGTAGGCTCTAAAGTTTTATATTGTTTTGTTTTTGAGTGCAGTTATGTAACAAAAACATCTACATTTGTAAGTTGCACTTTCCCAGCAAAGAGATTGCCCTACAGTACTTGTATGAGGCAGATTGAAAAATACTATTTCTTTTGTTTATCATGTTTACAGTGCAAATATTTGTAATAAAAAATAATATACACTTTGATTTCAATTACAACACAGAATACAATATATATGAAAATGTAGAAAAACATCCAAAATAATTAATACATTTCAATTGGTATTCTATTGTTTAACAGTGCGATTGAAACTGCCATTAATCGCGATTAATGCTTTCAAGTGCAATTAATTTTTTTGAGTTAATCACGTGAGTTAACTGCGATTAATCGACAGGCCTAATAATTAGGTCTTAAAAGCCATTTTGAAGAGTATATAAAATACACCTTTGTAAGCAGATGCCTTTCCCAGAGTGCTGTAAAAACAGCCTATACTATATGTAATAAAAAATTCTCCAACTTCCTAGGGGTTTGGCTTTATTAACAAATAAATCAACATGAAGGTATCTCAAAAATCGACTCAAGCCTTCTTCCCAGGTTTGGCTGCTCTGAGAGTTCCTGCTTGAAGACTTCTCAGCCTTCACCCTATGTTCTCCTTTATTATCTCAGTAGAGAAATGAGACACTTGCTATAGTGAATCAGCAGCACGCACACAACATTTTCTGCAGGATCATCACCTGCTTGTAGTTGGGGTTTTCAGACAAACACTGCTGGCCTGTTACAGCATTATTATGGGGCTTTTCTATGCTAGCAGTTGCTGAACATGACATCCTTACTTACATTTGCAGCTAAACCTAATTCAGCTGTACCTTTGTTGACAGTAGTTGTCGGTGACAAGTAGTTTTTCTAGCCTATTGTGTCTAGCGGAACCTGCTTCTTTGCATTCTAGATGTTACTATATTTTTGATTGCATGCCAGGTATATAGCTTATATCAAGCATCTTTAGCTTTGCTATCCAGTTTTTATTTTTTGTGTTTTCTTACCTGCTGTTGTGTATGGCTTCTTAAGTTAACTAACAAATGAGCAATGTGGATGTACTTTATTTCTATGAGTTATCAATGACCTTATAACTCATCAGTGGTGGAGCAGAAAGTTGTCAATTATGAAAGGTCATGAGTAACAGCAAAAATAAATATTGTATTCATAGTCACTGAATATTCTTTATCTCGCAGGCCAGCAGCTTCTGCTCTTAAATCAGTGCTTATTATATTTGAATGGCATAGGTCTGGAATACTGATACATGTGTACTGGGATGCTGGATGAGGATTGACTGAGCAGAAAGCAAATGCAGAAATGCTGCAAGTGTCTGAATAACACAGTGATGAAGTATATGGTATCTTGATAGATAAATGTATCCAAATTTGTTGTCATGATAGCATTTTATTGGTGAGTGATGGAAGATGGTAAAAATAAGGGAATACTATCAAGACACCTATCTGCACTCAGTGTTTCGTGTGCGTGGTTT
>NW_020664417.1:30451487-30497929 GCF_002925995.2 Terrapene triunguis | reverse complement strand
TACTATCAAGACACCTATCTGCACTCAGTGTTTCGTGTGCGTGGTTTTATTAAATATAGAGAAAAGGTTTGGTATACAGGTTTCATCAGCATGAGTTTGGGATGGATACAACAACTCGTGAAGCCACAGATGAATTTTGTAAGTCATCCCTAAATGAGTGTTGACAAATCCCTTTTACCACACCAAAGCCATCATTTGTTCTGTGTATGGGCGCACATGTTAGAGGAAAAACTATTTTTATGAATGGTTTAAAGAGTTCAACATTCAATTTACTGAGATTCATTTTTGTAACTCTTGGCAAGAGTTTTAGTGGTCATAGGCCAAATTTTCCTATAAATTATACGAGTGTAAGTGAGAAGAGAATCTGGATTCATGAGTTTAGCTATACTGAGAGGACAATAAAAAATTCTAAATAATATCCAAAGATGTTGGTGTTCTGTAATCTTGGGACCCTTGAGCACTAGAATTTAATCCTAGGTCCCATTGTATAACACTCCTGTTTCTCATCCCGCATGATGTGCGGTATGGATTTTAAAGCTGTGACATGTTTATATACAGAAAAGCTATCACTGACCCCAAAACTAAATATTGTCTATACTGGGCTTCAGACAGGTGTAATTTTAGGTTGAGGGAGGAAGAGGAAACACTTTTATGGCAGGTTGACTTTTAAAAAAAACAATGTCCCTCTTTTAAGCTGCTCCGGGGTTTGGAATGTTAGAATGGAACCTAAGGAGATGGATCAGTGTGTTGTGGGGAGTGTGTCATGATTAATGTAACTGGAGTCAGAGGGCCAATATTCCCTGGAGGAACTGTTATTGAGGGGACACCAGGGAAACAGGGAATGTGAGAGATTGGGTTGGAAGCAACACAGCCACATGGACAGAAAAGTGCACATGGGTTAATAAAGTTCAGCTTAACCCGCATTCAGCTTCACTCAGTGCTAATTCAACAGGGAGGGGAGACAGTCAAAGCTGCATGATAAATTCATTTAACATGGAGTCCTGCATTTTATCACACTAACTCTGAACCTGTATGTTAAGCCATGCAGGCCGCTCCCTGTGTCCATGCAGAACCCCAGTGAGAGCACCTTTACACATGCAGGGTATTTTGTATATTGTTGTGATGGGTTGGATCACAGAAACCCCCTTGGGAACTACCAAATGATGTGCCAAGACTATTTCTGCCCCTGCTTTCCCTGCCAGCTTGGGACTCCAGCACCCTGTCTTGTTGAGCCAGACACGCCAGTCTGCTCCTACACCGACCCAGGTGTAGACTTAACTGAAAGCAACTTAAGAAGTGTTCCTGTCTTTAACACTCAGATCCTCAACTCCCAATGGGGTCCAAACCCCAAATAAATCCATTTTACCCTGTATAAAGCTTATACAGGGTAAACTCATAAATAGTTTGCCCTCTATAACACTGATAGAGAGAGATGCACAGCTGTTTGCCCCTCCCCCCCAGGTATTAATACATACTCTGGGTTAATTAATAAGTAAAAAGAGATTTTATTAAATGCAGAAAGTAGGATTTAAGTGGTTCCAAGTAGTAGCAAACAGAACAAAATGAATTACCAAGTAAAATAAAGTAAAACACACAAGTCTGAGTCTAATACAGTAAGAAAACTGAGTACAGATAAAAACCTCACCCTTAGAGGAATTCCAGTAAACTTCCTTTTACAGACTAGTCTCCTTCTAGTCTGGGTCCAGCAATCACTTACACCCCCTGTAGTTACTGTCCTTTGTTCCCGTTTCTTTCAGGTATCCGTGGGGTGGCGAGGCTATCTCTTTAGCCAGCTGAAGACAAATTGGAGGAGTCTCCCAGAGATTTAAATAGACTTTCTCTTGTGGGTGGAAACCCCCTCCTCTCTCCTATGCAAAGTTCAGCTCCAAGATGGAGTTTTGGAGTCACCTGGGCAAGTCACATGTCCATGCATGACTCAGTTTTTACAGGCAGCAGCCATTGCTCACAGATCTTCTCATTTCTACTTGTTTAATTGTACCTAACTGAAAATACTATTCTAATAAGTATATAGTTGTCATTGTGAATAAGAGGGGTTGAATAAAATATAAAGAAAATTGCTCTATGTAATGCTGGGATAAATTCTGTGTATAAAGTCTCCACAGCCCCCTTTCACTCATCTTGTCCATTGTATTGTAAATGTTTAAAGGAACTACTCTTTATTTGTGACTCAGCCACTCTACTGTACTGGTGGGTCTGTGATAGATTTCTTTCAATGAGTTAGAGCAGGGGTGATCCTCTGAGCCGCATACGATAATCTTCAGAAGTTTGAGAGCCAGGCAGGCCTGCCAGGGCTCAGGGCTTCAGCGCTGTGGGGCAGCCTGCTGGGGCTTGGGGCTTCTGCACTGCAGGAAGGGGTCTCAAGGCTTCAGCCCCACGGGAGGCACCTGGTGGGGCTCGGGGCTTCAGCCCCACCCCAAGCTCCCACCCCACCCAAGTCTGGTAGGTGGAGAATGGGGAGATGGGTGTGGGAGGCTTCACAAGCCGCACTTTAAGTGTAAAAGAGCCACTTGCAGTTTGGCCACCCCTGAGTTAGAGGATGTTGGCTTGTTATTTGCTCCTCTGGGAGAGGAGAAAGGAATTAAGTGGTGCTGTTTCCACATTTCTAGGCATGGATGCATGTCACCTTGTTTTTCCTTTTCATCTGTACCTGGTAAAAGGTCATGCCCCTTTGTCTTTTCATTTATTCTGTGTGAATCCTGGCTAGTTGGCCCTTTAAGGCAAGCTGGGCTCAGTCTGGCTCATGATCTAGCACAGGGGTCGGCAACCTTTCAGAAGTAGAGTGCCGAGTCTTCATTTATTCACTTTAATTTAAGGTTTTGTGTGCCAGTAATACATTTTAATGTTTTTAGAAGGTCTCTTTCTATAAGTCTATAATATATAACTAAACTATTGTTGTATGTAAAGTAAATAAGGTTTTTAAAATGTTTAAGAAGCTTCATTTAAAATTAAATTAAAATGCAGAGCCCCCCGGACCAGTGGCCAGGACCCGGGCAGTGTGAGTGCCACTGACAATCAGCTCACGTGCCGCCTTCGGCATGCGTGCTATAGGTTGCCTACCCCTCATCTAGCAGCTACCTTGTCCTTGTCCTTGTCCTTGTCCTTGCCCTGCCCTTGATCTAGCCACCCAGGGGCAGTTAGTGATCTCAGCTGTATATAATGGAGTTAGAGTGACTGACCCCAGCTGCAGAGGACTACTTAAGTAGAACTGGGAACTTAGTCTAGGGGAGAGACTGTAGAGAAGACAGGACTCTGAGGGAGGAAGCAGGGTAGGCTCTTAGTTGAGGACCCCTGAGACAGGGTCTACAAAGATCAAGGAGACCCTTAAGGGAAGCTGCCAGAGTCCCCCAGGAAGGAAGACAATAAGGGAATCCTGCTGGGGAAGAAGCAAGGTAAGAGAAGCTCTGCAGGGGTCAGGAGAAGGGGCCAAGAAGCAGAGGACTTTAGTGGAGCCCAAGAAGAGCAGAACTATTAGTTTAGGTGTTTGATTTGGACTTTCAGTTGGACCTTTTGTTACCCCAGAAAGGCACTGAACTTTGTGTCTTGGCTGGAGGGCCGAGCCACAAAAGACCTGGTGAGAGGCAGATGGCCAGTACGAGGCACTGGAGATGAGGACCCCTTGCAGCATCATACCCCGACACAAGGGGACACTATAAATGGTGTGTTCCCTACCATCACTGTGTAAATTTTCTTGAATGTTTTTAAAAACTCAAGTCAAACTCTTGACTAAACAGAGGTTTCCCCACAGGCCATGGAATCATTTCAGTCTGCCAAGCCTAGAGCCAAATAAAACAGGAAATTGGAAAGACAAATAAAAGAAGCCCTATTTATGACAAATAAACTCTCCATTGAACAATGCCCCCCCCCCCACACACACACACTTCCACTTGCAACCACAAAGCGGCTGACCACAATGAGAATTTTTTAAAAATAAAGTTTATAAAGATGATTTAGTTGGGGATGGGATGGGATGATTTAGTTGGGGGTTGGTCCTGCTTTGATCAGGGGGTTGGACTTGATGATCCATTAACTGTTTGCTGCCCCACCCTGGCTGAGGGCCAGGGCTCACAGACTCAATTGGTGCCTGGCCTGGACTGCAGGCTTGGCCTACTAATTGTCAGCTAATTCCCCCACCCTGGAACTGAGTCACTCCAGAGGCATTGTAGCATCACACTGACCATAGGTGCCAACTTTTCCCGGCGCCGGTGGGTGCTCTCCCCCCAGCCCTGCACCGACTCCATCCCTGCCCTGCCCCCTCCGGCCCCTGCCTCACCCCCATTTCAAACCCTTCCCCAAAGTCCCCGCCTCAACTCTGCCCCCTCCCTGCCCCATTGGACTCCTTTCCAAAATCCCCGCCCCAGGCCTGCCTCTTCCCAGAGCGCGCTGCATTCCCCCTCTTCCCCCCTCCCTCCAGCGCTTGCTGCCATGAAACAGCGCTGGGAGCGAGGGGGAGAAGCAGGGACGCATCACGCTCAGACGAGGAGGTGGAGGTGAGCGGGGTGGGTGAGCGGGGTGGGGAACTGCCCGTGGGTGCTCCGGGGCTGGAGTCGGCGCCTATGACACTGATCCTTCCCAAAGTCCTCAGGCTGGTTTTGTATATCATGGTAGGGTCACAGTACATGCCTCGCAGCATCCTTGTGAGCAGGTCAGCCCCCAAATGCTAAGGCTGGATCTAATCAGAGAGTTATTACAAGGCTTAATGAGAGGTCAGACCCTTTCATAGAATCATAGAATATCAGGGTTGGAAGAGACCTTAGGAGGTCGTCTAGTCCAACTCCCTGCTCAAAGCAGGACCAACCCCAACTAAATCATCAAGCCTGACCTTAAAAACCTCTAAGGATGGAGATTCCATCACCACCTTAGGTAACCCTCCTAGTGAAATAGTTTTTCCTAATATCCAACCTAGACCTCCCCCACTGCAACTTGAGACCATTGCTCCTTGTTCTGTCATCTGCCACCACTGAGAACAGCCTAGCTCCATCCTCTTTGGAACCCCCCCTTCAGGTAGTTGAAGGCTGCTATCAAATCCCCCCTCACTCTTCTCTTCTGCAGACTAAATAAGCCCAGTTCCCTCAGCCTCTCCTCATAAGTTATGTGCCCCAGCCCCCTAATCATTTTTGTTGCCCTCTGCTGGACTCTCTCCAATTTGTCCACATCCTTTCTGTAGTGGGGGGCCCAAAACTGAACGTAATACTCCAGATGTGGCCTCACCAATGCCGAATAGAAGGGAATAATCACTTCCCTCGATCTGCTGGCAGTGCTCCTACTAATGCAGCCCAATATGCCATTAGTCTTCTTGGCAACAAGGGCACACTGTCACATTCCTGCCAATCAATGACAAATGGCCTTTGACTTAAATATGAACAGGCCAGAGCCCAAGATTATGGCCAAATCCAACAATGTACTAAGCACCCTCCACTTTAATTACTTCAATGGAAGATGAAAGCACTTAGCACCTCAGAGAAGGTTTTCATCACTTTGCTGGATTGAGCATAAAGTATTTGTGCAATGCTTGGAACAGAAAAGGGGCCATATAAATGCAAAGCTGAAATTCTTATCAGCCTGGCTATTTATTGAAGAGCTTTTTTAAAAAAATTGAACTGCTCTGGAAATGCCAATCAAATGTTCATAGATCTGTAGACATTAGAATGGATTCTAACTTTTCCAGTTCAGCTTACTAGTTATTAACTGGCATGGCTGGCAGGTCATTTGTATTTCTTCATGGTAAAACAATGTGTTTACTTTGAGCAACTTGACTGAGCACAAGTTTCCTCTGCAAAGCTACAGCTGGGATGACAAATGGGATTTAGCAAATGAAGTTTTCTGTTGGGTCCCTTTTTCTATTTCTGTGGTTTTTGTACAGATGTTTGGAATTTGATTTTTCTCACAAATACTGTGAACTGAAAACAACACTTTTCATCTAGGAAAAATTCAAAAATACTCTACTAGTCTGAACACTGAAGTGTATAAATATGATCTGATGTGCAGGGAAAACACAATTGGCAAATGATGCGTCCTTAGAAAGTAGGCAAATATAATTATAAGTAAATACATAGAATATTAAAGTTAGGAATATGCATATATAAAACATTTACTATGTTTATTGTATTACACCAATGCTTTGGCAGTAAAAAGGGAGCTGAAGGACAAATTTGGTTTTGAACTGGTGGTTAATGGAAAACAAACTTTTTACTTCAGCTCTCGTTAAGGGCTAAATACTCTGGCCTGCTAAGCAGGGCAGGACGAGGCAAAGCAGAATTCCTCAGATGGACCTTTTCCCAATGGTATGAGCTAGAGCTCCTCCTCCACAGCTCTACCTTTATGCTGGGACTTGGCAGTATGTCATCCACTGTCTGCCTACCAGTCCCCTCCACTATGTCCAATCTTGCCTGTCCAATATCCTTGTGCACTCTTATTGATGCTGATGCATGAAGGAATAGAATTCAGTTCTCAGTCTGTTAATTGAATTATAATTCAACAGCAAATGAAGTTCGGTATATGTAATTTGACTGTGACAGTATCTGCTGTAGACATTATCTGACCTGAATTTTTGCTGGAGAGTTTGGAATCTGATAACTGCAACAAATGGAAGTTGCTGAACAATATGCAAAATTATTTGGTCCTTCAATACCACACTTATTTCCTCAGCTAAACACCTCTCTTTATAAACACTGTCCTATCTATTAACACTCACGTATCTTATTTACAACCAACCTAAGTCCTGTCAAGGCTTAAGGAGATACTTTAGGAGCTCACTTTGCATCGAGCACCATCAGTACTGCGTAGATGCAATTCTTTTGGACATTTTAATGGGAAATAAAACTGATAAAGAACAGAAACCCCCTTCTTAGCTTCATTTATCTAAGCAAAGTGCAGTTTCTCTGATGCTCTGGGGCCCTAAAGGCACTTAAGAAATAAATGTACTTGGTATCATTTGAGAAGCAGGATTATCCACCATCCTGCATTTCATCCAATTATCCTAAGAGTATTATGTGGAATAGCAGCCCTGTCATAAACACATACTTTACAATTCTCCTCAGAACTCCAGAAATCTGTAACTTACCAGTATAACTCAATCCCATGCTTTGTTAGGCTGATATCCCAAGTAAAAGTAGCTCTCTTTCCCAGCTCCCTTAATTAGGGGTTTTAAAAGTTTCTTCCTGCATGTAAAATGCTATATATTGATTTTTATATTCATAACATCTAGCCTGAGTTATTTGTAGTAGCCCCTATTAACTTTGGCTTGCTCCCCACTTAAATGACTGAAAATAATGTGTACCTCAGAAACCAACCAAACAAAAAAACCCATATAAAAGTCTTGGAAGCAATGCGATGTGTGTTCAACTTCCAATTGCTTTGCTTTTTTGTTGTTTCCTTTTTTTACCCTCCCTTGTTTTGTGGGTTGTCTATTTTTGGCACTGATCCTCGTCTGAGGATCACATGGGTAGAACCCTATACCCATGTAGAGTTCCACTGGAATCCTTGGTGCTCTGGGTGGGCTGAGGGTTTCACCAACATAGGTGTCAGTACAGGATTGGGGCCTTAGATGGTAAGCTCTTTGGGGCAGAATGCATGCCTTCATATCTCTGCAAAGTGCCTAAGACACCATATATAAATAATAGTAAAATATTTCAAATTTATCTTGTATATAAAAATAAAGCTGTCTACTGATTTTTTTATTATTATTATTTTGTAGAAAACACTGCATCCAGTCAGCTCCACTGCCTTAATGTACAAAAAGTTTTGAGTAGTGGGTCTCTGGCGTTCTGGAGCAACTTCAGTATAAAGCAGCAATAGACAAATGGGAATAAAAACCAGTGGTGGGATATGTAAATATGTATGTAGCCTGGAGGAATGAACGGTGTCCTGAGTTCTAATCCTGGAAATCTAATCCAAGAAATAAACTGTGGAACCTATGGAAAAATAGTTGAGGTAGTTTTGTTCAGTGGACATGGCAATGGAGAGAGAACAGAGAGAGCCTTCTTCTGTCCTTGTTCAGCAACTCTCCCACATCCAAGGACTCCATGAGACTGCTGCCAGTAGAGATGCTAGACTCCCCAAAGTGGGTGGGAAGGAGCCATGACCCCCTCCTTCCACTGGCATTTGCTCTGTCCAAGGTATGGGGGAACAAATACTGCATCCTTACAAAGCCTGGCAGCATGGCCACGCCTCTGGAGCTGCAGCAGATATGCACAATAGCTTGGGATGTCCTCAGGGCACAGTGTGCCTCTGTGCTGCCCCCCCACACAGGGTACACCCTTAAAGGTCCAACATGGTCCTCAACAAATAGCTTCACAGTTTCTTACCTGAAAGTTTCATATATGGAATGCTGATTATTTCTTGGGGCTCTCTTAGCCAGGTGAGCCATCACCTGGTCTTTTGGATGAACTAGCTGCATGCTGCTTTTTTTTTTATATAAGCTTTTGTTTTCCTAAGGTTCCCCACAGTAGTTTTAGAGAGGCCAGCATCATATACTTCGTCATCCAGAATCTCTATCTTCAGAGTCAGATTCAGGTTCAATAAGGTATTTGGGGCTGAATTATCACCAATATTGTTGTTGTTGTTGTTGTTGTACTGGTAACCCCAGTGCTCCAGGACCTACATCACAACATCAGAGATTTCTTGGCCTTTTTAAAGAGTCATGCCATTTTAAGTCATGCATAAAAATTAAAATCCAGTTAAAGAACCTGCTGATTTAATAGGGCCAACTCTGGGTCTCCTCTAACTTATAGCGTGCTTTGGGATATCTGCCTAAGGTACACTAACATTACACAAATGATTACTTCATTCAAGATCAATCAGTTTAAATTTCACATAACTGACATCATTGGCTTGGAAGTGATGTTTGGATGAGACCTTTAACTGGAATGAGACCTTTTTGAGGGGAGAGGATAAGGAACACAGGAAAATGTTTAGACTGTTGTATAGATCTGGTGCACAGGTTGCTGAGATAAGCAAGTGATGCCCACTGCCTGCACCCTTTGTTGCACCTATTTTCCCAGACCACACATATGGGATATGAAAATGAAATTATTGATGCAACCATTGATCTTTACATGGAGAAAAGTGTTTTCTTCTGCCTTACTGACACAGATAGATGAAAACCAATAAACTCTCTCTACCCTGCTCCCTCTACACTTTTTTTTTTTAAAAAGAATTACTTGAGAGCATATTTATCAAAGAATCACCAGCTGTCTTTCTGTTTGGACCCTAAATGACCTACTGGGCTGGAGCAGCAGTGATGGATGAAGTGATGTGTGTGTATGTGTGTGTACATAGGTATATGTATGAGCAGGTGTTTTAAAATTAAAGTGCTTTGGAATTCTTCTAGACAAAAGTCATTATTGTGAGTAAATCCTAATTTTTTTTCTGAAGCTTTAGTCTCCATGTTTTCCAAAACCCATATCTCACCTGATATTTTCATATTAGATTATTTCAGTTTTATGACTCCTTGATTTTTGTGTATGTCCCTGGTGTCCTAGAACATTTGTAAAAATTGAGGTAAACGTGGAATTTCCATCCCAGTTTTGCAGGCCAAAAAGTTTTGAACAGTTAAGACAAACATACAGATTTTAAAGTTATCTGAACAGAACCAAGACACTAATGCTTGATAGATGGCCGGTCACTGAAGTAGGTATAAAGACAACTCATATAGTTTCCAGTCTCCAAATCAATGCGATTTCAATATAGTGTCACAAGGGGGAGCCATTGTCAATGCTATCACCCTGAGCTCATTAAATGTAATTGTTTACAGAGCTACGCTATTCCCTTTGTGAGAGGAGTGCAAGCTCTTATCTACTTGTGCTGATAGAGATTAGGGACAGGTTTTTTTTTTGAAAATTTTACAAGACTAGCTAGTGCTAGAGTCAGGACTTAGCCTCTGTAGAATGAAATAAAAGAAAATCCAACAAAGGTTGGAGAATGTGCCCAGTAGCACCAGAAATTTGTATCTAAAACAGAGAAAAAAGATTCAGTGATGAAAGACTTTAACCCTTAAATTCCTCTAACTCACTTTCCCCACATTGCTTAATGCTGATGAAGAGCCTTACTTAACTCCCCTTTGACACAGAATGTAGCTGTGGAAGTGAGGTTTTTGGTCGTCAAATCTAGACAGGGAATTGCATTGCCAATTAGTGTGCCTGGCTGGTCCTCTACACAGTTCTACCAAATTAATTCCTCCTCGGCACTCAACTAGTGACAGACTTTTGAAGCTATAGTCAATCTTCATAGGAAATTATCTGCTCTTTGTAATGTGTCTAAATGTATGCAGAGGGGTCACAAACATGTGTGAACACACAGAGCCAAACTCTGCCCTGGTTAAATCTATTGCCTTCAGTAGTATTCCATCAGCATTTGATTTGGCCCAGTGTCTCTATCTTGATTGAATTTCATGAACATTTATTATAACTGACCAGGCATGAATGATACATAGTACACTACTTCATCCTTTTCTATAAGGCTGTTTAATCTGTATCCTCAGGCAATATGTCTTCCTCTTTCACAGAAAGAATGATAAAATGAGAACAAATATCCCATCATATGGGCACCATCTCTCCCTCAGTCAGAGAAAAGAGTTCCTACTTCCTTGCCTAGTGCAAACAGCCTGATTCTTTAAACATCCAGGATCCAGAATGATGTGTCTAGAGTTAGACCAATGTCACTCCAAGGAAGTAAAACCATCCTTTGTAATCTGCACTGGCTTTCAGGCCCATTCAGAACTGGCTTTACTATTTTCAAAACTTTCTATTAGCTTCTTTTGCCCAGCTTCTATCTCTCTCAGGTCCATCTGCTCCCCATCCCATTCACTTTGCTTTTCTGTGCCACTTCCTCATGACTCCTGAGAGGTACAGTTGGCTGGGCTGAGGGTCACACTTTCACTTCTGTTTCTGTATTCTTTGGAACTGTTTCACTTTCTTCTAGCATCCCAATAAGTCACTTCCTCCTTCTAAAACTCTCCGTAGAAGCCTCTTCTTTCATTTTATTTAGTTTGAGACTAAATCTCATAGTAAAGCACTTCGTATTTTATGAAGGAAATTCAAAATCAATGGCATTGTATCATGGTCTTACAGAGCACATTGTTCAAGTTCTCTGCCTAGCACTTCTGATACTGTAATGATGTAGAGAACAATCTAATTGCTATCTCTCCCCCTGCATATTATTTTTTTGTTTGACATAATTCTTGGCCATTGTTATATAACACTTTTCTGCCTGCCTCTCTTCCTTCTTACAATGGGGTGGTGTTTTGGATTTGGCCTTGGAAGTGATCCTGAATTAGGAAATGAATCAACAGGCGGGCAGCGATCGATCCAGCGGGGGGCTATTTATCGCATCTAGTAGACGCGATAAATTGACCGCTGAGTGCTCTCCCGTTGACTCCGGTACTCCACCAGAACGAGAAGCGCAAGTGGAGTCAACGGGAGAGCGTCAGCTATCGACTTACCACAGTGAAGACACCACGGTAAGTAGATCTAAGTGCATCGACTTCAGCTACGCTATTCACGTAGCTGAAGTTGCGTATCTTAGATCGATCCCGCGCGTAGACAAGCCCTATATGAGCTATTTCAGCATACACCATGTCATGCTGCTAAGTAAGATGGTTGGAGTCCATCATATGCACGGCCTGTAAAAAGGCCACAATTGAAGGAAAACTCCCCTTGTCAGTCTGTCAGAGTATGGGTGTGAGCAAGTACCTTTCCCAACCTGCTCTGAAACAAAGTCAGCGTTAGCCTTTTTTTCTTGAAAAATTCCCATTCTTGGTAGCCTATGGTGGGAACACTTATTAGGAGAGCCAGAAGCATCTGAAGCTCTGTGTTGTCCTATCCTGCAAGCCTCGACCACATAGGAATTAGAGTGCTGGAGCTGCTAGCATGTTGTCTACAGTAGCACTTCCCCCATTGGTACCAAAATGGAGCTGCACCAATGGTAGCATCAGGGAAATTGTAAGGGGAAAAGGGTCATGGAGACAAAGCCACCATGTAAGGTCAAGCCTCATCCCCTTCCTGAGATTTGCCTTTATTAGCAAAGTGATTGATAACAAAATTCAGTTCAAGTCTTCTCCTCAGGCTTTGCTGCTCTTAGAGTTACTACTTCAGGTCTACTCAGCCCACACACTGACCTACATCCTTTATCTCTAGAGAACCACTTCCACCTCCATTTGTCTGGGTGAGATAATGAACCACCACTTTCACTTAACCCTCTCCCAGAAGGATAAACTGTGGCTAACAAGGGGGCGTATTTTTAGGAAAATGCTGCCAAGCTGTTACAATCCATTTGTTCACATTAAAGGTGTGATGCAAAACTCATCTGTTGACTATAGGTATCTCTGTTAAATGGAAAGGATTATGGGAGGCAATTGGATTGGGGATAGACAGTGATTTCGAATTCCTCTTTATGTATTCTGGTTGCTGTAATACTCTAGTTGTTGTGATTAGGTTGATGAGATTTTAGAAATGCATACAGTAATTAAAACATATTGGTTGGGGACTGAGTGTTGGAACTTGTTACTAACTGTTTTTTTTTTTAATTAAATGGGCTCAGAGGCTTGTATAATATGCCCATGTCTTCTAAATGAAGATACAATAATAATAATACTAGTAATGTATGGACAGATTCTCAACTGGTGTAAATTAGCATAGCTTCAGTCACAGGTGCTCTACTGATTTACACCCCCTGAGACTCATAATATGCAAACATAATTTTTAAACTAACTTCTGGCTTCCATTTGGGAACCCAGGCGAAGACAGAGAATGTTGGAATGGTGTGGGAGTAGCAATGAGACACCATATGGGCCCTCATTAGCATGGTGTCATGGATTTTGAATGACTTTCTTACATTTTTGTCATGTGCCACTTGATATAGCTGTTGAGAGGTGTGAGCCCTAGACTCTCTTAAATTACATCAGCAAGCAATTTCCATAATTCCACAACTTTTATTAATCTTTTTCTGCTCTGGAAGGAATTGCATTTGTGTATAATATATTCTGGGTTTAGCACCAAATTGAGATCTCAGTTTGTGATTCATCATAATGACATTTTAGCTTTATAAAAGAGGGCTGTCCACCAGGGTCCATGATACATAAATAGCACTGGAAGCTTAACGGATTTGTAGGAATGATACATCAAAGAAAGGAGGTGAGTGATGCTTTACATATTAAGTCAGTTCCAAGCAGCATGTATTTCACCCAAGTCCCAATCAAAATTCTTTAGAATCAATTGTTGTAGAATGACTGCCAGGAGGTAATAGATCTCTGACATTTGGGAACTGTTCATAAATCAGATGCTCCCCAAGTTGGTGACTCTTTCAAGTAGATGATTTACCCTTTATGAGATGATAAATCTGAGGGCTCAGAAAACAGTCTTGAGTGATTTTTAATTTTGATTGGTTAGCAATCAAATTAAATGAGGTATAATCTGCTACTAAGAAGTAGAATTTCTATCTGGCTTAGTATCCCAACCTGACTGAACTCCAAATCAAATGTATGCTGTTCTTGAATTTTGCTAACACAACTGGTAGGGAATTATTATTTCCTTTTTATCCCCTTAAACAACAATAAGTTTAGTGAGGGGAAACCTTCCCCCCCCCACACTAATGCAGCATTGAAGCTAAGATTCTACATTCACACATATCAGGGAATTCATTATCACAGTTGCTACAGCAACTGTAACTTGGACACATAGCATATATAGTAAGGCACAGCATGTACAGTAGCACAAAGTACTGCAATGTGGGCTAGAGATTTGGAGTTAAGAGCTCCTGAAGTCTAATTCATTTTCTGTGTTTGAATTACTATGGACTTGATTGATCATCATTGAAGGCAATGGGAATTTTGCCATTGGATTGTATGGGAGCAGGATCAGACCTTTTATGACTTTGAGCAAATCACTTATGACTTAATTCTGCAAAGATTTATGCATGTGTTTATCTTTAAGCATATGAGTTGTCCCGTTGGCTCCAGTGGGACTGCTCCAGTGTTTAAAGCTAAGCACATGCAGAAGTCTTGTAGGTTCAAGGCTATAACCTGTATGTAGCTCAGTTTTCTTATCTGTATAATGGAAACAATTATACTTGCTTACCTTAGGGAAATTGTGAGGCTTAAAGGGTTTAGAAGAGGTAAAGTGCTAAGTATTCTTACTGTTACATATGTGTATGAGAACTGAACTATGGTTGTATGAGATCCATAACCTTGAATTTCCTCACATTTTGTGCATATAAAATGTTAGCTATAATATGACTTGTTCCATGTAAATATATAAAAATATTCCTTGAGGCTGAACCTGTCTGACAAAAGGCATTACAAAGTCCTTTAAAATAACTAGACCATTAAGTGACAATGTTTTACAGGTAATTCTAGGAAGAACTCTTAGGGATGTAAAAAATCCAGGCTGGCTTTGCTTTAAACAGGAATACCTCAAAAATCAGGTGCTACATTTGATTTCTTATCAATTTAGCCCTTATTTTACTTACTAGTTTGCATTTTGATTTACATTTAAAAATCACAAGCTGTCCATGGAAACCTACCTATATCAGTGTGAATATTTAAATTGTACTTGCTAAGAGGTTTAGTTCTTGAGTGATAAATTGGTAGAGCCTAGGAACTGGCATGGAGGGTGGGCGGAAGGTTCATTTAGGCCTTGGTCTGGTTTCATTTCTCTGACAATGTGAAAGGTTAAACACTCCAGTAATGCAGCTGGGCAGCTGTGAAATACTTTACTGTGTTGATTGGCAATATCCCAGATAGAACAAACAGACAAGTACAGTAGTGGGTCTGCAGATTCACCACTTACTGCATTCCTTAGGCCAGTGCCGTAACAAGGGCGAGGCGAGTGAAGCACTTGTCTTGGGCGCGCAAAGCTGAGGGGCGCAGAAAAAGACAAATTAAGTTTTTTAATTCTTATTATTTTATGAAAAATTATAATCACATAATATGCACATTGCGTCATGACAAACATACAATGTAAATGGAAAATAAATAGAATACACCCTACAGTACTTATAAAGCATTGATTCTCAAACTGGGGGTCGCGACCCGGTTATGTGGGGGGTAGCGAGCCCCGACCCTGGCATGCGGCTGCAAGTTGCAAGCCCCAACCCCTGCGCTGGGCTGTGAGCCCCGACCGTGACGCATGGCTGCGAGTCCTGACCCCTGTGTGGAGCTGCGGGGCTACGAGCCCCAACCCAGGTGCGCGGTTGTGAGCTGCGAGCCCCGACCCTGACCCCTGTGTGGAGCTGCGGGGCTACGAGCCCCGACCCCGACCCTAACGCGCGGCTGCGAGCCCCGACCCCAGACTGCGAGCCCCGACCCCGACCCTAGTGCGCGGCTGCGAGCCCCGACCCCTGCGTCGGGCTGTGAGCCCCGACCCTGACCCCAGTGTGCAGCTGCAAGGCGAGCCCTAACCCCAACCCCTGCGCCGGGCTGCGAGCCCCGACCCCCACAGTTCATGATGCACTATGATGCACACCTTATATGTATTAGTTGATTTTGTACGCGGATCTTATGTTTGAAATAAATAAACATTCTATGATCATTATTATTCTTGTTATTTACGTATGTTTCTTTTTTTTTTACGAAGTAACTACTATGAAATTATATGGAGGGCACAATTTTATATTCTTGCCTCGGGTGCAAAAATAGCTAGTTACGGCTCTGCTTTAGGCTAACCACTTTCTTGAGCGGGGTCCCATCCCTCGGAGTATGAGAGATTCTGGTAGGTTTCAAGTTTTATAGCACTTACAAAGGTTTCTTGTGTGTGTGTGTTTGTGTGTGTGTGTGTGTGTGTGTGTGCGCGCAGTTCTTGCTTCTTCCCTATCTGGTGGTTTTACAGGAGAAGCCCAACTTTCTCTTTGAAAGACGGTATGCTACATCCTGCAATCATAATACCATGGGGAGTGGGGGAGGGATTCTCCCTACCTCTTTCACGCTCTGATCTGAGAACCATTAGTTTACTCCTAATTTATAGCCATCATCTATCTAGGTCCTCCAGTGACTTGTTGACAGAGCTGACGCCAAAACTGATTTTTTTTGATTGGGAGAAGATAAAGCTCAATATGAGCCTTTCTTAGATAACCAGGAGTATCATAGTTTGAGGACGTACAAAGGATGCAATTTTTTTTCTGACTTCACAAGAGATAGCATGAAAGCAGTAGCCACACGTAGCACTTACATGGAGAATTCTTCATAATGATATTAATAACAAAGATTTTATCACTGATAGGGGATAATAGAACATGTCTTAAAATGTGAGATTATCTGTTCCATTGCTCTCAGTTACTGTTTAATTTACAGGCTGAAAATCATTTGCCCATCACCAGTAACTTTGGACACTCTGTAATGGCTTTGATGGTCCATGCTAAATCACAGAAATGTAAATACCCTGAACTTTACGCTCAAAACACTGTAGACCTATGTGAAATGTTTGCAATGAAATCCTAAACCACAAGAAAATCCCCTGGTTCCAGCTTTGGTTCCAAACTCAAATCTTGGTCCAGGTCTGTCAAAAGGTTTGTTAAATTCATGAACTTTTTGAGAAAACCAGAGCCCAGTTTCAAATGAATTATCCCTCATTTTACAGATAGGCACAGTGAGGTTAAGTGACTTACTTGAAGTCATGCAGGAAATCTGCAACAAAGCAAGGAATTAAATCCAAATCTCCTGAATCCTAGTCCTGTGCCTTAACCACAACCACCTAGTGGTTGCAATATACTAGTGCCTGGAGACCTCAAACAAACTTGAGAATCCTTTGTGGTAGGCACTGTAAGGAACCATGGGTCTAAACCCAAATATTCCAGAGCCTCAGGTGACTGACATCTTCACATTGCCACTGGGGAGCCAGGTGAAGCAGCATCCAACAGTTACTGGAGGGTTAGCCACTACAGGAAGTACCACCCAAAGAGCCCAGAGCGACAGAATACTGCAGCCGCCTGATTAGTCCACACCAACTATTTAAACCAGGAAGTTTCCCCAGGGTGCTGTCTGCAGTAGCAGTAGCAAGCCAGTGTCTGCAGGGGTGCTGGCATAATTTGTATAGTGGGGGTGCTCAGAGCCTTTGAACCAAACTATAAACCCTGTATATGATGGAAACAACTTCAAGCCAGGGGGTGTGGTAGCACCCCTAGTTCCAGCACCTCTGGCTGTCTGAGCAATAAGGCAGACACTGGCTTGCTACTGCTACAGATTCTGTCTTTCTCTTAACTCCTGCCTTTGACCATGGCCCAGCTTGACCTTGTCTGCTGACTCAGCCTGGTAACTAGTCCTGACTCCTGCCTTTGACCCCGGACCAACAGACATTACTGGGCTAGCCACCTACACCCCAGTCATTACAGGCACTGTACAAACACCTAGTAAGAGATGATTCCCTTATCCAAAGAGATTGCAATATAACTTTAGATAAGATGTAACAAATGGATGTGACAAATGGAAAAAAATTAAGGGAATGGGTGAGGGGGAGAAGAAGTGATAAGAAACATGGCTATATAGGTGTTAGACTCACAGACTTTCAGGCCAGAAGTGACCATTGGGATCATCTAGTCTCATCTCTTGCACATTGCAGGCCACAGAACCTCAGCCACGCACTCCTGAAATAGACCCATAAGCTCTGGCTGAGGTACTGAAGTCCTCAAATCATGACTTAAAGATGTCAAATTACAGAGAATCCACCATTTACTCTAGTTCAAACCAGCAAGTGACCTGTGTCCACGCTGCAGAGGAAGGTGGAAAACCCTAGGGTCTCTGCCAAGCTGACCCGGGAGAAAATTACTTTCTAGTTCCAAATATGGCCATCAGTTAAACCTTGAACATGTGGGCAAGACCCACCAGCCAGACATCTGGGAAAGAATTCACTGTAGTATCTCTGAGCCTTTCCCATCTAGTGTCCGATCTCCAGCTGTTGGAGATATTTGCTACTAGCAACTGCAGATGGGCCACATGCCATTGTAGGCAATCTCATCATTCTATTGCCTCCATAAACTTATCAAGCTCAGTAAGCTTATCAAGCTTTTTTTTTTTTGCCTCCACTAGTCCCCTTGGAAGGCTGTTCCAGAATTTCACTCCTCTGATGGTTAGAAACCTTAGCCTAATTTCAATGTTAGCAGGCTTTCAGTCCAAATTATTTTTTAAAAGATATTAATATTTCTTTATTTATGATATAAATAATCACTACTAGCCATCTGCCTAGCCTTTATTATTTGGCGGTTTTCCATAGGTGTCATGGTAGAAGTCGATCTTGAAGGGATTTGAATGACAGAAGAATGATTATATGGAGAAGGGCATTCCTTGCATAAGGGGCGGCATGAAAAAAAGGCATGTGTAAGGGAAGTGGGGAAACAGGTGACAGAGATTGGCATTATTGGCAAAGCAGAGGAGACTGGGAGGGCAAAGACATGATAAGATACAAAAGTGAATAGGAAGGGAGCAATGATGAGTGGCCTTAAAGCTGCAACAATTTTCTGTAACATCAGATGTTCCTTGCATATGTTAACACATCAGAGTGTTGCTGAAACTAAGAAAGTTGTTGATTAATATCCAAAACAACAAGGGATGTGACAGGCTCCTAGGAAAACATATTAGTATACATGAAAGGCAGAATCTAGAGCCAGTTACTTATACTTGATTAGTCAAAAAGCAGATATTTTTACATCCTATTGGATTTTTTCCCCCACTCCTTGAACTCAGACAAGAATGCCATAAAATGGATATAAAAATTGCACAGTCAAGATAAACAAAATTCTGTTCAATTAGAGGGAGGAAAAGAAATAGGGTTGCATAGGAGAACAAGTTGATGAATGAACCATCTTTTTAAAGCACCTTATTTTTTAACCTACTTTTTTATGGAAAAATCTTAACATTTGATAACTTTCCCCATAAAATACAAAACTACAACACCTGTATAATTTTGTTCCATACTCCTCCGCACCACCTCAAGAAATTGGCCAACTGACACGATAAGCAGAGGAAGTAGTGATGAAGTGGTGAGATTGCTGAATTTTCCACACTATTTCTTTATAATGCACAAACATACGCAGACCAAGTCTAGAGCCACTTCCTGTGGTTGTCTGTTGGGCAGACTGTTTTTCTTTTTCTTTTTTTTAAATGCATGTCAGGGAAATGAGACTGTAGTTCTGGAAAATAAACCACACACGGCAAAAAAAAAAAGTGGTGAAGTTTACATTCAGCTGCATATACTTTTAGTTGGCTTTCATGACAGTCAAGAATGTACGTCTGAGGGCAGAATTTAATAGTGTTTGCCAGTGATTGTTGCCACAATTGATTTGGCCAAAGATATCACAGAGATATGAAAATTCTACACATTGTGTTTATATCTGTAGGCCAGATTCTGCCACTCCTACTGATGTTGAGTTGTACGTTATTCCAAGATGACAGAATCTAGCCGTATGGTTGTTCATCTCTCCATGATAGAGAGGAATGATTTAGGTCAGGCAGCTGCAGAACTTCACCAAGCACTGAAATTGTCCAGCAATTTTGTTTGCCATGGGATATTTAACTTGATTAGCACTACAGTATTTAATTCAGCTCTAATTAAAACTGCAACTTGTTCACACTGTCACACAATTTACAAGGCAAATTGCTATGTGCATCCTAGTCATTTAGATAATGTCTTTCTGCATTTCTTGTAATAGTTTTATGTTTATTGCAAAATCCCTATCACGGTGCAAGCAATGAAGATTTTTAGGTGGTTTAATATTTCATCTGGATAATTTTACCTTTTGGTAAAGGAATCAATTAAGTTATGGACAATCAATGGCAAATCTATTTTTTTTTTAAACTAAAACCAACATATAAACCTTATCTAGGAGAATTCAGAAACAAAATAATCCCATGCTATGTAGATACAATTGGATTTAGTAACATCTCTTCCAGTATATTCTTGATAGGTTATTTGCAGGAGCCATTCCACTGTAACTCATAGTTTTCACCCCTTCTAACTTTTACAACAACAAAAAAAATCAATTTGGTCAGAAATGGTGCTTAAATGCTATGATGATAGATGCGTTAGAAATATCTTACATAGAAATGACTCATGCTTAACCTTAGCCTAAAGGTGATACTTGTTTGAGGGAAAGCGTGAACTAAATCAAGCAGATTGTTTTTTTTGTTTTTTTTTGGGGGGGGGGTGTTAAATGTTTTGTGGTGGGATTGGCTGATTTGTGGATTGGCAAGGGGCTATAGTTTTTCACAGCTACACTGGCAGCTTTGATTATAGCTGAGTCAGTATTAGTACTAATGGTGAGAGGGCTTGTAAGTATAGCGATAAGATCCTTGTCTAGGATGTCAATGGTTCATAGTTCCAATCCTAACACTGCCGTTCCAGGTGCACTGTCCACACTGCCACTTTCCAGCACTGAAACTTGCATCGCTCAGGGTGTGTTTTTTTCATACCCCTGAGTGAGAAAGTTTTAGCACTGTAAAGTGCCGGTGTAGACAAGGCCTTAGTGTCACAGCTAAATACAGGATGGAACAGAATGTTTAGCAAAAATAGTTAACACATTTCAAGGGAACAATGCACTCTGACTGGTCCCTTGAAATATGTGTTAACTACTTATGCTAAACATTCTGTTCCATCTTGTATTTAGTTGTTACACTCTGCGGGCAGGTCTACACTACAGATCTATATTGGTATAACTGTATCGTTCAGTGGTGTGAAAAATCCACACCCTTGAGCGACATAGTTATACCAACCTAACCCCCATTGTATACAGCACTTATGTGAGGCAAGGGGATTTAGCTAAATGATTTGTATTTCTATTAATGGGAATTGATGTGGTTAACCTCCACTCAGGAATCATGCTAATTTACTCATGTGCTTTTGCAAAATTTCTCTACTTTTATGTATTAAAGAGCTAAGGAGTAAAGCTGGTTGGGAGGGAAATAATCATCCCAAAATATCTTTACTTAGAAAGGAAAAATTTTGCAGATTGGTTTTTTTTTTGTTTTTTGTTTTTTGTTTTTGTTTTTTTTTAATTTCTGGTTGTTGTTTTTTTTAAATGAGAAACCGAAATGGGATTTTTTGTTCATTTTTCCATAGAAAAGCTAGAAATTTCAGTTAGAATTTTTTGGGAAAAAAATTCATTTGTTTTGACAATTTTCACAGAAAATACCATGTTTTTGCCCAGCTCTACTAATGACCACACCACAGGATTTACATCTGATCTATTTTAGCCTAGTGTTCAAGGTTGAATGAGGGCTAAGGGTCACATTCAACAACTTCAAAAAATTTTAATTGTTGTTATACAATTTTGACCCCAATGTAGCTGAAATCTTGCAAGATCAGTGATGATCTAGGGGATGGTAAGTTACTGCACCTGTTTGTAACATGCGTTTTACTTCCCCTTCAGGCCTGGTCAGCTCTGCTGGCCAGTGTGATGTGGACAGGCTCTAGGCTTTCCCCTCTCCCAACCCAGATGCTAGGCAGACCCTGCTCTGTTTCCCTCTCCCCACAACCAGGCAAGTCCCGGGAAGCTGCACATGAGGGTGGTGATTGCCTTGTGTCCCCTTACTTCCCTGTGCAGCCATGTGAGACTACATGTGAGTTAGTCTGGCTCACTGGGGTAGGCAGTGTTACAAAGGTAAATAATTTCAGTAGTGGAACTTGGTGTTAATACTTTTGTCACATAGCTTCATCCTAATTATACATTAAGTTATACGTTAATTATATATTAAGTTGCTATTTGTTAACTGTTGTGATATTGACTTCAAAATTATGATAACATGGGTAATTATGAAGCTCCGAGGTAGCGTAACTTAAATAAAAATGATGGTTTTATGACAATGTGAGTGGTTTGTAGTAAAATCCTGGGAACTTTGTGGGTGGATGTGAATGAGTGAATCTTTCCATTTCCTTTGTAGTGGTGATCTCCATTGTTTTTCACCCTACAGCAGTGGTTCCCAAACTGGGGTTTCGCAAAATGTTACAGGGGGTTCTTGGGGGGAAAAAATTCCCTAATGGTGGACAGAGCTGTCCCTAGGGACCCCAGGCAGCATGGGGCCAGCAGTCTGATGCCCCTGGACTTCCAAGAGCTAAGCAGATCAAAGCAAGCATATCTATCACACTGAGGAGATTTAAACTTCAAGACTCTTTATAAGAAATGGAAAGGGAGGTGGATATTTTTTGCTGTTTTTAAAATTAAATAGGCAGCTAGTATTGTTTTTAAAATTATTATGAAGAACAAGTTTAAGCTTTGTTGTAACGTGTGTTGTTTGCCTGGACTGCTCAAGACCTGAATGCTCGTGTAAGCGGAACTCTTTGAGTTGGCTTCTTAAATACCTTCATGCTGTTTCACATCTGCTACTCCTTGATGAAACATAGGAGTCTTGTCTTATAACAGGCTTATTCAAAGTAATACAAGCTACGAAAGTGACATATTGGAAGAGTGTTGCCATTTTCATAATGTAATAAAAATACTGTAATGATGATGATTATTAATAAATGGTGTGTAATAAGCATGTCATAAAAACAAATTTTATATTTCCAAGATCACTGCTTTTATAATTTATACTCAGGTAAAGGAGAAAATCCCTGGAAATCATTTTTAGGAGGGGGTTCACAAGACTTGACATTTTAGTGAAAGGGGTTCACAGGTTGTTAAAGTTTGGGAACCACTGCGTTACAGAATGCAGTGACATTCTCATGCCTCCATGGAAGGTGTTGTTTATTATTTGTATTGCAGTAACACTGAGCGGCTACTGTTGGTTCTGATGGACATTGATTTCTGCACAAGTTTTCAAGCCACCCTTTCCCTGCACATGAAGTTGAACACTGTCTTTTCATCTTCAGGTAATCTAATAATAGCATTATTGGAAGAAATAATATGGTTTGCTCTTTCTCCTTTAGCCTTATATATAAGTCAACATTTTTAATCTGTGACCTGATGGGTGGCCCTCAAAAATATTTGTGAACTAATAAAGGACTGGATTTTGATCTCAATTATGCTATTGTAAATGTGGAGTAATTTCTTTAAAATCAATGGAGTTACTCTGCATTTACACCAGTGTATATGAGATCAGAATCCAGCCCCTAAGCATACAAATGCAGGAATCTTATCAGTGTCACATATATGCATGCATATTTACAGAAATGCTTATTGTACCCAGCGTGAAATATGGGCCAGAAATTTAGGGCAAGAATCTTTCATCTGCATTCACATTGAGGTGGGCCTTATTTTAAGGGTGTGCCTACATATAGAGCTGGGGGTGTGATTCCTAGCTCAAGGAGACACACTCTCATGAGCCATTGCCTGTGCTACCATGGTTACCCTACTACTTTTAGTGCGCTGGCTTGATAAGAGCTTGCACAAGTATTTCTCCTCAAGCTAAGAATCACACACCTAGCTCCAAGTGTAGATATACCTTAAGAATAGTCCCACTGAAGTGAATGCAACTACTTGATATGTGACTCAATAAAAGGCTGGTGTCAGGGTTCCCTCCCCACTCTGAACTCTGGGGTACAGATATGGGAACCTGTATGAAAGACCCCCTAAGCTTATTTCTGTCAGCTTAGGTTAAAAACTTCCCCAAAGCACAAATCCTTTGCTTGTCCTTGGACAGTATTGCTGCCACCACCAAGTGATTTAGACAAAGATTCAGGAAAAGGACCACTTGGAGTTCCTATTTCCCCAAAATATCCCCCCCCAAGTCCCTTCAGCCCCTTTCCTGGGGAGGCTTGAGAATAATATACTAACCAATAGGTTAACAAAGTGAGCACAGACTAACCCCTTTGGTTTTTAGGACACTAAAAATCAATCTGGTTCTTAAAAGAAGACTTTATTATAAAGAAAAAAGTAAAAGAATCACACCTGCAAAATCAGGATGGACTGTAACTTTACAGAGAAATAAAAAGATTTAAAACACAGAGGATTCCCCTCTAGGCTCAACTTTAAAGTTACAAAAACAGGAATAAACCTCTCTCTTAGCATAGGGAAAATTCACAAGCTAAAACAAAAGATAATCTAACGCATTTCCTTGCTATTACTTACAATTTCTGTAATTTTAGATGTATTATTTCAGGATCCTTTTAGGAGCTGGTTTACCTGCTTGGTCTCTCTCTCTATCTCTCTCTGTCCCAAGAGGAAACCAACAAAGAGAGCAGAAACAAAATCTCGACTCCCCCTCCCCCAGATTGAAAGTATCTTCTTTCCCCATTGGTCCTTCTGATCAGGTGCCAACTAGGTTAATTGAACTGATTAAACCCTTACAGGTAAGTGATTCTGTACCTCTGGCCAGGAGGGATTTTATGTTACTGCATACATAAAGGTTGTTACCCTTCCCTTTATTTCTGACAACTGGCAAGGCAGGTCTGTAGGGGTTTTTAGTTTAGACTATTCTAAAGTCTTCTTTGTAGATTAATGTAGTCAGTGAAAGAAAATGTTTGCTTCACTTTAGTTTGTGTCATTTTATTGTAAAAGTCTGTAGAACACAGATCAAGAAGAAGTGTTGGTCCTTAATGGCTTCAATTCACCTGATTTTGGTTTACTCTGACAATTCAGGGTCAGAATCAAGACAGGGAAATCTATGTACATCAGCTAAAAGCTAATTTGTTTCAGGCTTGTGTAGCCTTTGCACAGGATTTTGCATCTCTCCATTATTTACTGCTCTCTCCATTAACAAAGTACCTTTCACTGTTTATTGGGAAATTGCACCTCAAAATATTACATCATTTAATAGAGGGAAAGGGAAGGCAGGAAGATACTTTTATCTATAGCACCCACATAATAAAACACTAAATGTTGCTGAAGTTTAATTTTTCTTTAAAAATGTTTAAAATACATTTTACAGTCAAAACGCTAATGCAAAATTATAATGGTAAAGGGCTGAAGATTTCTGGCCGTGTTGCAGTAAGTGCTCAGTCTTGCAAAGTGCTAAACAATGGAAGTGGAGGGCACTCAGAGGTGCTCAAGTGTGTGCATTCTTCTTACAACAAGAATGTTTCAGGAATGCTAATACTCTCGTATTTCAGCCTAATGTTAAAATTAAAATAGCCACACATCAAAATGTTATGAAAGCTGCTCCTATCAGTTTCTGGAAACAGTAATTTGATTCTGCAATACAGTGTTTTAGCAAGTCAAGACAATTTTAATCCACAAAAGATTAAAGGATGTATTTTCAACTGTGCTTCAGCTTGGCTTCATTTGTGTGGGCACTAATATGCACCTTCAACATTTCGGGTTTGTTCGAAAGCTGGTGACTGAAGGCCTTTGTGTAGCTGTGGAACAGGTATGACATGGGCAACAGCTGCACATGCACACCTGTGCCTCTGCCCTGACTCTTCTCAGTTGAGAGGATAGTTCCTTCTCCATGCCCATTCAGTCCCTGGCTGTTCTGTTGAGACTAATGCCGTAGGGTGCCCATCAGTGCCATAATAAACTTGTAAAGGCTTTCTTCTTTTTGGTGTCCGTGATCTGACATGAAGGTTGTTGGTGAATGTCAGTGTGGTTATTTTCTGTTTTGTTGCAATGCCAGGAATAATGGAGTAGAGCTACATTACAGGGGAAAATAAGGCAACATACAAAAAAAGTGAGTGGCTGATTTTTCCAGTCATAGGTGGGGAAAGTCAAGATTTTTAATGAAGAAACACACTTTATATCTATAACCATATTCAGGAAGATTCTTTTGGGTGTGGTATAACTAAAGAATATAATATAGATGTGTGATGGGTTCCCTGGGGTACAACCTGGAACTGGGGTACCACTGTGCCCCCTTAACTCTCCAGCCTGGGCTGTCTCACAATGCTTTGCTAGAGGCAAGCAGCAAACCCCTCCAGGCGTTGTTATCACGGAGTACAATAGCATGTGGAGCCCTACACCCAGCTAGATTGCATGAATGCTCCATGAGCCACTCACAAATCACACAAAGAAAGGCACCAGCAAATCTTCGAAGCCCCCAGGCTTGCACCCCAGAACTGTGCCATCTTACCCTGGTCAGAAGCCTGACCAGTGTAAGTTCATTACCAGTCTGCCCCTCCTTCGATGTGGAGAGGACACACACTAGCCTATGTAAGCTGAGCTGAGATTTCCCAAGCACTTCAACCAAAACACTGTTTTAGGTAAAATACAAAACAGATTTATTAACTACAGAAAGATAGATTTGAAGTGATTATAAGTGGTAGGCATAAAAGATCAGAGATAGATACCTCAGAATAAAAAGTAAGCATGCAGTCTAAATCCTGAACCTTATTAGACTGAGCAATATTTGGATCAAGCAGTTTTTCTCACCCCTCTGGATGTTACAAGTAGATTACGGTCCTTAATACACAGGCTTTCCCTTTAAGCCTGGGACCAGTCTCCTGAGTTGAAGTCTTTGTCTTCCCAGCGTTCTTGTTGCTTCCAGTGCAGGTGGGGGGAGGAGAAAGATGCCCTCATGATGCCACTGTCCCTTTTTTTATACTCTATGTCCCTGGAAAGAAACTAGCCCAGGCATGCCTGGTGGGCCTTGCTGAGTCACGGGGTTGAGCAATCCCCATTGTGCGGTACTTCTCTTACAGAATTGTAAATCCCTGTTTACATCTCCTCTGCTGATTTATGGTTATTTAATGCCCACCTTGGTGTGAATCACCTCCTTTGTTGTCACTGGAGAACTAGCAATGGATGACTCCCAAACTTATAACATATTTCAATAACAACCATACAGCAAAATCTCATAACTGCATACACACTAACAATATATGTAATTTGACAGAACAGTGGGTTTCAGCAGATCATGACCTTTCCTATGATATCTTACATGGCATGCTTCATATGAAATATCACAACCATATATAAATGATGAATATGGGGGTTACAGGGTGCTATTTTGAGGTCTGGTGTGTCACAAGATGTTAAAGTAGAGGTCCAGAACCAGAAGAATTGAGAGCAGAGGAAATGAAAAGCAGACACAAGGTTGGCTGGACACACAATAAAGAGAACAATGAGAGCAGAAGAGCTGAAACTAGCTAACTATTATGAAAATTCATTGCATGTTTAATAGTTAAATTTCCTGTTTTCCAAAAGCAGGAATGAGCCAATCATTCCTTAGCCTCTGCCACACATGATGCAAAGTCTGCCTTGTAATGTTTACATCCAATTGATCTGTCTTTTTGGCAATCTTAGTTCTTGTTTGTACAATGGGCAGATGCCAAAAGAGTAAGAATATCCCAAGACTAGTGACCAACTGGAAGATATCATCTGTTTAGTTAGTTTCTAATACTCTGTATTCTTTTGCTAGTATATATTTCCCAGTAGTGAAAGAAAATGCAGATCATATTATAACCGATTCTTCTGTGGAGAAACTTAACTTTTGTCCAGTATCTGTAATGAAGAGAGAATTTTGGTTATCAGTCTTGAAGCAGGCTATGTCACCGAGTAAATTATTACCATGCACAAACATTTGGCATGAAGAGCATAGAGTTAGAGACCATGGGCCAAAATTTTATCTTGACTTCAGAGGAGCTACATACGTTTACATCAGCTGAGGATATGGCTCAATCTTTTGAGGTTAAAACTGACAAAAATAATCCAAATGCTGAATTTGAACATTTTAGCCAGGAAACTGTCAGGTTTTTTAAATGAGATTATCTTTGTCAACCAAACTTGTAGGTTGATGAAATGTATTTAGACTTCTGTAAGAGAGACAAAGTGGGTGCGGTAATATCTTTTATTGGACCAACTTCTGTTAGTGAAAGAGACAAGGTTTTGAATGACACAGAGCTGTGTCTCTCACCAACAGGAGTTGGTCCAATAAAAGATATTACTTCACTCACCTTATCCCTCTAATATCCTGGGATTGACATGGCTACAACAAAACTGCATTAGACTTCTGTAAGGCATTTGACTTGGTACCACACAACATTTTTTATTAAGAAGCTAGAACAATACAAAATCAACATGATACTTGTTAAATAGATTAAAAACTGCCTAATAGGTGTGGTAATGTAATTTTAACTGGAAAATTACCATTAAGTGGGTGTGTTCTAGTGGTTCAGAGAGACGTTTTTGGCCCTATGCTATTTAATATGTTTATCAATTACTTGGAAGAAACATAAAATCATTACTGATAATTTGCAGATGATACAAAGATTGGGCAACTGGTAAATAATGACGAGGACAAGGCACTGATACAGCGTGATTTAGATCACTCTGAAAGCTGGTCACAGTCAAACAATGTGCATTTCAATACAGAGAATGTAAGGCCATGCACCTAGGAACGAAAAAGGTAGGCCATACTTACAGGATGGGGGGGGACTGTATCCTGGAAAGTAATGACTCTGAAAAAGATTTGGGAGTCATGGTGGATAATCAGCTGAACATGAGCTCCTGGTATGATGATGTGGCTAAAAGGGCTAATGTGATCCTTGGATGTATGAACAGGGGAATCTCAAGTAGAAACAAGGAGAGGTTATATTACCTC
This sequence comes from Terrapene triunguis, assembly GCF_002925995.2. Lineage (NCBI taxonomy): Eukaryota > Metazoa > Chordata > Testudines > Emydidae > Terrapene > Terrapene triunguis. Next base: position 30,469,521 of record NW_020664417.1, on the reverse strand, counting down.
TGTTTTTGGCATCGGTGCGACTGCTACTGGAATACCGTGTCCAGTTCCAGCGCCCACTATTCAATAACAATATTGAAAGAGTGGAGGGGGTAACTAAAGGACTGGAAAACATGCCTTGTGGTGAGAGACTCATGGAACTCAATCTATTTTGCTTAACAAAGAGAAGATTAAAGGGTGACTTGATTACAGTCTATGAGTATCTACATGGGGAACAGAAATTTGGTAAGAGGGATCTTCAGACTAGCAGACAAAAGGATTACATGATCCAGTGGCTGGAAGCTGAAGCTAGACAAATTCAGATTAGAAATAAGGCATAGATTTTTAACAATGAGGGTAATTAATCATAACCCAGGCGTACTCTGGTATAACTCCACTGATTTCAGAGTTACACCACTGGAGGGTAAACAGAGGTGAACCAGGCCACAAATCATTTTTAAAAGGAAACTAAATTTTCTGCTTACCATGGTGGTGACCTGTATTTTCACTGTAAATTCCAAATGCAGCAAAGAGGACAAATACTAGCATGGAAAAGAGAATGGTTGCCATTTCCAGCCCAGCATATGTATAGCCCATAGGATAGGCTTCCCAATGCTCTCTGTTGAAAAAGGAAAGGGGGAAAATGTTCTTTGTAGTATTGTACTTTTATTATATTGTATTTTTATATATACCAGACTCCCCATTTAAAAATGAGGTTATCAGGCAATGGTATCCAAATTCCTGTACTTATTTCCTATTCTAAATGAAAGAAATATTGCCATATCTTAGATACCATCTGCACACCAGCTGGGTGGATGCTACAGCCTGTGTTTTGCAGGAGGTCAGACTAGATGATCAGAATAGTCCCTTCTGGCCTTAGACTCTATGACTCTCTAATTTACACTCTCACTCACAAAAAAGATAAGCAGCTAACTGACTAAGAGTATTAATAGACCAGCAGAGTTTGAGGCTAACTTGATGTGATGATGATGAATTTCACCCAAAAAGAAATCCAAGTCCCCTCCTCTCTCACCCCATTGGTTCTACCACAGCCAGGGTTGGTAGCAAACCATATGGAGTAATGGAAGCAGTAGGACAGATAGCTGACTTTTGCCACATCCCTGGGCCTCTACTAAGCAGTATTCTTACTTACAGTGTTAGTTGTAAGAAACTGTCAGTGGAAAAAGGGCAAGGGAAAAAAACCTGGACTTTAGCTTAAGATGGCAAGTTCGTACCAGTTTTAAACTCTAAGTCTTTCATATCTGTCTGTCTTCTGTCTGTCCAGGTTCTTATATGGTTCCCACAATATATATATATAAGCAATGCACTCAGTACTGAATCAAATGTATAAACAGATTATCTTGTTGCCAAGAACCTCTGTCCTGATAAATGGAGCACTACACAGAAGTAAACAGGTTTACAGGCTGACTAGGATTTGTCATGGAGATTGTGTTGAGAATTAAGGCATTTAGAATACCCTATGTCACTTTAATTACCCTATGTGATGGAGTGTCTGTACTGCATCCTCAACTGAACCATGAAAAGTCCATCCACCGTCTTAAGCATCTAGTCTTGAGAGAGGCTGACAGCTGTGGCCCATTAGGCAGTTGAAAGGTGGATCAGACAACTATGCCTAGTTAACAGGGAAGCCATAGAAAGCTACATTTTTCAATGGGCTAATAAAGTGGTTCTAGGAAAGGAATAGCAGAACTTAGCTTCCTTCCATCCATACAGACAGGAGAGCATGAAAGCCTGGGAAAGGGACCAACACTCACTAATTTATTCACCATCTACCTGACATAAGGATGACTGGGACTATATGGTATTCCTACTGAAAGGATGTTTCCTATTGTTTTAGTGAAGCCACCCCAGTAAAAAGGGAACAGTGAGAGAATAAATGTCTCCCAGGAGGCAAACAGCCAAAAGGGTGCTTAAATTGTGTTTATTTCCTCTTGATTTCCTTTACTACCCTGGCATAAAAGTATTGAAAGAGTGATCCTATTAGAACTAGTGTCAAGCAGTGGGATATAGCTAACCATACTGAATGTAGGGTGCCCATTGCTATCACAGAAGTAGACAAAATGGCAGATTGATAGTAGCAGCAACTACTACTGCAGCAACAGGTAACCTGATAACACCTGATTATAGCACAACTGCAGCAATGGTGCCAGAACTGCCTGCAGTAGATGAGAGCTGTGTTCTATCTTTGAACCTGCTGGCCATCCTGGCTTCAGATGACTGTTCTAGAATGAAAATTCTCCTCATTGGGCAGAGCCCTTATGTAGGCTGGTGGTTCCCTCGCCAGTCCAGGAAGAACTCAGCACCACACCCAAGTCAGTTTCAGGCCCTTCCCTCAGGGCACAGTTTATTAACTCAAACACAAAACTTAGGCAAATTGTCAAAACAGAGGCATTCCTCTGCCCACCATGGGCTACAGTTCCCAGAGGCTTTCCCCCTTATTCTCTCAGTGCTGACAGAACAATACACCTTTTCCCTTCAATTCTCCTGCTTCTACTGTAAGGAGCCTGTCTCACTTCTGCTCACTGAGCTATAATAGCCCTTTATAGGGCTATGACCTCCTCCCAGCTGGGTCTGATAATCAAACAGGGCTGGCTGGATCCAGATCCCCTAGATCTTAGAGACAGACCATCCCATTACACCTGGGCTGTTGAGTAGCAGTCATGTAGCCTCTTTGTGGTTGCAATTCCAAAACCTGCAATTCCATCTTCTTCAGTAACCGCGGAGATGGTGATGGTGTCAAAGGTTGGACTATTTCTGATCCCCGTGAATGTCAGGTGCCCACGTTCAGCATGGAAGCAGACAATTGTCCAGAGGTTTGAGAAACCTGTATACATTCTGCTGACTCTGTGGCAGGTGGAGTCAAAAAGGAAGTGCAAGTGGGCTGTTTGCACACACAGAGAGCTGTAACAGAGAGATTGGAAACTCAAGCTTGGGTAGGCTGAGCTTGTATTGTATTGTGTTTCTGAGTAACCCATAAAAGCAAATCCCAGGAAGGTGATGCATTTGGACAGTAACTCAGGGCCTGCATGCTCTCATGAAGATGGTAGAGACTCCTGTTCATTCCTTTCAGTGTAGTATTCCACAGCAGATTATGGTTCATTCTCAGGCATATCGCGTTCTATAGGGATGCCTTCATAGATTCAGCTAACAAATATATCTACATCCTCTTGCAATTTGATCAGCAGTCTAGTGGTCAGCTTCTGAGACCTGATGTTCAGAACTCAAGCTGAGTGCTTGTGTGTGATTAAGTAGAAATGAGATCGTTGATTCAGAAGTTCCAATTATTCACAAGAAAATAAGTTTTTAAAAGCCCCTCAAGAAAGAGGTGGTGGTGAGAAAAAGGGAATGAAGCAGAACGAAGGGAGTTCAGGGTGGGGATGAAAGAACAACATCAGGTCATTGCTCATGCTACCCTTTCCCCTCCCACTCCCATATCATTGTTTCCTTGCTTGTAAGAAAAGGGATCAGAACTCCTTCTCAGAGCCCACTCAACATCATGTTTGGTTTTCCTACAAGACTTAAACATCTCAAGAAAAAGAAGGTAAAAATAGCAGAAACCATGAAGCACAACAGGAGAGGGAGTTTAAGGTGCTCAGCCCTTCAGAGGATTGGGCCTTTACTACATATCAGAGTTCTATTCGCAAATATACTTCAAACTACTGTGACAGACCCAGACCAGTGGGGTACAGGAGTCTGGTAGAGGGCAAATATACTGGTCACTGGATGAGTAGTTTTCTGTTCCCTGAGTGACCAGAGCAGGGACTGCACTAGAGTAATCAGGAACCTGCTAGAACCAGTTAAGGCAGGCAGGCTAATTAGGACACCTGGAGCCAATTAAGAAGAAGCTGCTAGAATCAATTAAGGCAGGCTAATCAAGGCACCTGGGTTTTAAAAGGAGCTCACTTCAGTTTGTGGTGCGAGTGTGAGGAGCTGGGAGCGAGCTGCTGGAGGACTGAGGAGCACAAGCGTTATCAGACACCAGGAGGAAGGTCCTGTGGTGAGAATTTTTTTTTTTTTTTTTTTAAATGGAGATATCCTATCTCCTAGAACTGGAAGGGACCTTGAAAGGTCATCGAGTCCAGCCCCCTGCCTTCACTAGCAGGACCAAGTACTGATTTTGCCCCCGATCCCTAAGTGGCCCCCTCAAGGATTGAACTCACAACCCTGGGTTTAGCAGGCCAATGCTCAAACCACTGAGCTATCCCTCCCCCAAATAAGGAAGGTGTTTGGAGGAGGCCATGGGGAAGTAGCCCAGGGAGTTGTAGCTGTCATGCAGCTGTTACAGGAGGCACTATAGACAGCTGCAGTCCACAGGGCCCTGGGCTGGAACCCGGAGTAGAGGGCGGACCCGGGTTCCCCCCAAACCTCCCAATTGACCTGGACTGTGGGTTCTTCCAGAGGGGAAGGTCTCTGGGCTGTTCCCCAACCCACACGGTGAATCTCTGTGGCAAGAAAATCTGCCAATAAGCGCAGGACCCACCAAGATAGAGGAGGAACTTTGTCCCACTACATACATTGTTAGAAATTCTCTATATCTGTCAATAGCCATTCTTAATATAATATGTGATGTAGTTGTTCCAACCTGTTGTATTGTGCCTGGTTTTCTCCATGTTGACCCATCAGAAGGTAGGATTTCCTAAACTTTTACATTTTTATGATATTAACAAAAATGCAACCTAGGAACACTGAGGGCTAAGACCTATTTGGTATCACTGGCATTTTAGTATATTTGCAACAATTATTCCTCTGCATCCTAGGGTCTTGAATTGCTACTTTTCACCATCCCTTCAAATAAAATGATGGTATGTATACCTCAACTCTTTCTCAACAAGGTTTTCTTATTTGCAGCTTTTACCAACTGGCAGCATTTAAAGTAGGGATTTAGTACAACTATCTTTGTCCCCACCCTCAATTTGAGCACCGTCATGTACCAAATCACTATGAGACACTGAAATGTCTTTTCCCTTTCAGACTGTAGCATACATCTGTTAGACACAGTGATATAGTACCAATTTATAGATAGAACCATTAATCCAGGGGTCAGCAACCTTTCAGAAGTGGTGTGCCGAGTCTTCATTTATTCACTCTAATTTAAGGTTTTGCGTGCCAGTAATACATTTTAACATTTTTAGAAGGTCTCTTTCTATAAGTCTATAATATGTAACTAAACTATTGTTGTATATAAAGTAAATAAGGTTTTTAAAATGTTTAAGAAGCTTCATTTAAAATTAAATTAAAATGCAGAGCCCCCCGGACCAGTGGCCAGGACCCAGGCAGTGTGAGTGCCACTGAAAATCAGCTCGCGTGCCGCCTTCGGCATACGAGCCATAGGTTGCCCCTGCATTAATCCCTTAAAAATCAATACCATTGAACTATACAATTTGTACACCTTGATAATTTAACCTTTCTGTCACATGTCTATTTCTTTTATAATTTCACATTATGTATGTGTGTGTGTGTGTGGGGAAGGGTCTTCTCTTCAATGGTCGCATTTAATTCCCATTTAATTACAGTATGTATGTTATACAAGCAGAGCATCAGTGACATCCAGTGGCAGCATGGATTAATCTCAGGCATATCATGTTCTATGCAGGGGTAGGCAACCTATGGCACGTGTGCCGAAGGCGGCACGTGAGCTGATTTTCAGTGGCACTCACACTGCCCGGGTCCTGGCCACCGGTCCGGGGGCTCTGCATTTTAATTTAATTTTAAATGAAGCTTCTTAAACATTTTAAAAACCTTATTTACTTTACATACAACCATAGTTTAGTTATATATTATAGACTTATAGAAAGAGACCTTCTAAAAACGTTAAAATGTATTACCGGCATGCGAAACCTTAAATTAGAGTGAATAAATGAAGACTCAGCACACGGCTTCTGAAAGGTTGCCAACCCCTGATCTATAGGGATGCCTTCATAGATTCAGATCACAAATATATCTACATCCTCTTGCAATTTGATCAGCAGTCTAGTGGTCAGCTTCTGAATGGTGGTGTTCAGCACTCAAGCTGAGTGCTTGCGTGTGATTAAGTAGAAAGGAGATTCTCATGTTGCTCTGTAAGCAAACTCCAGTGGAAGCAGCAACCGTCCTTAATCTGGACAGTCTCCATACTGTGAGTTCAGGAGGAATAATGTCAGTGGATGCAGATTGAATCAGCACATTTTACGTGCTCATAGTGTTGGTGTACTGTACGTGTGCCTTGTAATATTTCTGTCTGTGACATCTTAAAACACAGAGATTGTAGCTTTTTAGGGCAGGGACCGTGTTTATCTGTGTCATTAACACTGCTAAGCACATTGTCCATGTCCAATAAATAGCCTTTAACAGTATCTGGGTAACATCAACCTATTGCTCAAAACAATGTACTGTGCCATCAAAACCCCTTGCCAAAAGTTAAAAATACAAATGAAAATTAAAGCTAGGAGCTTTAGACTTAAGGAGATCAATCTGTTCATCTTAAAGAGAAGGTTAAGGAGTGACTTGATCATGGTCTAAAAACATCTACATAGGAAACAAAAACTTGATATTGGGCTTTTCAGTCTAGCAGACAAAGGTATAACAAGATCCAATGGTTGGAAGTTGAAGCTAAACAAATTCAGACTGGAAATAAGGTTCATATTTTTTACAGTGAGGGCAGTTAACCACCGGAACAACAGGTTTATGGTAGATTCTCTATCACTGGCCATTTTAAAATCAAGATTGGATTTTTTTTTTGGAGATATGCTCTAGTTCAAATAGGAATTAATTCAAGGAAGTTTTATGACTGCTTCATACAGGAGGTCAGGCAAGATAATCACGGTGGTCCCTTCTGGCCTTAAACCAAAATATGACTAATCATAACAAAGTTAAATCCAACAGTTCCCACTTCCCCACGAATATAAATCCTTTTTATGTTCCTCCAGCCCCAAAGCCTTATTAAAGAGGTAAGTCTAGCCATGTACCCTGAAGCTCAACCAGTTCAGGCTATTTTAGAGAATGTGGGGAGCAGGTTCCAAAAATGAGGTCCTCTCATCTTATCTTCCTTCCTTTTTATAAAAAAGGGGCTCCAGCTCAACTGTCTTTTTTTGATCATAGCTGCAGTTGTATGATATCGGAAAACTCTGACAGGGTAAGCGTAGAGCTGAAAATTCCATTCCATGAAAGATTTTAAGATTTTTGGATCTTTTTTTGTTTTGACTCAAAATGAAACCTGACAACATTGAGGTTCTCCATGAAAGAAATTTAAAAATAAATATTTCAGATTGATCAAAGCATTTTGTTTTGACTTAGACTTTATTATTTTGTATTATAAAATAAAAATTGAAATATCATTTAAAGTGTTTTGTTCTGGAAATGTTAAAACAGGATATTTCGATAATGTTGGAATCTTCCTCTTTTTAACTCCAAAACAAAATTTTGGTGAAACTGATATGTTTTCACACAGCATTTTGATTTAGACAGAACTGTGTTTCCTCAAAGTATACAGTTCTGTTGGCTTTTCTGATCAGCTCTATTAAGGAGGACTAAATAAAAAACCCTTCTTTATCTGGCCTTATGTTTCTTATTCTAAAAAACTAAAGTTCAGAAAACTATGACAAACTCTATAAGTCAGATATTAAATGAGATGTCTTCAGCCATGCTGAGGTCCATCCTTCCTGCTTGCAATGAAAATCTGAGTAGTTGCACCTCTAAATTCCTGATTAACATTTACAATCAGGTAGTTAAATGCAGGGCTGGCTTTAGGCCGATTCCCCCGATTCCCCGGAATCGGGCCCCACACCTAAGAGGGCCCCGTGCCTTAGGCGCCTTTTTAATTAAAAAAAATTTTTTTACTCACCCTGCGGTGGTCTGCTCTGGGTCCTCTGCGGCATTTCGGTGGCGGGGGCGGGGGGGGGGGGTCCGCTCCGGGTCTTTGACGGCATTTCGGCGGCAGGGGGGTCCTTCAGTGCTGTGGAAGACCCGGAGCCGAGTGAAGGACCCCCCGCTGCCAAAGTGCCGCCGAAGACCTGGACCGCCGCCGGGTATTTGAATCGGGCCCTGCAGGTCCTAAAGCCAGCCCTGGTTAAACGTGAATCTTCTCAGTTTATACATACAAATAAACTTCAGGCACAAATGCAGGTGAAAAGTTTGCAGTTGCAAATGCCCCCTTCAAACAGAGGCCAAATATATGCCCCTAATTTAATCATTTGATTTTAAAATTATCCTTTAGTTAGACTTTGGGACCACTTTTATTTTAGAAAAACTGTAGACATCTAATATGAAAGATACACACCATTGGTTTGTTGATGTATGAATCTGTTGCACTCAACCTTTTTCTCTTGTATCCCTTGCACTTACTCCTAATGTATTTGCATAGCACAGCCATTATTTGCCAAAGGACTGTCAAAAGACACTCACTTATTTATTAAATAATAACTAAATACAAAAGGCTATAGAAAAACCATGAGAAATATAATAGTAAAGCATTTAAGATATGCTTATGTACCTCTTCAGAGGTTCAGAACCATCACATCTCCCACATCAGTCAATAGGAGTTGTAGGTTTTCAAACTCTTTTAGGACCAAGACCTGCAAGCAGTGACTCAAAGTAACTTAAACTCTAATCCTGCATCAGGATCAAGTTCTATGGACCTTTCGTGGAGCTCCACTGAGTTCCAGGGACTTCCATAACAGCACCTCTGCTAGTATATCCTAATCCAGCATTAGAGCATCAAACATTACTCAACCCTCATTGGAAATTTCTTTCGAATTTAACAGAAAAAATTTCTATAGAAAATGTAAACCTGCCTAAAGATTTCAATAGCAGGTATTTTCTATTAAATTCACTTAACTCCTATTATGTTCAATAGGGTGGCCTAAATATTTATAGAACTCAATAGAAATGTTATCCTTTCTATCAGCTTTCAGTGTAATTTCTTGAGAATCTTGTTGGTTTCATCTTTATTAGAGAGGCTTGTCAAATATTAAATATTTTATACTCATGATTTTTGTGAATATATATATATATATATATATATATTTATTTCTGAGCAGACAAAAATGTGCTGGTTGCTTCTCACCAGGGCCAGCTCCAGGCACCAGCCGAGCAAGCTTGTGCTTGTGGCGGCAGATTCTATGGGGCGGCATTCTGCCCAATCCTAGGGCGCACGGTCGCTTTTTTTGTTTGTTTGTTTGTTTTTTGTTTTGTTTGCCGATCCGGCCGCCCTGTAGGGGGTGGCGGCGCGGAGGAGGGGAGCGCCCTGCTGGGAGCGGACTGCGCGATCCGTGTGCCCCAGCCGGTGCCGGGTCTGTAGCAAGCCCGGCAAGGCAGCCCGCGTCCTTTCCTCACCGCTGAACGGAGCAGCGCGGAGCCCTCCCGGCAGACGGCGTGGCGGTCGTGGCCGCCTGGCGAGCGCCCCACTGAAGCCCTGGCCGCCCCCCTTCTCTCTCTCCCCCCTCTTTCCCCCTCCCCCTGCTAGCCGGGGCACGTCCGCAGTGCAGGGAGTCCCCCTGCACCCTGGCTCCGGCTGCCCTGCAGTTTTTTTTTTTTTTTTTTTTTTTTTCCGCTCCGGCCCCCCCCGCCTTTTTGTTTTTTTTTGTTTGTTTGTTGCTTGGGGTGGCAAAAAAGCCAGAGCCGGCCCTGCTTCTCACAGAAGATTTTAGCTTCTTTACAACTTTGTATTGCTTATTACTTTACTGCTATTGTATTGGCAGAATGTTTCATTAATGTCTCTAACTCCTTTAACATATTTTATTTAAAAGACTGACTATTTTAATCAAAAGAAATTTTAAAATCCTAAACTTCAACCTGCAACCTCTTACATCAAATTCTATATAAACTACAGTATATCGTTCTTGGTTAATAAAACAGATGTGATTTTAAAGTAGCTCCCAGAGGGTCTTAGCAATATTTTCCAAAGCTGTTGAAAGGTACTGGAATAAATGAAAATTTTAAATGGTATATAAAGACTATGGAGTTCAAACAGAGAAAGTTCCCTCATGCAGGTGCCTTGGCATATATACCTATTGAATCAAATTTGCAATATATTTTGTTTCAACAAGAAGAACAAGAAGAAAAAAATTCTGCCATATTTTTGACAGATTTTCACCAACTATTAAAATATTTTTTTCCAGGTGATGCTACAAAAACATGGAAAGATTGAGGTTGGGGATGGGGAATTCCATAACTGGTACTAGCATGAGATTCCCTTTGCTATTAAGAACAGGAAATTTCACAATTGATTTTAATGCCTGAGTGGCTACAGCAAGTCAAGCTCACCTTCTTCCGAAATGGAACGTGTATTTCAGATAAACATTTATGTTCCTGTAGTATGTACACACTAACCTTATAAATGAATCTTTCTTGAAACAGCAGAGGTTGGATGAAATATTCTTAATAGCAGCCACCAAAACAATGTCTCCAATAAAAATTGGTGTGATCTTTTGACTGTTGGTGGCAAAGGCTGGAAAAGACTTGGTTTCTGATGTGATCAGTTATCTCTACTTGAATCTATTTATTTAAAGAACTAGTTACCACATTGTATACTAGAATTCTGAGTCATCGTGTGGGGTTTTGGTTTGAAAAATGCATAGGCATAGGAAGAAATGAAACTTTTAGTATGTGAGAGTGAAACATAAACTGTATGACTTTGCAAAGTAAGCCAAAAATGTCAAGGCTAATGAACCATTTAACTACACCTGTGAAAGAATGAAATATGTTGCTAGGTCCAAATATGATACATTGGAAACTTTGAAATGTTATCTTTTCATTCTAATTCAGAAGGAAAACTGAATTTTAAATGTTAAAATTTCCAGCAGAAAGGAAATTCCATTTTCTGACCAACTCTACTGGAAAGGCTTAGTTTCCATAAACAAGTCACAAGTTTGTAACCCAGTTACAAGGGAGATACTACAACTTCTAACTGTGTAACTAGGTTCCCTGAATCCTTGTTAGTCAGTTTTCATGGTCTCTTAAAATAAAGAACACTCCTCTGCACAGTGCCGGGTTTACAATGGTGCCAGTGGCACCATGGAGCCAGGCCCATGCTCAGAAGGAGCCCTGGTCTGTTCTGCTTGCACTGTGCCCTGAGACCCCGCCAACCTGCTGGCTCCTCCCAGCTTGCCCACCACTTGCTCCTCTCGGCCTGCCCGCCAACGGCTCCTCTTTACCACCTGGCGCCACCCGCCGGCTTCTCTCTGCCCCCTGGCCAGACCCCAGTGCACGGCTCTGGGCAGTCTCTACTTCTCACCACCTTTGGGGCACCACCTGTCTCCCTGGAGCTGAGCCACCTGAGACTGGTGCAGAAGCCTGGCCAGTCTCGCCCAGTTTGGTGGGGCAGTTTGGCGGGCTTGGCTGGGCCCCTCCAGGCAAGTGGGTCCTGAGGGAGCCCGGCTGGGGCAGACCCTGGTCTGGCTGATCACCCCACTTCCGAGGGGCTGGAGCGATTCCCCGCCACGGGACCAGCCATGGCTGCACTGGCAGCACAGCCCGGCAGACTATCACCTCCCAGCAGGGCCAGTGAATGCGGCCGGGAGGCAGGGTGTGGGGAAGGGGGTGTCTGGAGGGGAAGGGGTGCTGTGCTGTGAGGGGGTTTGGTAGATCTGTGTGTTGGGGCACTAGATCTGTATGCTCGGGGTTCTACTGATCGCCATATTTGGGGTCGGGAAGGAATTTTCCTCCAGGGTAGATTGGCAGAGGCCCTGGAGGTTTTTCACCTTCCTCCGCAGCATTGGGCAGGGGTCGCAAGCTGGAGGATTCTCTGCGACTTGAAGTCTTTAAATCACGATCTGGAGACTTCAACAGCTGAGTTAAGGGAAAGTGGGTGGGTCAGCTTTTGTGGCCTGCATCATGTGGGAGGTCAGACTAGATGACCATAATGGTCCCTTCTGACCTTTAAGTCTATGAGTCTATGAGTCTGAGAGTGGGGGTTCTGTGTGGGGTGCTGGGCAGTTGTGGTGGGGCTGTGGGCAGGGGGACTCTGGGCAGGGGTGGTGGTGTGCAGGGCGCTGTGCATTTGTGGCAGGGTCTGGGAGGGGCGCTGGGCATAGTGGGTCTGGGGGGGCTCTGGCCATAGGGAATTGGAGGGCTGTTCCAGTGTTGGGTGGGGGGGCTCTGTGGCGTGGCATGGGCCCATCTCCGAGGGGAAGGGGCACGCTAGCAGCACAGGACTGGGCAGGCCACTGTGCATCTGTAGGGTGACCAGATAGCAAGTGTTAAAAATTGGGACGGGGTAGGGGGTAACTGGTACCTATATAAGAAAAAGCCCCAATATTGGGACTGTCCCTATAAAATCGGGACATCTGGTCACCCTATGCGTCTGGCAACTGTCAATTTGTAAATAGTGCCCTCGCACTGGGCTGCGTGGAGCAGGGCTGCCCCTGCCATGCCATGCCCCTGGCCAGCTGCTCACTCCAGGGACCGACGCCCCCTCCCCCCACCCGTGCCATGCTCCATATGGGGGCCCACAAAAGGTTAATCCGGCCCTGCCTTTGCATTATAGTACCTATGCAGATGTTTTGTCTCTGCTGGCCTTCTTTAGGGAATAATTAATTATCCCACCATGTGGCCTACAGTCTAGATGTGTTGCCTAATTTGCTTTAGCAGTGTGTTCTAAGAAATTGTAGTTGTAATGCCCCTCAGCCTATTTCCAAGTGCCTCTGCTCTTGGCAGTAAAAAGAAAAGTGTTTATTTCATAGCCTTTCTGCCTAATACCAGTCCTTAGTCTTTTAGAAACCAGGAATTGTTGCCTATTGTTCCTTTCCTGGTGTTGAGGATGACCATCCCTGGCACTGACACAGAGATGTTACATCTCTTCTGTACTTCCTCAGCATAACTTTGTCTGAGGAAGACTGCATTTCTCAGGTTAGGGAAAACTGAATGCATTGTGGCTAATTCAGCTAGCTAGGGAACCTGTATATCTTGTTAGGTATTGAATAAGCAGTGATATGCAAGAGTCAGTGTTAGCTTGTCCAACATCTTTCTCCTTCGATGTTCTGGTCATCTATCCAATTTTTTACACTTTTGAAAACTGTGTCTTCATTTATCTACACAAGGAGGGAAAAGATTTCAATATTTAAAAAAACAAAAAACAAACAAAACTAGAAATATCCATCTTGTCCTCTGCTGCTGCTTCTTGACCAAAAATAATCAGTAGTTCTTACAATAATCAACCACAAATCTCCTTCTTAGCAAAAGCAAGTTCAGTATTTCCTCCAGAGTATGGTAATATTTTCTTATACAATGGGTAAAGAGGTGATCTTGAGTATCTAATTAATATGGGGTAGAGACATTCTTAGCAACTTTTTATTCCCTACTAGCAAAACACCATCTGGCATATTTTTCTAAGAACTTGAGAGACTGCCTTTAGAATTCACACACACACACGTTTTTAGTAATAGAATTTGAATGTCAAGCATCATGAAAAAAACTCTGGTGGTTTATCCAAGTTCCCCCAATTGAAAGAACATCTGTCAATCAGCACTGTTGGATATGGTTAGTGTTGTAGCGTGACAGTATTGGCTGATGGGACTAGGAAACCTTTCAGTGGTCTTTTTTGTAGTCCTTTTCCTTTTCTACAGGGGTTTTAAAAGAGACATAAACTATTTGTATTCTGAGGATAATTTAAAAGTTCATATTTGCATAGAATGTCACTTTGTTCAATGTATAAACACTTAGGCAAATCAGATTCCCAAAGGGTTTGGGAATCCAAACAACCCTTCTGCTAATAACACAAATACTGAGTAATTCATCATACCTCTCAAGGTTTGTTATAGGCATTTTAGTCCCAGGATGGGTCCAGATCTAGGTCTAGAAAACCTGCAACAACTTTGTGCCAAATATGTTGCAAGTAATGCATGACACAAACCTGACATCCCAGAGGATGTCCTACCAGATATAACAAAACAAAAGTTTCCTTAAAATGTCAACATTTGATATGATGACTTTTTTTCCCCAAAAAGCAACAGAGTCCTGTGGCACCTTTAAGACTAACAGATGTATTGGAGCATAAGCTTTCGTGGGTGAATGCCCACTTCATCAGATGCATGACATGGCATTCACCCACGAAAGTTTATGCTCCAATACATCTGTTAGTCTTAAAGGTGCCACAGGACTCTCTCTTGCTTTTTACAGATCCAGACTAACACGGCTACCCCTCTGATAGTTTTTTCCCACAGTTTCCTGTATTTATTTCTAAGTACATCCTCCCCTACTAGTATTTTATAATAGACATTCCAGTGGCTTCTCACTTGCTTCATTGCCATAACTTGGCTTGGATGGATCTGCAAGCAATTGGCAGTTCCTGTAGAATCACTGAAAAAAATTTGAACTCCTCAATAACCAACATATTTATCTTGAGGTAGCCTTTACATTTGATGTTTTGTGAAGCAAAAGTGTAATGTCTATAATCGAGCCTTAACTTTGATTTTCATCAGCCACTTACTTTCCACAGCAACCATAACTAGATACACAGCCCAGCTTGATAAAACCACTCTGTCACTGCTGCTTTCTGAATGACTGACTAAAACTGAGAGAGGCAGTGCAACAGGGTTCCTGTGACCACTTTCTTTGCAAGCGTCATCAGCATCTAGATCACTAGAAATTAAAATGTCTGATGAAGACACAGACTACTACTTACTCCATTTTAATTTTTCTTCAGGAACATTATCATAGCTCTGAGGGGTCATGAGGCATGAAAGTGCCTATCTGTAATAGCCAGAATAGAGCTGGGCATCCATCCACATCCTTCCTCTTTTCAATTATAGCATATGGCTAGAGCTGTGCAGATAGATACAGAATGGAATTTCCACTAGTTTTGATTTGTTTTTGTACAGCTTAGGAATGAAACTGAAAATTTGAAATTCTGTGAAAGAAAATTCAGAAAAAAATCATTAAGTCTATTTGATTTTTTTATATTCTGATATAAAATATAATTCAAAATTTAAGTGTCATTTCAAAAGGAAAATGAGAATGTTTGTTTTATTACAAAAATGTCAAAATGGTATTTTGACATTGTCAGAACCTTTCCCACCCTTCTCCAAAATGAAACTGATGAAATTGATATAATTTTGCAAAGCATTTAGATTTCAAGAGAATTGCATTCTCCAGTGGAAAATGGTTCCATTGAAGTCTTACTGACCAGCTCTCCATATGGCATTGCTGTAAGCTCTGAAGTGGTGGATGCTTAGGACCATTCTGAAAGACTGAGGAAGCTCTGGGAAGACTGAGCAGATTGGCTAGTATCTTTGATTTGAAAGTGCAATACCTTCCTTTTTTAAGTGAACAGAAGCAAGAAAAAGTCCCTTAGGAGCTTCAGATGGAAAGCACTAAAGAAATGCTTATTATATAAAAAGAAAATTATAAGAATAATACTTTTTATTATATCAATCGCAGAAGCAGCCACATGCCCCTATTGGGGATCCAGACCCCATTGTGCTAGAACCTGTACACCCACATAACAAAAAGATGGTTGCTGCCCCCAAAGAGTTTATAATTGAAGGCTATGTCTTGTCTGCATACTCTGTTACTGAGGTGTGTACATGCTCACGTGTGCTCCTCGTACCTGCACTGAATGTCCACATATGCTGTGCTAGACATTGGTATAACACTGTGTACATGCATATACCTGTGTCCCCACTACCATTGTGATGCAGTGTTAGTGCTGCCATTTCAGGGGTGGTATCCCAGGTTTCTGTGCGGACAAGAGGAGACTCTAGGAACCAATTTGCTGTGTCATGTTGGTAGTGTCCCCCGCCTTCACACATTTGCCAGTGGCCTTTCCTGATCACGTTTCCTTTCACTGCTGTTTCCTGCAAAAGTGGGTGGAAAGCATGGAGCAGTGGGATGATGATGTGGTTCGGCTCCTCCTCCTTATTGTGGGACAAATGTTTATGCAGCAGAGTAGGCAATTGGCAAGATACTGGATGGAATTTGGGCAGAACTTTCTGACACATCAATACCTGCATTCACCTAACTATACCATGGTATGCTCTTGGATAAATTGTTGCTTTTGGTGCAGGAGAACCAGCATGGTGTGGTGACCAGCGGTGGCTTCAGAACTTCCAAATGAGAAACCAGACATTCATGGAGCTGTGTCAAACAAACCTCCAGTGCCAGAGCACTCGATTCTGGGAAGCTATACCAGTGCAGAAGCGGGTGGCTATAGTCCTGTAGAAGCTAGCAACACCTATAGATCTGTTGCAAACCACTCTGGGGTTAGAAAGTCCAGTGTCAGCTTGTGGTTGTGCAGGTTTGTGAGGCAATTAACACTGTGATCTCCCCAGGGATGGTTGCCATAAGAAAAGTTCCAGAAATAATAGCTTTATTTGAGAGAATGGGGTTTTTGAACCGCAAAGGAGCCATCAATGGACATCCCAGCACTTTGTCTACCACCCAGGGCAATTGAGTACGTGAACTAAAATGGTTACTATTCACTTGTTCTGCAAGGATTAGTGGGCCACAGAGGCTGATATATAAATACCAATGTGGGAAACACTGGAAAGATTCATGATGTTAAGGTGCTGAGGAGATCAGGACTGTACTTGAAGGGGCAAGAAGTGATTTCATTCCCCAGGAACTATATTGTTCAGTACAGTGTGTCTGTGCCACTGTTATTTTGGGGGACCCTGTGTACCAGCTCCTAACTTGGTTCATAAAACCATACCCCAACATCAATAACCCCGGAAAAAAGGAATTCAGTTGCAAGCTCAGTAACTGCAGAATGGTCACAGAGTGTGCCTTTGGTAGGCTGAAATCTCTTTGGCACCTCCTGTGAAACTGTCTGGATGCCAATATGGCAAACGCTGTTCATATAATCATCTGCTGCACTCTTCATAATGTTTGTGAGGGTAAAGGGGAATGCTCCTGTTCCTAGTGGGCTCAGGACAAGTCTGCCAGATACCACCCATGTGTACATTGGTCCCAGTTCCCAGCAGGCAAGGGAAGACAGAGATCCCATATGTGCATACATTTTGACAAAATAGGGAGGTAGAGGATGACATCTGCTTGTGCTGTGGGACACCTTCACAACCTGTACATCTCTGGAATTGAGGGAACATTGGCACATACTTATGGGGCTACATAACTTTGAGGGTTTTGTTTCTCTGTGGCCCAGAGATGATTAACCATTTGTTCCTGTGACAAGTCATATATTAAAGACAACTGTGGAGGGTGGTGGCCAGTGATGAGCTCCCAAAATCCTAAGAACCAGTTCCCTACTGGGTCCTCGGTGGCACTTTGGCGGCGGGGGGGTCTTCACTTGCTCCGGGCTTTCGGCGGCATTTCGGCGGCAGGTACTTCACCCAGAGTGAGTGAAGACCCTCTTTCCCCCTCCCCCCCCGCCACCAAGTGATGCTGAAGACCCGGTAGGGAACCGCGCGGAAGTACAAGCCCCACATGCCTATCTCCTCCCCACACACATCCGACCCCAACCCACATCCTGCCCCCGACTGCCCCCCCCCCAGAACCTGCAACCCATCAACCCCCCCGCTCCTTGTCCCCTGACCACCCCCTCCCAAGACTCCCCACCTGTGGATGCACTTGAGCATCATTCTCGCCCTGGGGATAAAGCACTGGGGTTCACCAGCCCTCTCTGATTGAGGGTGCTGGCCGAAGCCATGTCCACTAAGCCCCTCTGGGGCTTCCTCCCCACCTGCACGGGGATGGTGTCCAGTCCTCGCCCCTGCTTCCTCCCTCCACCATTCGTCCAACTGCAAAACTCGGGTAGCCCACACTTTCTGGGCAATCTCTGCATTTGTTTCCCGGCCACCCACATCGCCAGCAGACCAACTGTCCTGGGTGACTAGGGGCTCCCTTGTTCTCCTCCTTTCTTTTCCGGGCTTCTCCTGGCGGGTGGGGGGTTCTCGGGGTTTCTTCCTCCAGTGCATGTCCTGGCCTGTCTGACCCTCCTTTCGAGGAACATCTGCCTCTGCATATTCCTCGGTCAATAGACAGCAGCCTCTACTGTATTCAGCTGGTGCTGCCGGCAGGGCCGGCTCTAGGTTTTTTGCCGCCCCAAGCAAAAAAAATTTTGGCTGCCCCCCCCCCCCCCCCCCCCCCCCCCCCCCCCCCCCCCCCCCCC
>NW_020664417.1:30392905-30451087 GCF_002925995.2 Terrapene triunguis | reverse complement strand
GGAGGGGGCAATCAGGGGACAAGGACCAGTGGGGCTTAGATAAGGGGTGGGGTCCTGGGGGGCAGTTGGGGCAGAGGTCCCGGGAGGGGGTGATCAGGGGACAGGGAGCAGGGGGGTTGGATGGGTTGGGGTTTCTGTGGGGGGGCAGTCGGAGGGAGTGGATGGGGGCAGGGTGGGGCTACCCTCCCTCCCCGTGGAGCGTCCTATTTTTTGAATGTTAAAACATGGAATCCCTACTCACAGTGCAGCTCTCCATTCAAAGCGGGCTGCAGCATGAGGTCTCAGCTTCCTCACTCCCTCCCACTCTTTCCTGTTGGTCATGGCCAAGGGAATGCTGGGAAATGTAGTTCTTTCCCTGCTCCAGGGCTGGCTCTATAGGCAGGGAGCTAACCAAGGAACTATAGCTCCCAGGGCCCCCTGTTGGTTCTCAGCTCCCAGGCTGGATCCCTGCCGCCCCTGCAAATGGGCTGCCCCAAGCATGTGCTTGCTTTGCTGGTGCCTAGAGCCGCCCCTGGCTGCCGGACCCAAACTTGCATGTTTTCCAGGAGGTGCTGTGCAAATTGTTCCAAGATCACCCTGTCCACCATCTGGGTGTCCGGCCTCAACCTCTGAGTGGCCCAGTTCATGAGCTTCTGGGCAAAAGCTCGGGGCCACAAACCCCGTGTCCACCGGGCCGCCCGAAACTTCTGTTTGTACTTCTCCTCGGGCAATCTCATCTGGTCTAGGATGGCCACCTTCACTGCGTTGTAATCTTTGGCCTGTTCGTCACTTAAGGCCATATAGGCAGCCTGCGCCTTGCCGGCCAGATAGGGGGCCAGTCTTAGGGCCCAGGTCGCCTTGTCCCATCCGGCATCCATGGCCACCAACTGAAACGTACACAGGAAGGCGTCGGGGTCATCGGCAGGGCCCATCTTACAGAGTTCCAACCCTGGCGCGTGGCCGTGATCTCCTGGGGGACTCACCCATCGATGCAGGAGCTGCTGCTGTACACTGGCCTGCTCCCTGATGAAGTCCTAGAGGGTCTTTTGTTGTTCGGCCTGCCAGGCAAGTAATGCCTGCCTGCCACTGCGCCTGGTGGGACTGCTGGAAGGCCTGCAGGGTTTTCTGCAGCTCTTCTTGCTGTTTAGCTAGCCACTGCACGGTTCCCTCCATCCTCAGGTAGCCATGCCCTGGCAGTGGCTTTGTATCCCGGACAAGCCCCTACGTGTAATGGGGCACATGTCATGCCCCTCCAGTTCAGCCCTTCTCCCCCTCTTCTCAGAGACACTTCAGGCTGGTGCAACACCCGTGCTCTTTATTTGTGATCAAGTCCCCACCACCAGTTTCCAACCGGCTTTTTACAACAGCTTGGCCTACCACAGGCCTGGCTAGCAACAGACTAGGAGACTCTCGGGTCGGGTCGGGTCTCCATCCCCCCTTTTGCTCTCACTTCCTCCCAGCCTTATAGCTCCTGCTAATGAGGTTGGCAGGTGAGGTCAGTTACCAGGCAAGCATCAGGCTATCTACCCAGCCCTAATTGGGGCTGGAGTGGCAAGAGCTGATTAAGACCTCTCTAGCAGCACTCTGCCATGCTGACTCTAATGCAAAAGGGAAAAAAGTTGGACCTGATGTTGGTGGGGAGACTGGGGCAGGTTGGGCAAGGGCACCGGGATGGAGAGGGAAGACTGAGATTGGATGAGGAGCCAATAGAGGGAAGCAGAGGGTGCTCTAGGTATAGACAAGCTAGGCAGCTGCCTAGGGCAGCAGATTTGTAGCAAGCTGGGGTGTGATCTACACTAGCCTGCTATGGCATGAGCTAAATATCTGTGTGCACCATAGGTGTTGGAGACAGGGGGCTATTGCCCCCCGTTTTATAACCTGAAGTTCAGGTCCTGAATATGTTCACGTCTGGGAGAGAGCGTTCTGTAGCCCAGCCAGCACCCAGGTCCAGCTCTGTGTTGTGTCACATGTAGCATGCTGGCAGTGTCCTGCTGTGCATCATGCCATGGGCTGGGCCCTTGCTTGCTGCTGGCTGCCAAAAACAGAACAGTGGCTCCTCTTGGTGCTGGGGACTGGCTGGGTCCAGGAAATGGGATGGACCCATCACCAAAGTCCTGGGGCTCACCAGCAGGGAAGGGAAGGGAAGGTAAAGTGTGCTGGGGGTAGGTGTGGGGGAGAGACAGGAGCTCTAGTTAGTATTGTGCAGCCACAAAGGGGGATTGTTAGTTGGAATGGGGGCCTTGCCAGAGGCCATGCATATCTGCTAACATCTGACAGGAGGTGCTGGCAGAAGTATTTCCTTCACCTTTCGCTAGCAGGTATGAACAGTATGAGTATGTGTAATGACAGTCCCCCTGGTCTTTGCTGGGGATTAAACAAGAACCTCCAGAGCTAAATCCTTATATTAAATGAGAATATTGATATAATAGGCATCACAGAAACTTGGTGGAATGAGGATAATCAATGGGACACAGTAATACCAGGGTACAAAATATATCAAAAGGACAGAATAAGTCATACTGGTGGGGGAGTGGCACTATATGTGAAAGGAAGCATAGAGTCAAATGAAGCAAAAATCTTAAATGATCCAAACTGTGGATCTCTATGGATAGTAATTCCATGCTTGAATAATAAGAATATAGCAGTAGGGATATATTACCAACCAGCTGACCAGGATGCTGATAGTGACTGTGAAATGCTCAGGGAGATTAGAGAGGCTATAAAAATAAAAAACTTATTAATAATGGGGGATTTCAACTATCCCCATATTGACTGGGTACGTGCCACCTCAGGATGGAATGCCGAGATAAAGTTTCTTGATACCTAGTCCTGGAACCCACAAGAGGAGAGGCAATTCTTGATTTAGTCTTAAGTGAAGCACAGGATCTGGTCCAAGAGGTGAAGATAGTTGAATCACTTGGTAATAGTGATCATAACATAATAAAATTTAACATCCCTGGGGAGGGGGGGGGAGACACCAGAGCAGGTCACTATGGTAGCATTTAATTTCAGAAAGGGGAACTACACAAAAATGAGGATGTTCGTTAAACAGAAATTAAAAGGTACAGCGCCAAAAGTGAAATTGCTGCAAGCTGCATGGAAACTTCTTAAAGACAACATAATAGAGGCTCAATTTAAATGTATACCCCACATTAAAAAACAGAGTAAGAGAACCAAAAAAGTGCCACCCTGGCTAAACAACAATGTAAAAAAAGCAGTTGGAGGCAAAAAGGCATCCTTTAAAAAGTTAAATCCTATTGAGGAAAATAGAAAGGAGCATAAAATCTGGCAAGTGAAGTGTAAAAATATAACTAGAAAGGCCAAAAAAGAATTTGAAGAACAGCTAGCCAAAGACTTAAAAAGTAACAGCAAAATTTTTTAAGTACATCAGAAGCAGGAAGCCTGCTAAACAATCAGTGGGGCCACTGGATGATTGAGATGCTAAAGGAGCACTCAAGATAAGGCCATTGCGGAGAAACTAAATGAACTATTTGCATCAGTCTTCATGGCTGAGGATGTGAGGGAGATTCCCAAATCTGAGCCATTATTTTTAGGTGACAAATCTGAGGAACTGTCCCAGAGGGCTGGACAGTGCAGAATACACATTTTGGGGGAAATTTTGGGATTGGGAGTGTGTTGGGGTCACTCTGCAAGTGGTAACCAAGGCTGGTGGAAGCCAGAGTGTGACTGGAGTGTGCTAGCAGGATGCAGCTATAAACAGACACTCAGGATCTGACCTACATGCTTTGTCTGTTTGTGAGGAGCCCTGGTTGGGAGCTACACTGGTCTGGATTGCATCCCAGAATGTCATGGAGGGCATAAGTGACCATTTGAAGGTCACATAAGTGCTCTGGGGAAGAACTAGGAACCTAGATTTCGTTCGGCACGCAGCTCGCCAGGGTAAGCACCCTGGCGGGCCGGGCCAGTTTATTTACCTGCTGACGCGGCAGGTTCAGCTGATCTCGGCCCCCACTTGCCGCGGTTTGCCGTCCCGGGCCAATGGGGGTGGCGGGAAGCTGCAGCCAGCACATTCCTCGGCCCGCGCCGCTTCCTGCCACCCCCATTGGTCCGGGACGGCGAACCGCGGCAAGTGGGGGCCGCAATCGGCCAAACCTGCCGCGTCAGCAGGTAAATAAACTGGCCCGGCCCGCCAGGGTGCTTACCCTGGCGAGCCGCGTGCCGAACGTTACCGACCCCTGTTTTAAAGGATAGTCTTACCAAAGACGTTGGCTTTGAGAGTTCAGCAATCTAGCCCTTCATTTGCTGAATTTATGGACACTTGTTTAAAATGTGGGTTTTTTTTGCCACAAGATCTCAGAGTTTGAATTTAAAGCAACTTTTCAACCTCTGATAGCAGCAATAGATTTTTCCCTTCTCACTATCTACTTGCTATGGGCCTCATTCCAGTCCCATTGAAGTCTGGCAAAAATCCCATTGACTTCAGTGAGATCAGAAGCAAGCCCTGCATGTGGTTTCAAAAAATATTAATAATATCTTGTATCACGTCTTCTATCCCCAATAGTCCCACAGTGCTTTTTTCAATAAAACTGCACTTTAAAGAAGTACAGACAGAGCAATGTGGTGATACACAACCGGCAGAGCTGAAAAGGATTAAATTGTTACATGGTCATTCCAGTGTAATAGCGTTCACAGCTTGTAATTTGCAATGGATTCTGTTATCACTACCCCTAATAAAAAAAAAATGATTATCTTCTCTTCTAAGCACACAATAACAGTGTAGATCAGGATGTAGCGTTGCAGTCCTTCAGTAAAATGGTGGGAAACCCCCTCATGTTCCCATTGAATTAAATGAGCAGTTGAGGGAGTCTTGCTGTTCATGCTGTGGCTAGTGGTATGGTCTCTGTCAGTATTATGTATCTCTGTGAGTCTGACTTCCATAAGCTGCTTAGAAACTGTGGTGTATTTGAAAGCTTATGTTTATAGGAGATAAATGCATTCTCCTAATGCATTGCAAAACCTGAAGGTAGATTTAGTTGGTGCAATGACGTCTATTGAGGAATCAGTGTAAAAATGTAAGGAAGAGTAAAAGAGACATGAAAGTTAATGAAAGAAGAATCTTTAAAGGTTTGGCTTAAAAAATAAGCTCCCTAAATTTTAGTCATTTATCCAAAAAATCTGAACTTCTTGGGTTTGCAGAACTGAGCCATGAATCTTGTGAGTCTTTCTCATGGCATTTTTGGCATTTCCAATTCTGGTTCTATACAAAACCAGAAAATGCAGAGGTGGAATGCAATATGGAAAAATGGTCACATTTTATTTTCAGGGTACATTTTGAATCCTTATAAAGGATTAATAAATGATGAATAGATTTCTTAATAAATGGTAAAAAATAGAAATTATAGAAATATAGGACTGGAAGAGGCCTTTATAGGTCATCTAGTCCAGTCCCCTGCACTGAGGCAGGTCTAGTATTATCTCTAATCATAATTCAACAGGTCACTAGGTTGTTTATAACAATGGCTTATAACATCTATAACCTCTTCCACTGATATGCTTATAATCATCCCTAATACATATTCCTCATGCCTGTAACATAACAACACCAATTAATCATTTATTAACCCTTTATAAACTATTTATCAGTGTACCCTTAGAATATAGTGTGACTGGAAGCATAATTATCATGTAAACCTTTTTGACCCTTCAAAATATGTCTGATTTGAGTTTTCAGCACAGGCTTCAATCATTTGTCAAATCAATTTGCCTGTCCCCAGAAATAATGTGCACTGAAAATACTCAGCTAATAAGGATTAGAGGCAGTCAAAAAAATGGGATTTTTTTTTTTTTTTGAGGAAAACATTTGTGAAAAAACAATTTCCCTGTTTTTGTCAAAGCATTTCAAAATTAATATTTTTTTTAACCTGGTCTAGCAAGGCCAGGTAAACAAAACTGTCTTTTGTGCAAAGCAACAAAGGGTCAAATTTAACCTTGACTTAAATGGACGTACAGTAGAGATGAATTTGGCCCAACGTTTTTAGAAATCATGACAATTATTCCATGAGAATAGTTACAAGGAAGTGGTCACAGTCATAGCCAAATTCCCCATTTAGTTAAGTGCTATGTGGTGAGACTATCTCACGCTGCAAAGCACTTCACAATATTTTCCATTTTAAGTAACAGCAGAAATTGCAAGATGCATTTGTAGTGGATCTACTCCTAGAATTGTGGCTCGTCTCCTTACATTGTCCTTATTCAATCTTGAATATTTCTGTGCAACCTCCAGTGTAAGTGTGATTTCCACCTGGCCACACTCCAAGACTGACTGTACTCACCAAGACAAATCTTTTTCCACTCTGACAGCTATTGGACAACATAATATCAGAGTACAACCTTCTGTTATTCTTGAACATTGCAAGCTGGCAATCACAGCCATTATCCTATTCTAGGCTACCTGCTGTGAGGAATATAGATGACTACCAGTACATTGGAAACACTAACTGTGAACTACTTTCCAAGCATGTAATCAATTTTAAAGGAGGATTTAGCAGTGATGGGATTTTCATTTTTTTCATATTAAAACTTCTGCAGCTTTAAAGTTGAACGATACCTAGGTCTGTGACTCCCAGGAAGGGACATCCTAGTGTTATTGTAATTGTGGATATGTTGGAGTCTTCTAATATCAGCCATTCTGTTTTCTATTGCAGCTATCCCAACTAATTATAGCCAGCATTTTATGTCTTGCTTCATTTAGTGCTCCCTTTCCTGTAGTAAGCTGGTGACAATGCATTTCTGTGTCTGCAAAAGAAAGACGGAGATTTATCAGCCCTAAACTAAATAATATTCTAGACATATACAATGCAATGACATTTATTGCTTCTCATGTTTTACTTTTGTTAGAATTTTAAATCTGAATGATGGAATAATAAAAAAAAATTACTGCACATAGATTATTTACTTTCTAATGGCAGACTCAGGGCAAAATGATTTTCCCCCCTCTTGTTCCTTGCCAGATAACTTGCACAGTGCAGAAGCACACACTAACATTGCTGCAATGAAGCGTCTGTCAAAGTTTTCCTTTCAAACAGCTTTCAGAGGTTTATCACTTGGCAATTAAATATTGTCCCTGTCTCAAACCTGGCATAGAGGTGCTCACTTCAAAATCAGGATTTTAAATATAATTCTAAACATTGATTTCACTTATACCCACCCTCATGCCCTGAGTTTTGTGACTGAATATCTTGATGATCTTCCCAGCATGATGAAGTTGAATTCTAAGACGTCATTTTTAGTTGCATATAACTTTTCAGTCTTTTAGCTTT
The DNA here is from genome assembly GCF_002925995.2 of Terrapene triunguis. NCBI lineage: Eukaryota > Metazoa > Chordata > Testudines > Emydidae > Terrapene > Terrapene triunguis. The sequence continues at coordinate 30,443,828 of NW_020664417.1, read as the reverse complement.
CTTGATAGAATTTGGCAAGTTTTGTCCTCAGTCTGAATTTTCTTTTAAGTTTGAGCCAAAACAGTTCAATTATTTTTCAGAATGAAAACAGTGGGGAAAAATAACACAAATAAAACACTTTTCCTATTGTGTAAAAATATTGAACAGCTTTGGCACATCAGTGGTAAACGATAGGAGCTTGGTATTTGGTAGAGATATTATCCATACGTTGAGGAGAGATGCTTCAGAGGTATTGATAGGTTAAAATGATCACTGTTCCTCTTTTCACTCTCTTTGAACTATTTAAAACTTGAACCTAAAATAGGGTTCAGCACAACAACTCTAAGAGGCCAGGCTAAGTTTGCAGGGCTGCCGGTTAGGAAAAAAAAATGTTTTACTTAAATAATAGGCAAATAAAGATGATAAACAGGGAAATGCATGTTTCAAGTCACTTTTCAGACTAGGGTCACATTCACTGATCCAAGCCAAATTTTGTATGTCTTTAACATCTATGGTAACCATGGTATGATCAAGCATGTTGCCTCGTGTGGTGTAGATAAGAGGAAAGGAAAGCTTTTTACTCAATACCACAAATTTCACACATTTCATTTACTATACAAATTCTCTCTCATATATCTTTTCTGTTTTGAGAGAGAACACCTTTGTTCTAAGGAAATGTTCATCAGGAGGAAAACAAAACTGCACACCATCTACCTAGGATTTCTCACAGTTCTCAGAATTCCATTTATGACACCCTGAGAAGGGAAAATGTGAGGAAGTGTGATCTAAAGGCCAGTGAATGGGGAACAAAAATTGCAAACTCCTGGGTTCTAATAACCTCAGCTCTTTCACTGACTCACGGTGTAGCCAGGGGCATATTCTTCAGCTCTCCCTGCCTCACTTTACCAAATTGAAAGTGAATATAGTGGCATTTACCTGCTATATTGTACAGGTTTGTCATAACACTTAAATAAGTTCCTTCCTGTTTGCTTCCATCCATTGTGCTGATCAAAGCAAAGAAAAACCTCAGAAAACATGCAAAGCGGAAAAGAAAGTACATGAAAGGCTTCCTCAAAAATTATTATTTATTATTTATAATTTCATTTATTGGTAGCTGAATGGATATGGTAATTGGGCCAAGTCTCTGTGCAGTCTCCCTCAATGAAATTGTTGTATGCAAATAAGCTGTGGAGTCAGGATGGTGACTGGTTGAGTTACCTCTGATATTACAATGGTTTAGGACTCTTGGCATGGCATACATATCTTACCATAGCTGAAAGCCCATGCTGTCATATGGGTGTAATTCATGATGTCAAAATGTCTGAGAACTCAAAAAAAAATGGGATAGTAACAGATCGCAAATGCCAGTTATGATTGAAACTGCTGATATTCAAAACACAATAAGCTTCCAGCCATGCTTGTAGCTGTTTCTACTTTTTTACACCAACCCAACAGACATTGTAGGCTTCAGAGTGACACACAGACAATAACAACCCTGGAATCTTATTATACAGATTACTTATTTGTAAAAACAGTGCATCAAACTTGGGATGATTCAGGGAGGCTGAGTGGCTGATTGGGAAGCAACATTTGTATAATATAGTTAATCAAAGTATGACATAGGGAACTCCCTTGTTTTTTAAGCTTCAGCACTGCAAAACCTTTCTTTTCAAGTATTTGCCATCTGTATTCAGAAACTATTTCTGTGGAATTGGCTTTAACATTATGCCAAACAAGTTGTCGTGAATTTTGCATTATTGTGATGATTCTTGAGCATTTTCACATACCTTTTTGCTACGGAGACAGAATTGTTTACATATTTATGCAATCTATCATAACAAAATAAACACACTGCTGTGCCACAGCTCATTTATGGTAGTCTTCATAGGAAAACAGAACGCAGTATATGAGATGTAGTTTGCATATTGATGCTTTGAACATGGAAAGAGCTATATAATACTAAATATTTTGAAAAACCCTATATATTACTAAGTACTCTGAAAACTCTGGTCCCAGGTGTCTGAAATTAGGCACCTAAATTAGTGCATTCTTCTGACATTACTTTCTCTGTGCCTCAATTCCCTGTCTGTAAAATGTGGATAACAACATCCCCATAACCAATAAAGATGTTGCAAAAATAAATTCAGTGTTTGTGAAGCACTCAGCTACTATAGTGATGAATGCCATAGAAAATCCCATACGGAAATTAATAATTCTGCCTTGAGAACAGGGTTTGAATAGCATGCAGTAAATAAGACCTCGGACTAACTTCGAATGGCAAAGTGAAAACAAAATATTGAATAGCTGCTCACTTAACTGAGCACTGTCTATCCTGTGTACTGAATGAGGCAGAAGTCCTTTGGAAGAATAGTATATGATCATGGAAATAAAGACTGTATCATAATTCATGCACACAAGAGGGGCCGAATTAAGGTTGCACAGGTGATCTTAATTCTGGCATTTCCTAACTTTTGAGTGCTTGACTTTGCAACTTTAACATTGTGTAATAAATATACGAACTAAAGCAGCTGAAGTGTGATGCTCCAGTGTTTTTATTGCAGTCCACAAAAGTATGCAGTAGTACAATCAAAATAGCCATGTGCACATCCTTCAGCATATTAATAACTATAAGAAAGTGTAGGAGCTCTGAAATCCATTAGTACTTTTGTGTTTCTTGCAAATTAACGCTTTATTGTGATATGTGAAACAACACACATGAAAGTTGTTTCATGTACTTGGTGTGCCTCATATGATGATGCCATGATAGTATAAAAATGTGCACTTCAAATAGGACAGAAGCTCTTATTCCACAAAATACTTAATGTTAAGTACATGTTTAAATCCTTCTCTATATAGCAAAGCTTTTTAGTATGTGCTTAAGGCTCATTGAAGCCAATGGGACATAAGTACATACTTAAAATTAAGTACATGCATCAGTACTTTGAAAGTCAGAAACAATTGAGTGTTTCACCCAGTAAAGAGATTTGCAAAAGAACTAAAAGTAAATTTACCGACAAGAGGGCAAGTAAAGTGTCAGTGTCTCAGGCTAAGCAATGTGTTGGCAAGAGGCAGGAATATTCAAAGGGCAGCTAGAGTCCTGAGAGTCTTACTCTATAATCAGTGTGCTTCTCCTGTGTAAAAAGATTTAACTACTCTCTGTATCATCTCTTTTACATCAATACATTAGAAGCAAGAGGAAGACCAAAGACAGGGAAGGTCCACTGCTCAGTGAAGAGGGAGAAACAGTAACAGGAAACTTGGAAATGGCAGAGATGCTTAATGACTTCTTTGTTTCGGTCTTCACCAAGAAGTCTGAAGGAATGCCTAACATAGTGAATGCTAATGGGAAGGGGGTAGGTTTAGCAGATAAAATAAAAAAAGAACAAGCTAAAAACCACTTAGAAAAGTTAGATGCCTGCAAGTCACCAGGGCCTGATGAAATGCATCCTAGAATACTCAAGGAGCTAATAATAGAGGAGGTATCTGAGCCTCTAGCTATTATCTTTGGAAAATCGTGGGAGACGGGAGAGATTCCAGAAGACTGGACAAGGGCAAATATAGTGCCCATCTATAAAAAGGGAAATAAAAACAACCCAGGAAACTACAGACCAGTTAGTTTAACTTCAGTGCCAGGGAAGATAATGGAGCAAGTAATTAAGGAAATCATCTACAAACACTTGGAAGGTGGCAAGGTGAAAGGGAATAGCCAGCATGGATTTGTAAAGAACAAATCGTGTCAAACCAATCTGATAGCTTTCTTTGATAGGATAACGAGTCTTGTGGATAAGGGAGAAGCTGTGGATGTGGTATACCTAGACTTTAGTAAGGCATTTGATACGGTCTCGCATGATATTCTTATCGATAAACTAGGCAAATACAATTTAGATGGGGCTACTATAAGGTGGGTGCATAACTGGCTGGATAACCGTACTCAAAGAGTGGTTATTAATGGTTCCCAATCCTGCTGGAAAGGCATAACAAGTGGGGTTCCGCAGGGGTCTGTTTTGGGACTTGCTCTGTTCAATATCTTCATTAACGACTCAGATATTGGCATAGAAAGTACGTTTATTAAGTTTGCAGATGGTACCAAACTGGGAGGGATTGCAACTGCTTTGGAGGACAGGGTCATAATTCAAAATGATCTGGACAAATTGGAGAAATGGTCTAAGGTAAACAGAATGAAGTTTAACAAAGACAAATGCAAAGTGCTCCTCTTAGGAAGGAAAAATCAGTTTCACACATACAAAATGGGAAGAGACTGTCTAGGAAGGAGTACGGCAGAAAGGGATCTAGGGGTTATAGTGGACCACAAGCTAAATATGAGTCAACAGTGTGATGCTGTTGCAAAAAAAGCAAACATCATTCTGGGATGTATTAACAGGTGTGTTGTGAGCAAGACACGAGAAGTCATTCTTCCACTCTACTCTGCGCTGGTTAGGCCTCAACTGGAGTATTGTGTCCAGTTCTGGGCACCGCATTTCAAGAAAGATGTGGCGAAATTGGAGAGGGTCCAGAGAAGAGCAACAAGAATGATTAAAGGTCTTGAGAACATGACCTATGAAGGAAGGCTGAAAAGGTATCTAAAAGGGTGTCATAAGGAGGAGGAAGAAAACTTGTTCACCTTAGCCTCTAAGGATAGAACAAGAAGCAATGGGCTTAAACTGCAGCAAGGGAGGTTTAGGTTGGACATTAGGAAAAAGTTCCTAACTGTCAGGGTGGTTAAACACTGGAATAAATTGCCTAGGGAGGTTGTGGAATCTCCATCGCTGGAGATATTTAAGAGTAGGTTAGATAAATGTCTATCAGGGATGGTCTAGACAGTATTTGGTCCTGCCATGAGGGCAGGGGACTGGACTCGATGACCTCTCGAGGTCCCTTCCAGTCCTAGAATCTATGAATCAAGCTTCTGAATGAATGGAAAATGAGAATTTTTAAAATAGTCCAAGTTGTTTATCCAGTTATGCCATGCTGAAGAGCAACTCACTTCTTTTCGCCACACATTTTTGGGGCTCTGAATGCTCACAGTGAATGGGAAAATCACAGAGAACAAATTAGGTAATGCGAATACATTAGATATATTTTAAGCCCGAAATTGCCTATTTCATGTAATTGTTCAGCATAAAAGGTGAATTATTACACAGTCTTTCAATAATGTCATTCTGATTAAATGTTTTCCAATGAGGAAAATTTTAGTTAATAGGGAAAGGAACACATTTTGCATAATGAGAAATGAATAAACATGTGGTTTGACCTGCCTATCCTTATCTAAGTAAATAGTTTTGACAATCAATTAATGCTACAGTCGGACATGTCTAATGTTTAAATAAAATATTTCTTTCTCATGTTTGGTGAAAGAACAAGTGGACATTAATGTAGAGATTTAGAGTCCAATTTTCCAAAGTAACTTCTAAACTTGATACCTTCAGTTTTAAGCATACATGTTTTGTCATTGCAAATTCTGGGCACCCAAAATTCCCAAACTATGACTTTTAGAACAATCCGCAGATCACAGACACTGAGGCCCAGATCCACGAAGGGACTTAGATGCTGTGACTGTGAGCATTGCAATGAATAACTTCTACGTGCCTGGAAAAATCACAGAAACAACACTGTGATCCACAAAACCTGTGTTAGGTGCCTGAGCTCCCTATACAATGAATGGGAAGAGATAGGCACCTTAGAATGAGACTCTCAAAAGCCAGCATGCCAGGTGGACAGCCACCTAAGGTAGCCAGTGGGAGATGCTGATAAGGGGTGTGTTCTAAGCCCTTCCCCTCTGATGAAGCTAGGTGCCTATCTCTGCTATTGATCCACAAACAGGAACCCCTCTCCTGGAGTCAGACAGCTTAGGCACCTAACCTAAGTTGTTTCTTGTGAGGAGTGATATAACTGCCTCACTCTACACAGCAGGAGATACTGGTGCTGCCACTGCTTCCTACCGTATAACTTTTAGCCCAGTGGTTGGAACACTCACCTGGGGTATGGAAGACCCAGGTTCAATTCCCTGCAGTGCCTGAAGGGGAGAAATGGTTTGAACAGAGGTCTCCTATCTTTCAGGAGTGTGGGCTACAGGATGCTCTGATGTGTGTCTCCTTCAATCTTTCCTATTCCACTATGTATAAATACTTAAATAGTCATTGGGACACACACAGAGAGAGAGAACGACACTATAGCCTGGTGGTGGGAGATGGATACTTAAATAGTCATTGGGACACACACACAGAGAGAGAGAAAGACACTGTAGCCTGGTGGTGGGAGATGGGAGACCCAGGGTCTGCTCCTCCTGCTCCATCACGCTTTAATTATTTATCCTAAGTGGAGCAGCTTCAACAGGAGAGACTGAATACTGGAATATTCCATACCTCAGTAGTTAGAGCATGCTCATTAGAACTGGGAGACCCCTCTTCAAATCCTTTCTCCCGCTTAGGCAGAGGGGGTGGGGGCTTGAACCAGAGTCTCTTATAGCCCAGGTGAGTGCTCTAACCACTGAACTAAAAGTTATAAGGTGGGTGCTGCCAATTGGATTGCTCCTAGGTTTAGGTGGGAGATAGGTGCCTGGACGCCTAGATTGAGGTGGAAGTGTACATGTCCAGAGGCAGAAACTTAGGCACCAAGAAAGTTTAGGTGCTTACAAGGTTTGACAGGAGCTTTGTGGATTGCAGTGGAGCCTAAAACTGGAATGTAGGCACCTAAACCCCCGATTTAGAGGCCTAAGTACCTTTGTAGAGTGGGACCTGACCGTGTTACAAACATTTTACCCTGCAGTGGGTGGTATTAACAAAGCAGCTAGAGGGGATTGGCCAGTAAGTATCAGGGATTTTGGCTTGATGCTGCTTCTTTTTTTTTTTTTTTTTTTTTTTTGCAAGCATGTTCCTGCTAAATCTGAAGTCAGGAAGATTGCATAGATGAATGATTCTGAATGAATGAGCTTGTTAGAAAGCCAATGTATTGGTGTTGCCTGGTACTCTACTTATTCTGGATTATGGGGATTTTGATTGGTATTTTCTTATGAATCCCATCATTGTGGACTTCACAATCAACAGAATTAACCAATTCTGTTTGAAGGCTGTGACACTGAGGTACAACGGTGCTATAATAACTTCAGGGCAATAATATTTATGTTATTATTTCTATCACAAATTGTAAGTGTGCATTTTGTTCAATTCAGACTCTTAAAGTGATTCAGACTAAAATTATCCAAATAGTGTCAGATGAGTAGCTTATATGGGAATATAGCCACTATATAAAATTTCAAATGTTATGTTTCAAGAAGGTTTCATTTTGATAGATTTTATAGTAACGTCTCTTTATCAAGATGAAGATTTCAGAAGATAATTTTTTGATTTATAATCTAGTTCTGAAATAGGAAGGTAGAAGAAAGATGGAAGAAGAAAGTGGAGAGATGAAACTCATAATAAGTTTGAATTGATTTTTAATTGTGCTGATGATAGAAGATTGAGTGACTGGTTTTGTTGCTAGAGTTTTTTGACCAATTAGCTATTTGATAGGATTTTTACATTAACTTTGCATTTACAGAAAGTTGCAGAACTTTCACTTAGATAAGACAGTGCCAGTTTCATCAAATGTGGTCTTATGTATCCAGACTTTTATGGGGGGGAAGTTGTGACATAAAATATCTTTAAATTTGCTAATTTAATTCCAAACTGATGCTAGCCAAGGATGACCTAATTCAAACCTGATTGAACCAAGTTGAATGGCTCCAATTTAGGACATGCACGTGATTTGTCAAAAGATTTTGGAGGAAAGGGCTATAAGGGTGAGTAAGTGAAGGTCACAAAGTATAAGAATCAAGGATAAGACTTTCCCTTCATCAGGCTACCTGCAGCAAGACTCACATTCCAGAATCTCCAAGAATGATCACATTGGGGAGAGGAAGTCATGACATCAACAACCAGGCAACTCCAGCCTGTGATCAGTCGTTCCCTACACTCAAAAAAGGCCCTCTAACAAGAAGCACCATGCCTGCAGAACATCACCCTCTGGCTCCTTGTCGGCAGTTCCAGCTCCTACAGTATGAGAGTCCAGAATACTGTGAGATCTGAAGATTTGTCAGCCCTCTGTTATCTTAAGTATCTTAATTTTCCATTTTTCTATTTTTGTCTTTGTTTTTTATTAACTGGGAGACATCCCAGACATCTGAAGTGAAAATGTGGTTGTGTGCATGAATGTGTGTGAGTGCTGACCAAGAGCACATGGGAGGGTGGCTGAAAAAAATGTTCCTTAGGTTTGAACAGCCCTAAATATTGTCTCATAAAGATATTCAACAAGGTATGTTCTGTGTTTAAAAGTCCTAGGAAGCTTGAGATTGTCATTTGCAATTTTTGGTAACTAAGAATTGTCAAACTTCTGCTAATCCAGAGTGATCTGTTAAGGTCCATATTACAATATTTCTGCTGGAGAGATGAGGGGAGGAAGATGGGGCTTAGCAACCACATAAAACTGAATTCTAAGACAGAAGCTTTATTTTTAGGTTGTGGTACAAATATTTGGTATTAGTCTGGTTTCAGTATTAAGCTATTTAACAATTCAAATTATAGATTTAATGTCATGAAACTGAGTCTGCAGGGTTCCTGGTATGTCATCATGCTCCAACCCTCCGCCTGATAACTTGCTGGCATCAGAACTCTTTGAAGCCCAACTCAAATAGGAGACTCCACCCAGAGTCCCCAAATGGTGGAATACCGGAACTCTTGATTGGCCCATTCTCCCTACTTAAGCCTCAAGGAGGAATAGGAAGTTGTCTGTACAACTGGGCTCCACCCTGCTTTGGACTGCTCACCCAGTGCTACCTGCTCTTGTCTCCTGGTCCTGATCTCCTGGTTTCCTGAATTGGCCTAGTTCCTGGTATTTGACTCTCAGTTCCTGACCTCTGGCTCATCTCCTAATACCAACCTCCTGGTCTGTTGACCTGGCCTGATTCCTGGTATCTGATTCTTGTCTCCTGATTTTCCGGTTCTGAACCCTTGCTGGCATGGGGACCTGGATCGCCACCCTTTACTAACCACTAGGCTGGCTGCCTAGGTCCTGGCCCTGACATTTGATTCACTTTTTGTTCTGTGTTGGGATTTATAATCAAGAAGACAGCCGCCTTCTTAGAATTTGTGTAAAGATTGGTTATTTTTGGTATTAATTTGATGATTTAACTCCCATGTGATTGGATCTCAGTTTGATTTTTTTGATTGTTGTAATGCTTTATTGTTCACTTTAATATTATTAATAGTAGCTTAGCTTTGGTGATATACTGATTTTTGTTTAAACGCTTGAATAAAATTTATAAAATGTTCTGAGTCACATTTCTTTAAATCAGCAACATGGCAATCTTTCCCAGCATTGTACACTTCTTTAATCTACCTTGCTCTATTATGATTCTCTATACCCTTCTCCATATAGCTTGTCTCTCCATTCTGCAGCAGAAAATGTCATGAAATATGGGAAGTTTTAATCAGCATGCTGATGTTGCAGACTTGATATAGCCATTTGAATAGTCATTTCTATTTCAGTGTTTGCAGATTTTTGGCTACTAATTCCTTTGAAGTGTGAAATCCATTGTTCTGCTAGAATACCTAGAACAATGCAGGGGGAAAAATATAACTGTAATGGAATTTTAGCTTGCTGATTCAAAATTGTAGTATTGGACAGATATGTAAATAATGGAGTTATTTATACCATCTGTCACTCTACCTTATCCAGGAAATAATTCAGTAGTTCTTACACACAATTGTGCCCGGTACCTGTTTTGATGGGTGATAACTGTAAAACATTGCCAGTGTCAAGAACTGTAGATATTGCTGTCATTTCTTATTTTAATGGATCGGAAAGTGCTGAGAACAAAGGCTCATACGTGATGCAAATCTTGGACTTGATTAGCATCCATTCTGGAAGTATGTAGCACAAGCGAGGAACTGCACAGCTTTGTTTCTAAGAGTCCATAATCATATGCATAAGCAATTTGTAACTGAAGATGAAAAGGAAAAAATATCTTTAATGTTTTGGAACTGATCAGGCCTGCATCCAACTGGTTGCAGGCATTCTTTGTGAGCATTAAAATTGAACATTCAGAGAATTTTAAATAAGTATGCAGCAGATTTGCTAAGTATCTGTTTTAACAACATTTTATTTTTCCTCACATTTAAAAATAAATCGTCTTTTGTAAACGATATGATTCATTCCAAAAGGTGTTTTTTAAGTAAAATGTTTCCAGAGAGTTAAAGGTTGCTGTATTTTTGGAACATGTGTTTCCACTGCTTTATCATCTGCTTCTTGTTTTGTTTTCCTAGGGCCATTTACAAGAGTCTGTTTTTATATCCTTTCTTCTGTTAAACTGGGGAGAGCCTGCGTAGGCCAGACACTGTGGAAAATTATTAGTTTTTGAACTGTGATCACTGTCATATACATACCTTGGACTAAATAAATCCTTAACTCTGGCCAAGGGTCAGGAGTACTCCCATATATAGCAGCTCCACATCAACTCTGTTGATCCTGAGAACAGTTTGCTGGCGGGATGTGGGATTGTATGGACTCCATATGCACTCCTCTGGAGTAAAGGGCAGAGATTGGAGATGAGTGAGAATGAGAACTTCATGTGAATTAGATCTCAGGCATCCCAAGCAGCTCTCTAACAGATACAAATAGCCTGTGGTCGTTATTGCCTGTCTGATCTCCATAGAAAATTTGACAAAATTGACATGTTCCTGATGGAAACTCACTGGACAATTTTTGCCCAGTTATACCTTTTAAGCTCTTTTATTTAACCATACTCACATTTTATAATCCAGACCATGTCTAGACCACCAAACTCCTGTCAATTTACTTTTGGTATTCCAGTCCTCCCTATGGCTTTCAGTACCTTGGAGAGTTCACATTTATTCAGATTCCCTTTGCAATGTCTTGTTTCTTAGGCCAAAGTCCAACAAAGCACTTAAGCGTGGGCAAAACTTTTACCATGTGAATAGTCCCATAGATTAGGTTTGTAACTGTATCCTTGACTGGGTTTATACAGATGGAGGAGTTTTATGAAAACAGGTCTCTTTCGGTCTTAGAATGTTTGCCAGCACTCCTGCTCATGTGATAGAAATGAACTATCATAAAAAACCTGTTAACTTTATTTTCCTTGTTTTCTCAGTTGCCATTTTTTGGTCTGGATTGGAGATTTCTGTCTCCTTACCCCTATGGAGCACCTTACTACAAAGACCCAAATCTTCAGGATTTTATTGAGGCTTTGCTTAGGCATGAGGATTTAGACCTATAAGCAAAGTTTCGTTCTGAGTTCACTCAAAAACTCTTTCCACTGTAAATGTGTGTGTATTCTGTAATTGTCAATCAACTTAAAATAGATTTGATGTTAATGTGAAGAAAGGCAAAATTGATTCAGTTAATATATTATATCTATGTTATTCACACACACTGAACAATATGATGCACAATTTCTTGTTTTCCTATGCATTTTACACAGATAATCTGGTTGTGAGATTTCCTTTAGACTCCTAAAAAGTAAGGTTATGATTTCAATTTGTTCCTTTTTTTATTAAAGCCTCAGTACCTCTTGGGCCTGATTTCACCTTTCCACCCTCTTCTAAAATCCTGTCCCTTTGGTATTTTTAAAGTGCCCCCTCCTATGTCAGATAATATAGACATTTAAAGGTGATCGTTGTGGACGTAATGATTTCCTCCTACCCCTTAGCTTTAAGTGGGGAAGGACTACCAGGACTGTTTTCAATTTTTACTTTTGATGTATTGTCTGCTGAACATTTCAGGAGAGTCCTGGTTATCTGTAAAAATGTCAGTATCATCCTCAATGAATTAATCAAGTTCCAAACCCCAGCTATCCTGAGAACATTATTCTAGATCGCTTGTTTGTTTAATTTTAGTGGGGAGGAGGGGTGAGTTGTTTTAAGATATCATTATAGGAAGATTTCAGTGTGTGCATGATACAATTGTTGAAAGCCAAGGAGACTTCAATTAGGTTTTTTCATACATACAGAATGAACTCTCTCTACTGCTTTCCATAATGAATCATTACATTGCTATGCAGGTTTCTCCATATCCTCATAAAGATCCTACATATAGCTTTCCGTTAATACATCTTTGACAAAGTCACTGGGAGAGAAAAATGTATTTAAATAATGGGCCTCTGGTTCTCTGTCCTACTGCTCTATCTGTTATGAGTCCCAGCAAGGCATTTTGCCTTCTATTCTTTATGCTAAATAACTTCTAAACAACAGAAGCCTAATCCTGGAAAGACTGAGCACCAGCATCTCCCAGAAGGAAATGAGCTGCAGGTGCCCAGCCTTTCCTGGATTTGGAAGAACTAGCCTTTTGGAACCTCCCAATAGGCTTTTCTTAAACTTACTAGGCAGCAGGTCATAAAATAAGGAATGCGTCGTTTTTCAGTTATCACCCTATTTGTATGTCTTGCTGAATAACTCTATCCATTATGTCTGATTGTTAACTGGCAAGATTTATTAAAGTGAGGAGCACTGCATCTTTATTAAAAGAGAAGCAGAGCACGCTTGCTTTATATAAGGTCTATCTTTTAGCAGTTTATGTTTGTGCAGGAGGTGTATATAATAGGAGGGTTTTTTTTCTGACTTGAGTGGTACATTTTTTTTTTTTAAATCCTCAAGAATAATGGACTGAAAAATACAAACCACGGTAGGAGTCGCATGCTAGAGACAGCCTATTTGGGGACTGCTGGAAGCAGTCTGGAAGCAGACTTTGATAATACCCTGGAAGTGGAGAGAACTTTAATGTGACTTGGCAAGAGGGTGAAGCCATGAAGAGGAAAATGCTGCAGCTCTGGCAGTGTGAGAGGCCATGGAGTGAGCGAGTGAGATGATGGTCTGAGTAACTGCAGGATGAGGCATCAGACCAGGCAGTGAGCTAATTCCCCAGATGAGCCATGAGGAGGCACTGCTGAATGGTAGGTAGAACAGACACCGTGACATCCCTTAGTACACAACTCTGGCAGGTTTAGAGCATTTCTGGTACCTTGTCTATCTGACTGACTGCTAATGGGAAGGGGGCCCATGGTTAAGCTGTACCAAACTGAGAGACAAAAGTCCCATCTGGTTTTCTGAGCTCTCAAGGCTAAATTGTGATGTTTTGTTGCAAGGCCTGAATAGGGAGCAGAGCTGCACTGTTGCAGGAAAGGCACTGGGGAGATGGTGCATCAGGTAGCCACAATCTCCATGGTGCTGTTCTCCACAAATAAGGGTAAGCGTTTAGGTAGGCATACATTATTCTTTCTGGTGCACTGGCTGTATTGGGATGGTGCAGAATGAATGTGGTGCCAGAGTCTTACCCTTCCCTGCCCCCTTTCAATATTGCTATTTTGTCCTGCTTTTGAGTCATGCCATGTAAATATAGGGGGAGGGACAGCTGGGGTTTCCCTCGGAGTTGCTCAAAGTATACAAGAATCTATACCTTACACTAGTGTTAATACCTGGGATGGCTGGGAAATCATGATAAATCATGAATGTTTTCATTTTTTATTTCTGCTTTTAGTTAGCACTTCAGAGAGTTTTTGAAAATTTCACATTAGTTAGAAAGCTGATTAGTAACCAGAAAAGGCAATGAGCGAAACATTTTGTGGAATACTTTTTGGCCACTTTTATCCAAATTTGGTTTCACATATTTAGGAGTGGGCTCCCCCTTGTTTAGAGGTTATTTACCATAAACTAAAGAAAACAAAAGGCACATAAAAATCTTGTTTGGGGCATTTAACAAAATTTGATTAGCTGTAACTAATGCAGTATTTTGAGCTACTAACGTAGAATACGGTAGTGTTTATTTCATGAAGGAAATTTTCTGTCCACTGAATCCATAAACATCACTCACTTGTTGTGAAGTGTTTCCATTTCTGTGCCTACTTCAGTGCCTGCTTGCTCTCATGATTATAGTACATACTATGTCATATCAAGCACAATTGTACTGAAAATTGTCCAACAAGGAAAAACCAAAAGGTCTTCAAGGACAGATTTCTTTGCTTCAAGACAAGCTTACTTTCTGTATTTTGCCCTTATATCTCAGTTATGAATAATAAGAATGTTAAAGCAGCAGCCACAAAAAAGGTCTTATGGGATAGCTGTCTCCAGAATGTTGTCTCAATAGTTTTGCGCCAGTGAAGTATTGCTATAATATATCATCAAAATGCAGTTTTTCTGATGTAGGTGCTCACCAAATACTCTTATCCTAGGAAATGATCTCTGGTTGTTTTCATCTGAGTGTGTATTTGGGAGTGAATGTTAGCAACTGGACCATAAGGCTCTCAGAAAGTTTGAACTCTATAATAGAGCTGAGTGAATAATATGTAATAATCAAAAACAAACAATCCATTCAGTTTTTCTTATTTTCTTGAATTGTTCAGAGTGCAGTTTTCTTGAATTTAATTGTTGTTTGAAATGACTTACCAACAGTGAAATTGACCTCTGTGCAGGGGGCCAGCTCAGTCCTTATGTACTACTTAAAGCTCATTTAAGTATAGGGTCAGTATTTGGTATGACTGTTTTGCTTTGAAACGTAGGTCACATTATGCATCTGTTTCTCTAACTGGGTGAGTGCAATTCTTAGAATCAGATTTCCATTATGATTTGCAAATAAGAGATTGCAGATTTTTTGAATATTCATCTAAAACTCACTATTCTGGTGAACTTTTCTGCATTTAAAATTATTTTGTAACATTTTTGTAGAAGGGGAACACAAAATGGGGTCACCAACACAATCCAAGTCAATGCACATAGAAATTTGAATGAGCATCTGTGAACACTGTTTTTTAGTCTTCAATCAGCTTCCTTCTATGCACATTTCCGCAGCATATGCTGTGGTGAAAGCAAAGTCAAAGGAAGACCTCTCCAATTCCTGCTTATGGGCTGCTCTGGTGTAAGGACTCCTGTGGGAAATGATCATATATGGTCATTTTAATATGATATCATTTTAAATTTAAGACATGTCTTGTTTTCTCATACTGCATCTGTGTATAATTCAGGCTGGGTTTCAAACCCAGGGTTGCAAGTGCTTTGGAGGACAGGATTAAAATTCAAAATGATCTGGACAAACTGGAGAAATAGTCTGAAGTAAATAGGATGAAATTCAATAAGGACAAATGCAAAGTATTCCATTTAGAAAGGGACAATCAGTTGCACACATACAAAATGGGAAATGACTACCTAGGAAGGAGTACTGTGGATCTGCGGGTCATAGTGGACCATAAGCTAAATATGAGTCAACAGTGTAATGTTGTTGCAAAAAAAGTGAACATCATTCTAGGATGTATTAGCAGGAGTGTTGTACAAGACGAGAAGTAATTCTTCTGCTGTACTTGGTTCTGATTAGGCCTCAACTGGAGTATTGTGTCCAGTTCTGGGAACCACATTTCAGGAAAGATGTGGACAAATTGGAGAAAGTCCAGAGAAGAGCAACAAAAATGATTGAAGGTCTAGAAAACATGACCTACGATGGAAGATTGAAAAAATTGGGTTTGTTTAGTCTGAGAGAAGATTTGAGAGGGGACATAACAGTTTTCAAGTACATAAAAGGTTGTTACAAAGAGGAGGGAGAAAAATTATTCTTAACCTCTGAGGATAGGACAAGAAGCAATGGGCTTAAATTGCAGCAAGGGAGGTTTAGGCTGGACATGAGGAAAAGCTTCCTAACTGTCAGGGTGGTTAAGCACTGGAATAAATTTGCTAGGGAGGTTGTGGAATCTCCATCATTAGAGATTTTTAAGAGAAGGTTAGACAAAGACCTGTCAGGGATGGTCTAGATCGGTGTTTCCCAAACTTTGGACGCCGCTTGTGTAGGGAAAGCCCCTGGCGGGCCGGGCCGGTTTGTTTACCTGCCGCGTCTGCAGGTCCGGCCGATCGCGGCTCCCACTGGCTGTGGTTTGGTGCTCCAGGCCAATGGGAGCTGCGGGAAGCCGCGGCCAGTACGTCCCTTGGGCCGTGCTGCTTACAGCAGCTCCCATTGGCCTGGAGCAGCGAACTGCGGCCAGTGGGAGCCGTGATCAGCCAGGCCTGCGGACACGGCAGGTAAACAAACCGGCTCGGCCCGCCAGGGGCTTTCCCTACACAAGCGGCTTCCAAAGTTTGGGAAACACTGGTCTAGATAATACTTAGTCCTGTCATGAGTCCAGGGGACTGGAGTAGATGACCTCTCGAGGTCCCTTCCAGTCCTATGATTCTCTTAGTGGTTCCAGTCAAGACCCCACTTCCAAATCCTTTGTTTCATCAGCAAAATGATTGCTCAGTCATTTTCATATCTCTTAGGCTATTCCTTCTGCATTTGCATAAGGAAAAAAACTGGCATTAACGTTAAATTTTCATGCTTTTCACAGAGGTTTTTTTTTCATGACTGATAGTCAATTTAATGTTTCAACTGAACAGTGAAAATATTTCCCCCTTGCCAATATGAAACAATTTGGTGCTCTGATTTCAGTTCTTTGTGTACAGTTGAACACAGCAAATAACCTACCATCTCAAGGATTAGTAACTGAATACAAGGCCTTTCACTGCTACGTCATCAGCAATTCAGAGTCTACCAGTATCTGTAATGACCAAAATTCACCTATGAAATGTAGCTATCCCAGATAATCATGGCATGCTCTTTTATGGAACATTAATATATTAATTATTATTTGGGGGCTGCTAAAGGCTTTGGACCATAGTCCATATAACATGGCCCAGGAAAGATAGAATAAACTGAACAATAACTAATTAAACTCTTAGAATGGGTTTTTGGTGACTATATATACACCAAGAGCAAAACTTTATTCACTAGAACTCTGAGATAAAGCTACAATTCTAAATTATATGTACAATTTGTGTTTTATTTTTTTATAATATTTATATACCAGCTTCTTTTCTGCCTTTTCCAGAAATGCTGTATTTAAAGTTCAATATTTGGATCAACAAATTCTATCATTTGTTTTCCTTAAAGTATATGTTTGATCTCCTATATATCTTTTTTCTCTGTCTCTTTTTCTGTCATAAAATATTAAAGGTGGGTACCTTTTTGAAGATGTTTTGATGGAGCATAAAAACAAAAGCACGTCTCAAATATTTAGTGTTTTAAATTTAACGTTTATTCCTGTAACATTATGGTTCATGTCATCATTTTCTGTGATACATTGAATTTGGGTCAATATTATGTCAGCTTCTGTTGTTGTAGACCCAGGTGTAGAGGTCTGGTAAGAGAAAATCTCCTGGTGTGTTTTCTCAAACTTTCTCTGTCAGAAGTCAATGAATCACCCAAAATGAGTATTGCTGACTAGGGAGGGGCCATGGCCAAGGCAGTCAGAGGATGCACTGACTTCTATAGGCTCTTATAGAGGGATAGCTCAGTGGTTTGAGCATTGGCCTGCTAAACCCAGGGTTGTGAGTTCAATCCTTGAGGGGGCCACTTAGGGATCTGGGGCAAAATCAAAATTGGTCCTGCTAGTGAAGGCAGGGGGCTGAACTCGATGACCTTTCAAGGTCCCTTCCAGTTCTAGGGATATCTCCATTATTTTTTTTTTTTTTTTTATTCAACATTATGTCCCACTGATGAAGAGCTCTGCATAAACTCAAAAGCTTGTGTCTCTCAGGGTATGTCTACACTACCCGCCAGATCGGCGGGTAGCGATCGATCTATCGGGGATCGATTTATCGTGTGTAGCGTAGACACGATAAATCGATCCCCGATCACTCTCCTGTCGACTGCTGAACTCCAGCTCGGTGAGAGGCGGAAGCAAAGTCAATGGGGGAGCCACGGCGCACCGCGAGGACACGAAGTAAGTAATTTTAATTCGATCTAAGATACGTCAACTTCAGCTACACTATTCTCGTAGCTGAAGTTGCGTATCTTAGATCAATTCCCCCCCCCCCCCCAGTGTAGACCAGGCCTCAACAACAGAAGTTGGTCAGTAAAAGACATTACCTCA
Source organism: Terrapene triunguis (assembly GCF_002925995.2). NCBI lineage: Eukaryota > Metazoa > Chordata > Testudines > Emydidae > Terrapene > Terrapene triunguis. Next base: position 30,425,914 of record NW_020664417.1, on the reverse strand, counting down.
CCCACCTTGTCCCAATGACTATTCACATGCTTAGGCATGTGCTGAAATACCCTATGGAACTGGGAAGAGAGCTCAGGCCATAATTTAATGCTCCTTCTCTTTGGCAGACACCCCAATGGAGGAGGCCAGACTTGCCTTTCCTCAGGCTCAATCTCTGCTGGGGTATGGGGAGAAAGGGGAGAAAGCCAGCTAGTGTAAGGAAGGGTAATTTAACCCATTCCCTTTTCCTCCCTGGCACCATCTTAGCTGAATTCAGCCTTTTATATCATTACAATATGTTACCAAACAGTCTGTCTGTTCTCTCATATACTGTATATCGGTTAATTTGAACAGTTAAAAATTATGTTGCTAAAAGTAAAATAGGACCTATCCTGCTTTAGCTCAAGTTAATGCCAAAATTTCCACTGAATACTATGGGATCAGGATATTCAGTCCATTCTAATAGTATTAATACTACCTGCAGCTGTACTTAAGTCTCCTGTGTTCTGCAGCTGTACATGAATCATACTTCACACTGGCTGAAGTTTCTGGTGTCAGCACAGAACAGCAAGGAATTAATCTCCTTGTACTGATGGAGAAAATGGGAGAGGCCCTGGGTTTTGTATATTTTTCATAGACAGTAGCAACTTGAAAAAAAACACCCTCTACTCAAGAACCTGTATTTCTCAGGTGCAAAAATAGCTCATCATCATAAGAAAAGACCAGATTTTAAAAAACAGACTTCATACATATGGGTTAAGTCAAATAATTATTACCAAACTTCTTATGGAAATGATAGACTGATGGCATTGGATAGAGCAGAAAAAGTTCAAGCTTCTTTGATAATCCCGCAAGTCTATGAAATCCATTGTATTCAACAGGAACATGCACTGGACAACAATAATATTCTTCCATATATGCACTCCATCAGACGGTATATACACGCCTGGGGGTATTTTATTACATTTAGAACATGATCACTTAGGCTGGGATTTTGAAAGGAGCCTGAGGGAATTAGGCACTAACCTCCCATTGAAATTCAAGGTGCACCTTAGGCGCCTTTGAAAATCCCAGTCTTAATTTTTGCACTAAAATATTAGGAAGAAAGCTTGTTGTGAAATGTTATATCCTGTTACTAAAAGTTGACCCTTCTTAAGACCCCATTTGGAAGAGTGTACATCTAGAATTGCTTATGAACCGGGATCCTATTTTCTGTGATTAAAAAAAAAAAAATCTCTGATAAAAAAACATAAAAATCTGCATTTTTTCTATGATGAAAATGAAACGCTGAACTTTAGTTTCCCTAGCCACAATATATTTAGGTATCAGTTGAACACAATATTTTATTGATATATTTACAGTTGTAAAACGTCACAGTATATTGTTTTTTCACTGTTGTTGATGGCCCCACTGTTTCAGGCTCTTGTTTTTGTTTCTTTTCATTCAGTTTATGTTTAGTGCTTTCCATGTGTTCTACAATTGTCTGCCTACGGCCTTGCTCTGTATATAGTACAGAACAGCACACTACCATCAACATGAAATTTGTCCTTGCCAAACTCAGTAACATGGATTTTAGGGGTGATTTTTAAAGTTTTCAGCATCTTTTCATAACTCTAGTTACTCACATCTGGAGGCTGAAGTGAAAATTGAGATGCATTAAAACACAAACCCCTATATGCCGTTGAGTAACCTCTGTATGCTGGAAGCAGTTTATTGGAGTATGTTTAGCTATGTACATTTAAAGCACATTCAAAATTCAACCACAAGAGGGAGAGGTTGTGCACATTGAATAAGTGACATTGGTACTTTCAGTAAAATGTTGTTAATAGTTAACATGTTATTATTTTTTCCACAAAAACTAAAGATTCTCTGTAAAAATGGAAATTCTGCATTTTTTCTGTGGCAAATGGATTTCTAGGATACCTGCTAATGAAGCTGGCAGAATGCAGGACTGAGTCCTAAACAATACAGGAGTTTTGCCATTCATTTCAGTGGGATCAGGATTTCACTCTACATTTTTGAAGTAAAAATGCTGCTTTCCCAGCATAAGCAGGAGCTAAAATAAGATAAGTGGGAGTTTGAGAAGGGATGCTCTGGAGAGGAAACAGGAGAACAGCAGAGGGGTATTTGGGGGTTAAAGCAGGCCCCTGATTCTAATTAACTGGATTTGTCAAACCATTGTGATGGGGTAACAATGGCAGCAGCACAGGGACCTGTGAAAAGAAAAGCAGCTGTGAGTCAGACATTTTACACTCGATGAAACTATTACAATTTTAGTAAAAGTTTTTCACACCTTTTTTAGTTTACTTATATTACTTTCTTCAAGGGTGGTGAGTGGGGCAACTGGTGTTTGCATTTGCTGGGAGATAATTAAACCAGTAATTTTTTGGACTGTCTTCATCCTGTCAGAATTCATCATCTATTCAAACCATTTTAAAAGCAGATCATACCATCTGACATCCATGAATTGAGGGGTCCTCTCCAGGGGTGAAAGTAACTTAAAGGACTTACTGGTACGCTGGAGTCCTGAGCGGGGGTGTGGCCTCAACCGGAAGAGGCGTGGCCTTTCAAGATTTAAAGGCCCTGGGGCTCCAGCTGTGGCTGGGAGCCCCAGGGCCTTTAAATCACCCCGGAGCTATCAGCTGCAGTGGCGGCTGGGAGCCCCATGGCTCAGGAGCGAATTAAAGGGCCTGGAGCTCCGGCCGCTGCAGGGATCCTTGGGCCCTTTAAATCCCCGCCAGAGCCCAGCTGCCAGAGCTCCAGCGGGGATTTAAAGGGCCTGGGGCTCCCCGCAGTGGCAGGAGCACTGGGCCCCCGAGCTCTGCTGCCGGAGCTCCGGTGGGGATTTAAAGGGCCCAGGGCTCTCCGCAGCGGCCAGAGCACCAGGCCCTTTAAATCCCTGCCCGAGCCCGGCTGCCAGAGCTCCAGTGGGGATTTAAAGGGCCTGGGGCTCCCTGCAGTGGCAGGAGCACTGGGCCCCTGAGCCCGGCTGCCGGAGCTCCGGTGGGGATTTAAAGGGCCCGGGGCTCCCCGCAGCGGCTGGAGCCCTGGGCCCTTTAAATCACTGCCACGGAAGCCAGTCCAGTCCGGCACGGCATACTGGCTCTTGCTGGTACGCTGGACCGGACCGGACCGGCCTACTTTCACCTCTGATCCTCTCAGCCCCTCTCAATGGAAGGGGAACTCATATGCCTTTATGAGAGTGTTCACCCTCCTTCACCACCCAGACCCTGTGGAGGTCTGGGATCCATATGGGAAGAGGAGTAGGCTGACCAAGGGCAGGACTGGAGTGGGAGCACAGTGTTCTCCCCTGTAACCTGGCAGAAGTTATTCAAAATTTAGTACAGCCCCAGAGTCCATGGGAGCCTCCTCTCCCTTGGAATAGGAGGAATTGGGATGGGAGGGAAGTAATTGCCACTTCTGGGGTGTGTGTGATGGTACTGTGAGTACAGGACCTCCCACACACAAATGTCTCTGGCCTCTCACAAATCCATTGGGATCTGATGGATTTGGGGGTGGCTTTTCTGGAGGTGGGGGCAAAACTCACTCCTGTGACGGGAAAGGGAGAGGGAATCTCTGCAGGGAAGTCCTGAAGGAGATTTCCCACTAAAATGTTGCATCCCTGCGTCCCCATGTCCCTCCCCACGCCCAGCTTGCCTGCAATGGATTTTGCTGTGGGAAGGGATGATCTGACCCAAGGACTATTTTGATGAATGCCAATGACACCTAACTGGGAGATGCTTATATAATGTAGACAAATGTCTGCTATACAGCTTGAGACCAAGACGTTCATTTCACTTGTGACTTAAGTCAAATCTGAATCCAGGGGTGAAATCCTGGCTCCACTGAAATCAATGGGAGTTCTGAAGTGGACTTCACGATTTCATCCCAGGTCTCTTGAACTGAAAAGCTACTGCATTAGCCACCTTGCTTCCCCTACTCTTTCTTTTACTCACAATTGCATTATTTATAACTTTAGTATTTAAATCACCTTCAGAGTTCATTTAGCCTGTATATTTTTAAAAGCCCTCAGCTGGGCCTTCTTGGGTAACATCATACACAGTGAAAGCACCCGTCTATCATTGCCCCACTTACACCACTTGTCATTATTGCTCATTGAAACCATTTCTTTAAATCACAAAACCAGATGTTCTCTTTTATACATGTATTTTAATTGGGTGAAAGAATGAGGTGTAGGTTCCCCTGGAGAGTAATGATTAATACAGCTAATTTGTTATGTGCCCAAAGCAACAAAAATGTCAAAGCACTAGGGAATAGTATGTGTGCTTTTCAGTCTTAGAAAAATAAGCTGAGCTTTTAAATATTCTACCTGCAAATTAAATTTTTTATTTTTATACTTTCTGCATTATTGGAAACAAAGAAAAAATGTTGAGTTTTGGGTTCCTACATAAGGAACTGGAGTGCCTTCTAATCAGCTATCCTCTGCCTTTGGGTGAAAATTTTGAATAAACAAAACCCAGACAAGGTGGGTTAGGTAATGTTTTATTGGACCAACTTCCATTTGTGATTGAGACACGCTTTTGAGCTTAAACACAACTCTTCTTCAAGTCTGGGGAACTTAATCAAAGTGTCAGTTCCCCAGACCTGAAGAAGAACTCTGTAGGTTTGAAAGCTTCTCTCTAACACCAATGGAAGTTGGTCCAATAAAAGATATCATATTACCTCATCCACTTTCTCTTTAATATTCTAGGACTAACACAGCTACACCAACATTGCATACAAAACCTAGTTACTTTTACAAGGCCAGATCATGGACCAGCTCTTGTGGTGGTGCAAGAATGTAAGGACACATAAGGTGTAGGGTTCTCTCTCCTCCTCCTCCCCCCCCCCCCCCCCAGCAGGGAGAATTCAGAGGCTGATTGTAACCCCAGAGTCTGCTTCTTGGTCTTCTCCAGCCCACTATCTCATGCTTAGGGCTCATGACAAAGTCATGATCAAGCCAACAATGGCCGTGTCCCATTTATTTCCTTTAATTTTTACAGAATATCAATTGAAATATGCCCATCTCTATTTTCACTAACTTGACTGCACATAATATAACTACTTTTTTATTACTATCCAGAAAGATATTTTTTTACAGAAAATAATTCTTGTTCACAGGGGGAGCAACATTCCCAAATGGCTTCAACACAGCCTATAAACTGATATTTACAAAATTGTGGACACACGCTTTTGATTACAGTTTTGGTCCTCCAGGTTTCTGGGCCTCTAAGATTTGTGTGCATGAACCTTGTAGTTGGATGATTTAACACTTGATTTCTGTGTGGAAATGCCATGAATGTGTGCACCCAAAAAACGGGACATCTGAAATTGTGCACCAGAAACTCGAACACACAATTTTAGATGTGCAGGTATAGTTCTGAAACTGGCTCCATGCTGGTGGATTCAAGTCCCACTGAAGTCAATGGGGCTTCTTGCCCATGGTGATCCAGTTGCAGGATCAGATCCTTAAAAATTGATTTTGGAAAATTTGGCCCAACAAATAATGTCTATAGTCCAATTGCATTTTTTAGCACTGGAAGAGCCTCATGATAGTGACACTAGAGAGAGACCTGAATCAAACATGTTCAGTGTTTGGAGGTGTTTGAAATCTGAATCCAGATACACAGCCAAATCTTGTAAAATGACCTCTACCTTTATAATGGGTCAAACTAAAATTCTAGACCTGAATACTCTCTGGAGTACTTGATGCCCAGATTTGAATTTCACAGTTTAAGCGCATCTCTCATTTCTGGAAAGTCAAATACATCACAAGCACAGCATTCTTTGTGGTAATCTGTTGTTTCTGCTTCCTGGCCCTGTAAACACTACCAAGTGAAAATGAAAAAGAAATTAAAGTTAATAGAATCATATCAGTCAGAAATGGAAAAGGCTTATTAGATCACTTAGTCCATTTTCCTGCCAATGTCCTCTCTAATTAACCCATCTTTTTTGAAGCTCAAAAAGTTCTTTTCACAGTTGAGGTGAAAATTTGGTTAAGTTGCCCTTTAATTTGACCCATTTCACCCATCTTTAGACGTGTCCACATAGGCCTGTATCTGATGGTTGTTTGTGTGTGTGTGTGTGTGTGTGTGTGTGTGTGTGTAATGAGAAATAGGCAAATCACAGACTGGTGTGACCAAAAATAAGGAAGAGATCACTAGCTAAAGGAGACACAAGGTAGCAGGCTGCTTCATGGAAAATATTTGTATATATAATTGTGTGGAGAAATTAATGGCAGAGGCCTTGGCCCCTCCTAAGTAGGACTCTTCTGACTAATGTGAAATGTTCTTCAAGCTCAAAAGAGTTTAACTGAACATGTGAACTAACATTTGTGAACATAAGACTCTCTTTGTGTAATGGCTGGGGACGTGAAGAACCCTATATATTGCAAAGAAGTAAAAAATGCTGTGAAACTCCTTAGGATTGAGGTGATCTGCCCTGCCAAGTTGCATTAGTTTCATTTGTCATCTGCTGTCATGTCACAATGAGCCATAACATGATGCGACTAAAGCAATCCAATGTGGCACCTCAACTTCACCTCTCAATGTGACACATTAGGTGAAAAGTGTGAAAACTGAGTGGTTTTCTGAAAAGTGAGAGGCCTTTATTTAAAAAAAATACATGTAGTCCAAAGCCTTTCAAGATGTATTTATTGCTAACACAAAGAAAGCGACCACCCGTCCGAGCCTTTGTGTTTTCAACTGAATTAATGTTGCAAAAATAACAAGCTAACAGGTTTTCTCTCCAGGTTCAGATACTGGGGATCTTCTGTCATCAAAATTTCTGCTAAGCTGTTAAGAAGGTTTTTTGTTTGAACAGTTTGTTCTGGCAGGAAGAATGAAATGCTTTGCACAGAATAAGATTTCCTTAACTCCTTGAGCAAAGTGTTGAATAGGTTTTAACATTTGGACTGTTGTAGAGTGAAATACAATTGGTTTAATTGGTTTCACAGAAATATAGATTGCACTTAGTGCTGCTTCTGCTAAGTCAGCATTGCTCCACTGCCAGCAAAAGGTATAACCCAGCACAGTTTCTGAAAATGAACCATAAAAGTACAGTATAGAATCATGTTTTATACACTTAATGGAAATGCCAAGGAAGCCAGAGTTAAGGATCCCGCAGCAACCTTAAATCTGCCCTTTTTCTGGAAGGTATTCTGGGCAAAATCCTGAGCAACACAAAAGCCTGTGTAGAATTGTTTAGCTTTTGGTGAACAGGTTGTGGGGCAGAGGGATGGAATCCTGAGGTCCAGCTGGCTCAGGTATTTCTTATAAGAAAGATAGGGTGTGACCGGGGTCACTACACTGAGAATGCTCAATCAGGGCAAACTGAAAAGAACAGGGCAGACAATTCCAAAAACTGCTGGTTTATTTTATAATTAGATTTCACCAAGCCAGTAACAAAACAGCTTCTGTAATCCCTTACTGGTTACCAAGAAGCCAAAATACAGTTCCCTTTAAGCAATCTAGCCTTTGGCTCTGACCCAGACAGCCAAGCCAATATTAGTGAGTCTAATATTACTCACCATATATACAATTCTATCAGTTCGAAGAGATTGGACATTACCCACCAGGTCAATGAATATTTCAGATCTTATCCAAATGCACACTTACAGCCAATCCTTATTAACTAAATCTAAGATTTATTAAAAAAGAAAAGAAAGTGAGTTACTGTGGTTAAAAGATCATTATACATACAGATAGGAATAAAGTTCTTAGGTCAGTTTCATAGCAGAGATGGCAAGGTTGCTGATTTGTAAAAATCCTCCTGAAATCAATTTAAAAGGTTGTAGTCCAATTGGCAGTCCATATGCAGAGTTTGTGCAAATTCTTCTATGAGAAACTGCAGGGATAATCCAGAGTAGACCTGGAGACCTCAGTCTTGTGACTTAGACTTTCCCTGACAAAGTTTAAGCAGATCTGAGATAGCAGGGTCAGTCCTTTGTGGCAGATGTTCAGAGGATAAGCTTCCTGTCAGCAAATGATCACAGCAGGCATTCCTTGGATGAAGAATAGGTAATGTACATTGTTGCTTTGAAGTTAATCTCTGTTTCCTAGGCATACACCAGTAACTAGTTGCATTTATTAGATTAGGCTATTAACCATTCAAACAGTTCACATGTAGTTTTACAATGTGGAGTCACAAATTTCAAAGTGAAATTAAGACAATACTATTATACCGCCAGTTCCATCTAAATGTTAATATCCCCTTTTGATCTCTGAATCAATAGAATATGTAATGAAACATTACAGACAGGAACAGAAGTTTAACAATGTGATCTAATTAGCTTGTAGATGCTAAACTTTTAACAAGATATAGGTAAACACAGACAAATACAGTTAGTAACTACTCCTTGATTCTCTGATAATATAGGCCTACATTTCAAGGACTGTAGTCTATTTAACATGGCTTTGCTAACTATTGTGACAGACCCAGACCAGTGGGGTACAGGAGTCTTGTAGAGAGCAAATATACTGGTCACTCTGTTCCCTGAGTGACCAGAGAAGGGGCTGCACTAGAGTAATCAGGAACCTGCTAGAACCAGTTAAGGCAGGCAGGCTAATTAGGACACCTGGAGCCAATTAAGAAGAAGCTGCTAGAATCAATTAAGGCAGGCTAATCAGGGCACCTGGGTTTTAAAAGGAGCTCACTTCAATTTGTGGTGTGAGTGTGAGGAGCTGGGAGCAAGAGACGCAAGGAGCTGAGAGGGTGTGCTGCTGGAGGACTGAGGAGCACAAGCGTTATCAGACACCAGGAGGAAGGTCCTGTGGTGAGAATAAGGAAGGTGTTTGGAGGAGGCCATGGGGAAGTAGCCCAGGGAGTTGTAGCTGTCATGCAGCTGTTACAGGAGGCACTATAGACAGCTGCAGTCCACAGGGCCCTGGGCTGGAACCCGGAGTAGAGGGCAGGCCCGGGTTCCCCCCAAACTTCCCAATTGACCTGGACTGTGGGTTCTTCCAGAGGGGAAGGTCTCTGGGCTGTTCCCCAACCCACATGGTGAATCTCTGCGGCAAGAAAATCCGCCAATAAGCGCAGGACCTACCAAGATAGTGTGACAAAGTTCCTCCTCTATCTATAAAGAATGGCCCTATTTACCATTTCAATACTCTAATATGTCCTTAAGGGTTGTTTTCAGGTCACACAGCCTGCTGGTTACTTAACCTTCACTGGCTGAGTGTCACATAGGGTATAAAACAAACCTTTGTTAAGTAACTGCTTAATTGATTACCTATACCAGCTTTCTTGATGTTCTTTTAATTTTATTGCTTGACTAAAGAAAAAGGACTTAAGAGTTGAAATTAGTTTTATAGAGTTTCAAACAGACTATGAAAAACAAAAAATAAAAGGATGGGACAGGATGGTGGGTGCATCAGGGTTATGACTAGCAACTAATAGTATAGGATATAACAAGGCAAAAATGATATTGGACTATGATTTGGCAACAAATTAGAAAATTGGCAGATATAATTATTTAGGTTTTCAGAATCAAATTACACAACCACAATAGAAAATAACTTGTACTCAAGTACTGTCTTGTTTAGACTTTGTTTAGATTTTTGACCGACCTTCACAATAGGGCCTCACTTGTGCAAATTAGTTATCAACTCCAGTGTTGCTAACACAACAGAAGAAAAACAATCCAAAGCTCGGTCACAAAACAACTTGGTTAATTACTTACATGCCAATTCACCAAGGTCTCCTTCCCAATAGACCTATAGTTGCCAACTCTTTTAATCTATTTCCCAATGAATGAATCTATTTCCCCAGGATCTGACTAACACTCCTAAATACCTAAAATAAATTCCTGCATTTATGATAGACTGAGTGCAGTACAAGAAACGTGCACACTTGGTCTCAATTTATGTCTGTATACATCTAGAACTTGAAAGACAGCATGATACCATTAACTATGGTAAATATATGTACAGTTCCACAGTTGTAGCTAACAGTAACTTGTTCAGTTTTAAAGATGCTTTACAACAATCTTGATTGTCACAGAGTTGCTATGTATCTTCGTTTTGGTACAGGTTCCAATCTTTAGAGCACATCTACAAGTGTGTACATTTCCTAATTAGGTACTCAGTTTCAGGAAAGGGGACCCAAGAGAGAGTCTGTGTTCCTTAACACCAGATCTTTGCTCTGCCATCACCTTTCATCTCAGTTATTGTTCACAGCAGCTGTTGACCCTGCAAACACAGGTGGCGTGAAGGATGGACACAACTATAGTCTTTTCCCAGTGTGCTAGCGGTGTCATGTACAACTTGTACATGGTAGGTTACAAAGCTGCTACTGCTAGGTCAGGCTTCTGTACCAGGTATGGACTGGCTCCACAGCTTCCTTCCCAGAGAAATGCAAAAGAGCTGTGATCACCTTAAGACACTTTAAGGTACTGCCAGGAATGACTGGTGTGAGCCTAAGTTAAGGTATGGTGCACCTGATACCACCTAGTAGCTAAATAACATAATACAGCTGAGCATTCTATTACATCACCCTTTAAGTTTTACATTCCTACCACTTAAAAAAATTACAGTATTATGCTATCTTTAAAGTTCAGTAAGGATCAGTCTGTTAACTTTCTTTGAATCATACTGGTTTTCTAATTACATGACCCGAACACGTAACAATTTGGTCATCTGGCTGTCTATTAGTTGCAGCCACTGTCTCTGGTTGCTGTGGAATCTGAGTCATCTTCTTCTTCTGCATCCACCATCTGCAGAGTTTGCTCTGTTGATTGTTCTTTCTGAGGAACAAACTGTAGATATTGATGGTTTCTGTTGAACTCTCCACTGTTGGTCTTGACCATGTACGATCTGGGCAATTAATTTTTTTCCCTTACAACAGCTGCAGGTCTCCACCCCTTTTCTCCATCTATTTTGACACAGACATGGTCATTACATCCTAGACCTGGCAGTTCTCTGAGTGCCATCTGTTATAAAAGTGTTCATAAGTTCTTTTTTGTCTTTTGATGTGATTTGGCTACTCTCCATGTCTGGCCACTTTGGACATACTTTTTTTCCCCAAAGTCAGAACAGTAGTTCTGAATTGTCTTTCCATGAGAAGTAGTGCTGGACTATATACAGGAGCTGCTATTGGTATTGATCTGTAGCTCAGAAGAGCAATGAATGGAACTTCCTGCTGTAGGATTTACTTGGCTGTCTGTACAGCTCTCTCAGCCTTTCCATTTACTTGTGGGTAATGCAGGCTACTTGTAATATGATAAAAATCAGATTTTGTTTGGAATGACTGAAATTCTGCTGTGTTGAATTGTGGTCCATTGTCCATCACTAGTTGTTCTGGAATACCAAAATGAACAAAAGTGCCTCTGTTTGTCAGTAGCACTGCAATGTCGTGCCTTTTAAGTAGATCATTTCTATATACCTGGAAAAAAGTCCACTATGACCGGGTAATGATGTCTTCTGAATTAGCACAGATTTGTAGCTAGTCTCTTCCAGGGTCTGTCTGGTTAAGATCTTGCTATTTGTGTTATTCTGCAATGTTCACATACTTTATTCTTTATATCCTTGTTGATGCCCAGCCACAACATGGACTGGTTGGACTGTTCATAGCATTTAGTTAATGCTTGATGCACTTCATGGATGAGGTTTAGGATTTCTCCTCATTTTTGTTTGTTTGTTTGGAATTACAGTGAAATCTCTTTAATCATGAGTCCATTGGGATCACTTAATTGTCCATGTACCACAAAGTAGTCTCTTGTCACTTCCTTAGTTTGTCTTTTGGATACTTAGGCCAGCTGACCCTAATGTAACTTAGAACTTCTTGAAGTTGCAGATCTGTCAAGGTTGCTTGTTGTAGTTGGTGTAGTCTCTTTTCTGACACTGGTTTGTATGTGTCCACAGCATCCATGTATGGCTTTGTCATATTTGAGGTCACGGGTAGTTGAGTGCAATGCAGGGCTCCATGATAGCGTGTCTGGTACCACCAGACTCTTTCCAGGAACATATTTGGCAACTGGGTTAAATAGCATTAACCTTGTCAATAGGCAGCATCTCAGTAGTGCTTTTTATCCAGGTCTTTTCTGCTGATGAGGGTAATAAGTGGTTTATGGTAAGTTATCAGTGTAAAAAAAAAAAATCTAATTCACACAGATATCTGTAAAAGTTCTCACATGCCCATATGCTTGCGGGGTACTCCTTTTCAATCTGTGCATATTGTTTTTCTGCTTCTGAGTATGCAAGAGCAAAATGCAACTGGCTTCTACTCAGGTCCATGTTGTAACAATACACCACCTAGGCCATAGCTGCGTGCATCCACCATTGTGAGTTTGTTCACATCACAGTGCTTGAGAACTAGAGCTGTTGAGAATTTTTTGAAGGCAATTTTTTGATATGCCCCCCATAGCCCAAATGTTTTGGACTTAAATAGTTCATTCAGTGTTTTTTTCACTGTAGAAAGGTCTTTTAGGTATCAGTCACAAGTAATTTACCATTCCCAGCACGTCTTAGTTCTGATATATTCGCCGGTGCATTTAACTCTTGAATTGCTTTTACTTTCTCAGAGCTAGGACTGATTCCATTTTTGTTTGTTGTCTATGCCAAAAAAAGTGTGTGTTTTTTGCCTACCCTTGAGCTTGAAGTGGAGTGGGGTCTGGTCATTATTAACATGCCTTGACTTATTAAGCTGAGTGAAGCATTAATAAAATAAGGTTACTAATGGCTCTGCTTATGTTTCTTATTCTCTAGGACATCCATTCATTTTCAAAATAAGAGTAGTTAAGGATAAATGCTCTTAAAAATCAATAACACACTTTTTTTTTTACATATACGTGTGTGAAGTGACAGGTTCACTTTATAATGAGATATAGAGCCTCAGGTATTCGTTTTACATAGAATTGAATTCACAAGTCACTTACAGAAATACTTAAATCTTTTCCCTAGTCCCTACAGTGACTTAAAATAGCTAGGAACAGATGGTTCTCCTAGGCAGGTGATTCCAACAGAGGCAGGAGTTTTGATTTGCATTTTTTCCCTGGAATTCTGCTGAGGGCTGAGTTGGCTCCTGACCCCATGGAACTGACCAGTATTCCTCTCCTAAGGTCATGGATCATCTGAGCTCCATGTTGACCTCATGGGTGAGCTGCAAAAACACCTCATTCACGTGGAAAGAAGTCCTGTGTCTGTTCACTGGGGCCACGCCCCCTTCAGCTCATTCTGTCCACCGCCAGTAAGACTCCTGCAGTATTTCTGTTGCCTGGAAACTACAGAGGCCACTGCTTCCAGATTTCTCTCTAAAGGAGGTTCCAAACTATGGAAGAAACAGGGAATTAAGATAATCCTGAATGAACAAACATGAACTCAACTGCTGAAATGCCAAGGATTTTGGAAGATATACAATGCTGCCTCTGCAGCTATCCTGGGCCTACCCCTCCCCAAACAGAGCTGAAACCTCATATAGGGACTTGTAGTGGCTAAAGGGGGAAGGAAAAAATGCTGCAGTTCTGGCACTCTCCCCACTGCATTCTAGTCCCTTCTTTTCACCAATGCAGAAGGGACAATATGGCTCTTGATGAGTTAAGGAAAGATCACATTTCTGGCTCTCTGGATTTAGACTGTGTCCTGACATTACATTCATAAGGGAAAGCGTGGGGTGGGGCAGTAGGAATTTCCCTAATGAGAAGTCTCACAGCTACTGGAAAAAAATAAATATTTTCCATTTCCTGTAATAGGTCATGATCCCAGAAGCCCACAGATTTTTCTAGGGACCAATAGTCACAGCAACTCCATTTTACTGGACTGAGACCTCTTAATGTATTGTGAAAGCTGAATGCATTTATGTGAGTCTTCTGTGTATGTGTTGGCTGAGGTGTGGTGATTGTGCATGTGGAACAGGCTGAAAGCTTCAGTTTGGGTTTCATTGTAACCTCACTGCTGTTGTGCATGTTTATACAGGCTTATGTGCACAACAGTTTATTAACAAGGTCACATAGCTCTTGAGAACTTTTTGATATATGCTTAGTCAAATTCCATCACTTATTGTAGCCACTCAAAGCTTCCCAAACAAAGTCAATAAAATTATGCATCCGAGATATACATCCCTGTGGCGGGGCAACAACTCACCGGTGTGGTGCCTCCTGCTGGTTGTCTCGGGAATTAGCTCTTTCCAGCCCAGAGGGCCTTCTGCAGGCCAGTGTCTCACCTGCCACTGGCCCTGTGTTCCCTCCCAGACCCTTTGCCCAGGGGTTATGCCCACCACAGTACCCCCTCGGTCTGGGTCTCCCCTCCCAGGGGAACTCTCAATCCTATAAACCCACCTTGCCTCAGTGGCTACAGCCAGTCATCATCTAGCCCCCGCTCCCTGGGGCTGACTGCAGTCTGTAAACCACTCATCATCGGCAAGAGGCTTAGGACCTGCTGCCTTTGCCTATCTCTGGGTTGCCCTTCTGCAGCCCCAGTACCTTTCTTGGCCTTTTAACAAGGCCTGCAGCCTGGGGTTTTACTAGGCTGGAGCTCCCCAGCTCCCTCTGCCCTTCCCCAGCACTGGTCCACCTCAGGTACCCTTCTCAACTCCCAGGCAGCTAGGTTCTTCTCTCTCAAGAAACTAGAGAGAGTGTCTTCCAGTCTCTGGCCCTCAGCCCTCTTATAGGGCCAGCCGTGGCCTGATTGGGGCGTGGCCGCAGCTGTGGCTGCTTCCCCCAATCAGCCTAGCTTTTCCCTGCCACAGCCCTCTGCGGGGCTGCTTTTAACCCCTTCAGGGCCGGAGCGGGGTGACCACCCCGCTACAGTCCTCTTGCCATGTACACCTTGTATATAGTAGGTTTCAGGACTGCTACTACCAGGTCATACTTCTGCACAAGACATAGACTGGTATAAATATGGTAATAGGACTCCACCCTGTATGGGCATATATGATTTAGGGTGTGTTCAGATTGAATGCACTGTCATTGTCCTATGGAGGAGTAGAGGCGGATGGTGGAGGAACGTAGGCAGACAGGAGGGAGCCTGAGACAGATGGAGATGGAGTGTGAGCAAATGGTGAGAAACAGGATGGGTGGGGAGGGGAGCCAGAAACCAAGAATAAGTGGAGAGGCTGATGTTGAGCAGCAGACAGATCGGCAGGAAAAGGTCCCTTTGGTTTAAAGCTGGCTGGTCAGATCAGTCCAAGTGTGATGGTGTGTTCCTATTTGTTCCTGATCATCAGATCTGGTTGTCCCCTGTCATTGATTCATGTTGTCTTGGAAACCCTGAAGATGAGAACAAAATGTCATTCCGATCCAGCGTGTCTGGTCTAATGTGCATCCCTGCAAGCATCACTGGAGTTGAGTTGATCTCTTTAGGAAGTCACAATAGGCTCAAACTGACTCGAGCATTAGATAGCACCCAGTGAGATATTTGAGGAAAGGGGAATCTTGAACTAAAAATAATAACCTATAATAGCCTGTACATACAGAGATTTTTTTTTTATTTAGAGAGTGCTATTTAGTTAAGTACACTTAGTAATCAGTTACTGTGCGTGTATTCAAATTGAAGAATATATACAATAATGTTGTAGCTGGAATCCAGTTTTTGTTCTAGTTTAAATCCCATTTTTTGACAACCAGTTGTATTATTTTGTGTACCATTAAATAACCTATTATCACAGTGTAACACAGCCACCCCCGTCCCTTCCCTGGGATCTCATCGCTAAGTAAATTATATCACCTCTGTTATGGACCATTACTAAATTTTGGTCAGTGGTATAGGGACAGGGTGACTCTCAGATGTATTTCAAATTATAACACAATAGCCCTACTCTGAGGTATCAGTTTACATTGGCTCCACAGCTTGCTTCCCAGAGAGATACACCAGACATGTGGTCACCTTAAAACACTTTATTGTACTGCCAGGAATGGCTGGTGTGAACTTAAGGTCTGTTACACATGGGCTACCTATTGGCTGAACAGTATAATACAATTTAACATTCTATTACCCATCTCCTCTTTTAAGCTTACATTCCTACAATTTAAAAATTACATTATCTTACACAAAAATCATGCATCTACAAAGTTCAGTATGGATCAGCCAGTGAAGTGTCTCTGAATCATATAGGTTTTCTAATTACATGACCTG
This sequence comes from Terrapene triunguis, assembly GCF_002925995.2. Taxonomy (NCBI): domain Eukaryota; kingdom Metazoa; phylum Chordata; order Testudines; family Emydidae; genus Terrapene; species Terrapene triunguis. The sequence continues at coordinate 30,409,868 of NW_020664417.1, read as the reverse complement.
AATGTGTAACAACTTGGTCATATGGCTGTCCATTAGTTGCAACAACTGGCTGTGATCAGTCCAGAATCCTTGGGTTGTCGTCTTGTTCTGCATCTGCCATCTGTAGAGTTTCCTCTGTTAGTTTTTTCCGAGGAACAAACTGTAGATGTGGATGGTTTCTGTTGAACTCTCCATTGTTGGTCTCAATCGTCAGGCAGTTCTTTGAGTGATGTCTGTTACAATCATTTTTATAAGTTCTTTTTGCCTTTTTATCTGATTTGGCTACTCTCTTCATGTCTGGCCACTTTGAAGATAGGTTCTTTTCCAAAGTTGGAACAGTAATTCTGCGTTGTCTTCCCAGCAGGAGTTGTGTTGCACTATATCCAGTAGCTGCTATTGGTGTTGCTATGTGAGTCAGAAAAGCAAGGAATCATCTGTACTCCTCTCTGACTCTCCATGCACTTGTGGGTAATGTGGTTTTTTTTTTGTTTGGAAAAACAATTTTGTTTAGAATTACTTAAATTCTGCTTGATGAATTGTGGTCCATTGTCTATCACTAGTTGTTCTGGAATACCAAAATAAGCAATAATGCACTTTAGTTTCTCAACACTTTGACACACTGTCTTTCAAGTACATTACTGTATATCTGGAAAAATAGTCCACTATGACCTGGTAATGATGTCCTTTGAATTCACTTAAATCAGAAGCTAGTCTCTTCCAAGATCTGTCTGGGTATTGGCCTACTTTTATTGGCACAGCTTCCACTCAAAAGTTCATAATTACTGTGTCTCAGTCCCAGAGTAACAGTTGGTTGCCCCAAAGAGGGTCCCAAAAGCACCCTTGAGTCCTTTTCCATAGATAGGAACTCTCTTTGACTGGACAGGGATTGATAAATCTCCTGGATAGGAGTTCTTCAGGGCACCAGTACATTCTTGTGATCACAGATTGTGCTACACAATATTTGAAGGCAATATTTCTGCATTCCCCAGAGGCAGCAATGGTTGACTCTTGGCTCATGAAACTTTTTGCCCAGATAGGGAACTTTTTCAGACCAAGGGACCAATTTTTTCATATCTGGTTAATGCAAGAACTATGCACCCTCCTGAAAATTAAGTCCTTAAAGATGTCCATGTACCACACACAAACACCATGACTGAGAGAGTCAACCAAACACTTGAGTGTTGAAATGTCATGGGCAAGTTCCCTTTGGGGCGCGGGAAGAGGCGTTACAGCTCTTCCTGCGCCGAGTCTATCTGATCGCCCTTAGCCTCAGGATGGCATGGCCTCGTGGCCAGAGTCTATATGGCTGCCCTCTCCCACAGGGCTGCATTGCCTAATGGCCAGTGGGGGATGGGCCACCACCAAAGGGGTGTGTGACCACATAGGGGACCCGGACCCTCCCTACTCCACCAGGTCCCAACCCAGGTCCCGGTCAGAGGTGGGTGTACTCACCACTGTGTCAGCAGGGATCGGACTGAAACATGCTGACTTAATTCCTGGTCCTACAACTGGATGAATGGCTAGTCCCCCAGGGTTACTTTCTACCCTGTCTTCCAATTAAGTGGTCCATGAGTCTCTGGAGTTTCTGGCCTGTGGAGCTTCCGACAGTTATGACACCTCCTGGGTGACTGCGAGTAGTTGATGTCCGCCTGGTGTCTTGGCAGGTTTCACCTCTGTGGTATGGGGCTCTGGCAGCTCCCGGGTGGAAGCCTGCAACATGTGTCCTCTGTCCTCAGCACTCTGGGCATGATTTTGAGAGCTACTGAGTACATTCAAATCACTGGCTCTTGTGGCTGCTTAGGAGGTGTTCAGTACTTTTCAGAATCAGTGCAGTGAATGCAAATCATCATACTTAGCAGTTAAACAGCACCAGTTTTTTCATAGTGGCAAAACTGTACCTCTTCTGCTAGTTTGTGTAGCAAAAATGGCAGTGTTATGCTTGCAATCCTGTTCTGTTTACTAAAAAGACTAATGTATCTTAATGTGAAGGCTTGACTGGATAGATTTTTAGGCCTCCAAATCCAGGCCTGAAGAAAAATGAAACAACCCAAGAAAGGTAGGGGTGGGTGTGGGTGTGTGTGTGTGTGTGTGTGTGTGTGTGTGTGTGTGTGTGTGTGTGTGTGTGTGTGTGTGTGTGTGAGAGAGAGAGAGAGTGTTCTTGTGACATCTTATTTCCTTCTAATAATGGATGGTGCCGTTCTGCTACACTCAAGTCCCATGTTTGGATTCTGGAGGCTCTGAATCCTTGAATTACCTTGCAGAATCTCCCAAACTATCATAACTCCCAATGTAATTCACTGAGTAAAGGATAGTGACAGTTCAAAGGAACATTATGTGATCATTCAGAAGTCCAGCTACGTCACACTGGTAATGTGATGGGTATATATCCCACACTGGCACTAAAAGGGTTAACTGAAGCTAGAGAGTTCAGTTAAGGCACTTGGGTTCACCAGGAAAGGGGGGGGGGGTGGGGCAGACTCAGCTAAAATTAAGCCCAGCTGGGGAAGGAGCTGGATGGTGACAATAAATGGAGGAAGCCTTGATGCAAAGGGGGTTGTGGGAGAGAGAAGAACTCTGTAGTCCCTTTCTGGCTGCTAGAGAGTGTGAAGAAAGGGCTGAGAGAGAGGTAGATATACAGTAAGCCCAGGGAGGAGCTGTGGAAAAGGACCTGCAGGAAGGCCAAAGCAGGAAGAAGTCTAGAGATGCATCAAGGAGTCTGAGGGAGCAGACTCTAACTGCTTTCTATGGGCTCATTTGACTGGAACCCCCTATCAGCCACCAGGAAAGGTAGTGCAGAAATGCTGTGACACAAGGGGGAGAAGGACTGCTGAATTTGGAGCTAAGCCTCCAAGGAGAAAAACCCTGTGAGGTATCACATTGAATATGAGAGGGAGGACAACTCTGCAGAGTCTGGCAAGTGATGAAGAGTCTGAGGAGAAGTGGATCTGGATGAAGAGTTATGTATGTTTGAGTTTAGTTTATTGGACTCTTTGTTTACTCCAGAAGGGGTGGGACTAAACAGGACATGGCTGGAGGCTAAGGGTACGTCTATACTTACTTCCTGGTCCGGATGTAAGCGATCGATCTTCTGGGATTGATTTATTGCGTCTTGTCTAGACGCGATAAATTGATCCCGGATCAATCCCGGAAGTGCTTGCCGTTGACGCTGGTACTCCAGCTCAGCGAGAGGAGTGCACGGCATCGACGGGGGAGCCTGCCTGCCGCGTCTGGACCTGCGGTAAGTTCGGACTAAGGTACTTCGAATTCAGCTACGTTATTAACGTAGCTGAATTTGCGTACCTTAGTCCGAAGTGGGGGGTTAGTGTGGACCAGGCCTAAGTTACAAGAAGAGGCAGACAACCCCTGAGCCAGAGCAGCTGTCAGCAAGGGCTACTAAGTGAGGCGGGCCTGCTATGTTACACCCAGCCACAAGGAGGTGAGCTAGTAGTGAGTCTATTCTTCTCTAGGTAACATCAAAAAAGTTGTTTTATTTTTCTCATGATTTTTGTAGACACCTTCTGCTTCTGTTTGATTTCAAAGGGGATTAAATTGGGCCTTTAAAGACAGAGGTTCTTGTCTTTTTGATAGTCTTAATCAGTGATACTCAGACCTCAGTGGTTCAGAAGCTAAATCCGTGATCAGCATTACCCAACCCTCAGCAGTGTGTATTCATTGTTTGATTTACTATTATTTTATCAACTACAAATGGTTAATAACATAGAATATGCATCCTGATTGGTTAATAACTTAGATTGGTTAATAATTAAATCACACAATGTTTTAAAGAGCTGCAGGAGACACATTAAAGAGCCACTTGTGGCTCCTGAACCGCAGGCCTTGTCTACACTGCCACTTTACAGCGCTGCAACTTTCTCGCTCAGGGGTGTGAAAAGACACCCCCCTGAGTGTTGCAAGTTTCGGTGCTGTAAAGCGGCAGTGTAGACAGTGCACCAACGCTGGGAGCTGCACTTCCAGCACTGGTAGCTACACCCCTTGTGGGGGTGGGTTTTTTACAGCGCTAGGAGAGAGCGCTGTGACTACACAGCCACGGTAAAGCACTGCCACTTTAACGTTGCTAGTGAAGACATGCCCTCACTCTGAGTATCACTGATCTTAATCTTTCTTCAGTGTGGCCTACATCGTAATGGAGAAATTGCCCTATGGGCCCTTTCCTTTCATGATTGTGAAGATCTCATTACATTTTTGATTGTATAACACACCTGTGGCAACGACAATAACTGCTAACGTGGATAAATAACTTTAGGGGAAAAAATTAGTGTTTCGCCTTGAATATTTTGAGTGTAAATTGTGCTGCTTCAGTAAATAACAGATTCTTTTATTTAGACAGCTACTTAAGAAATTTTACTTATTTTTGAGATTGGTGAAGCACGTGCAGACTGAGCTTTAGTTAGTTCAGATACATATAACTGAAATCGTATGAAAAACATAGCAAAATGATCACCTAGATTGTGCATACTTACAGCCTTATGCTAGTACAAAACAAAGCAATTCCCCAATGTTGACATTCTCAGAACCTTGTGAATACTTCCAACCTTATGGAGGCCCTTAGAAACAAAGATAGAAGCAACTGTCAGTGGAGCACGCCACAAGGAGATGACTTTTTGGGCTGACACCCACTTGTGATCATTCATGCGTTGGGTTTTATATTTCCTCTTTCATACATTTATTTATCATGACTATATTTACTTAGGTCTCAGCTTATCCATATGTGGCTTTCCACGTATCCATATTTGGGGTTCCAATTGCTGATATAAGCTTTTTGTGTCAATACTGCATTAATACATTTCCCAATGTTTCATTAGCCAAAAGGGTACATTTTACTCAATAACTCCCCTCCCTTCCCAATGTCGTTAGGATTTCATTACTTTGTTCTCTTGTGGTTAACTTGTTATAAGACCCCTTATTGCTAAATCTTATAACCCTAGGTCACTTAGTTACGCTAAGATGTGTTGTTTATTATGTTAACAAACCTATAACTACTAGGCCTCATGTAGGCTTCACCTATTGCCAAGCCTACCTTAATGTTAATACTCAGTAGTATGTCTCAGCTAAATGTGCTTCACTCTTAAACATTAAAAAGCAATCACATGTACACTATATGTGTTAAACTCAAGCAGTCAAATTAAACTTAAGCAATACAGAATCAGGTCGTGGATCAACAAGTAGAACCTTCAGAAATGCGTAAGTGACTTAGGAGCACAAGTCCCATTGAAAGTCAGAGTCTTATGCTACTTAGGAGCATAGGCGCTTTTGAATATCCCACCCATAATATATTTTTTGCTGTTTTTAAAATGAGATTTTGGCAACTGGAAACAAACTAACCAGCTCTATGTAGACACCAGAAGTGCACCGGGGATCACAGTTTGAGAGTCTATAATGTAGGAGTTTTCTTTCGTGATATCATTGCTCGTAATTCTATTTATGAAGAAATCTAACACTGAAACATAGGCAAATTTGTGCTTCATCTTTTTTCACTTTAATATTAAAGATGAAAAGCACAGAAACTATATTTGATTTTGCATGAAACTGTGCACTTATGAACTAGGGACCAGAAATTATTTGAACTCAGTACATCTAATATTCAGTTTCTTTTATTAATGTTTTCTTTGTAATTCCCAGTATGTTTTTGTTGTATGCAGGGAGCGATAGGGGAGCCCTCCTGTAGTTAATTTAATACATGACAATTCCCATAGATGGTAATAAAAGATTGCAGTCTACTGAACAGTGTCCACTTTTCACTGCAAAGATAGTGAGTTAGATCCTTGAATTTTTGAGACATTCTTCATATCTTTTATTCTCTTAAGGTCAAAATATCATTAAATCTTTAACACTTAATTATCTTTATCATCCAAAAGTAATCTCCATTAACAAAAACATTTAATCAGATCATTTCTTGAAGAAGCAAACAGCATATACAGTAATATACCTACTCTTCATGAAATTGTGTATGCAGTTAGGTTCTCTTATGAACTAGAGTACAGGCACTGTTTGAACTCTAGAGCTCTCCTTTATTAATATTTTCTTTGTAAGTTTCAATATGTTCTGTTCAGGGAACAATAGAGACAAATTCAACATCTGAAAGTTATAGCTAAAATATAAACTTGTCAAAGGGCCGCCACCTGAAGTCTAATATGAATGCATTGCAAGATTTTTGGCTTGAACCTCCACCCAGCTATGCCTTCCTTCAGTGGAAGTTTTGCCCAAGGGTACGTCTACAGTACGAAATTAATTCAAAGTTATTTTATTCGAATTTCCAGAATCGAGTTCATACATTCGATGTTGTGTCCCCACTAAAGCACGTGAATTCGGCGGAGTGCGTCCACAGTACTGAGGCTAGCATCGAATGTCGCAGTGGTGCACTGTGGTAGCTATCCCACAGTTTCCCGCAGTCTCTGCTGCCCATTGGAATTGTGGGTTAAGCTCCCAGTGCATGATGGGGCAAATGTTTAAGAATGTACTCTAAAATGTTTTTAAGAGACAAATCCACTCTTCCTGTGTGAAGCATATTGTGCATGGCATAACCTGAGGATGACCTAAGGGTTTTACTCTGGGGCTGAAAGGGGAAAGGAATACACCACTCAGACTGAGAGGTACCTCTCCAGTCTTACCACAATTCTGAGACTGCAGTACTGCCACATGATCTTCTAGTGAGTTGTAATTATGGGTTGATATCATGATCATTTTAATCGGTAACCCTATTCTAAATTAGCCTGTGTTCATACAAATCACATCTTCATATAGTTGAAATATTCTTTTTTTAAACAAGGCTTTGTTTTTTATTCTATTTTATTTATTTTTGCTTGTGAAATTTTTTGGATCAGGTATTAAACACTGCAACACATTGAAACTACAGTGCATGTAACCTTTTACATCAAGTTAAATCCCTGTAGGTTCAGAGCTTTTGTCACTCCAGTTTGATAAAAGCTAACTACGTACATCTTCCTTGATCTTTCTATCATAGTGAAGAACTTAAATCCAAAATTTGCCAGCTGGACCCCTCTCCACCTTCACTCAGACTGTCAAGAACTTTATTTACCACTGTGATTGAAAGCACCTTCTTTTCTGCCGTAGGGCTTCTATGCATAATTTTGACAAGTTGCTCTTCATCATAGAAATTGTGTCAATCTTTAAAACTGCAGTCTTCCTTATTTGGTTACAGCATCTGAATACCAAACTGCAGAGGGGGCAAGAAAAGCCACATGAAAGCAAAATCTAAACAGAATGTGAAAACGAAAGAAGGGAGGAGGTATGTGCTTTGACATTAGGGTGACCAGATCATCCAGGTCAAATATCGGGACCAGGGGGGGGGGAGGGAGGGAAACACCCCCCTTCCTCCTCCCTCTCCCTCCGCAAGCGCTGGAGGGAGGCCCCGGAGACGCAGGGGGAGCGCGGGGCCGGGGTGAGTGAGAGTCCGGCCTGGCCCCGAGCGCAGGCAGGACTCCGTCGGGCGGTACCTAGACGGAGAGTAGGGGGGCACAGGCGGCGGCTGTTCTCCCCACCTGGGCAGCGGGACTCAGGAGCAGCAGGCCCCAGCCCCCCCGTCCCGCTCGGGTCCCGCAGGGGAACGAACGAGGCTGGGCTGCCGCTGCCTCCACCCCGGGGCCAGAGCCGCAGCCGCTGAGTGCCAGGGCGGCAGTAGGAGCTGCAGCAGCGGCTGCTCCTGCGTCCCGCTGCCCAGGTGGGGAGAACAGCTGCCGCCTGCGCCCCCCTACCCTCCCTCCAGGTACCGCCCGACTGAGTCCTGCCTGCGCTCGGGGCCAGGCTGGACTCTCACTCACCCCGGCCCCGCGCTCCCCCTGCCTCTCCAGGGCCTCCCTCCAGCGCTTGTGGAGGGAGGAGGAATGGCGTGCTTGGAGAAGAGGCGGGGATTTGGGGAGGGAGCCAATGGGGGAAGGAGTGGGCGGAGTCGGGGGGGGAGGGCGTGAGCCCTTCCGGGCTCCGGAGCCTTTGCTTGTTTGTCCAGTGTCCTGACCTAACATTGGTGGGGACGCGAGACAAACAAGCAAATATCGGGACAGTCCCGATAAAATCGGGACGTCTGGTCACCCTATTTGACATAGGTGTGCTCTATGTTGCTGCTTTGCCTTTCAATTATAGCTTCCATTGGGCACCACCTCTGTACTGTTCTCACAGCTCTTCTTACTGCTCTAGTTTCCTTGCTGCCATCAAAGCAAATGTGTAATTTTTGTAGTGTACAAGGACTACACCTTAATTCTATTCAACCGACAGCCCACTTATTGAGGAGGGTATCTCTCTCCACAAGCACGACACCAGTACTCCATGATCTGCACTACCTGCCTATTGCCTTCCGAGACAAGGTGGATGAGATAATGTCTTTTATTGGACTGACTTCAGTTGGTGAGAGAGACAAGCTTTCAAGCCACACAGAGCTCTTCTTCAAGTCTGGGAAAGGTACTCCAAGCATCACAGCTAAATGCAAGGAGGAACAGATTGTAGTTAGCACATATTCTAAGGGACCATTCACTTTATATCTGACCTATCAATCCTCATCCTCAAAGGAAACCTGCACAACACTTTCAAAAGATGAGCCTGGAAGCTTAAATTCATTAGTTTGGTAGGCACTGAAATCATGGACTGAACAGACACTGGATTTACGGCTTATTACAACAGTCTGTAACCCACAAACTCCCTCTTTTTGTCCTATGACTGCAGAGGTGTTAATGGGCCACTCTACTTCGAATGGGCCCTTACAATATGTGTTAATGACTTACGATAACAATCTGTTCCACCTTACATTTAGCTGTGACACTGGGGGCATTGCTACACTTGCAGATGTAGAGCGCTTTGAGTTAAACCAGCCTTCGTAGAGCGCAGTAGGGAAAGAGCTGCAATCTATCCACACTGACAGCTGCAAGCGCACTGGCTTAGCCACATTAGCAGCTCTTTCAACGGCCACAGAGAGCAGTGCATTGTGGTAGCTATCCCAGCATGCAAGTGGCTGCAATGTGCTTTTCAAATGAGGTAGGTGGAGTGGAGTGTGACATGGAGTGTGTTGTGTGTATGTGTGTGGGGGGAGAGTGGGTTTTTGGGGGGCTGAGAGCATGTCAGTATACTGTCTTGTAAGTTCAGACAGCAGCAAACCCCCCCCCCCCCCCCCCGCCTGCCCCTCTCTCTCACTCACACAGAATTCCACAGTAATGGTTGCTTTGTCTTGGAGCAGATAAGCAGCCAGCTGTCAGAAACGGAGCTTTCAAAGGGCATATTGGAATGCCTGCAGTGATTCCAAAACAATGACAAGAGTGGCCATTTGACTTAAGGGGATTATGGGACGTTTCTGGAGGCTGATCAGAGAGCAGTATTGCAACACCTCATTCACACTGACGCCCGGGCGTTTCAGCCAATGCGCACCAAGCGTTAATCTTCTCGCCAAGCTGGAGTACCGGGAGCGCTCTAGCCCTGGAGTCAGAGTGCTCTACGTGCCTTGCCAGTGTGGATGGGTACTGAGCTAGGGTGCCCGGGGCTGCTTTAATGTGCTCTAACTCGCAAGTGTAGCCAAGCCCTGGGAGTACCTTTTCCAGAACTGAAGAAGAACTCAGGCAACGTCTACACTAAACTTCAAAGCGCTGCCGTGGGAGCGCTCCCACAGCAGCACTTTGAAGTGTGAGTGTGGTCACATGCGCATGTGGTCACGCACCTCAGAGCTCCCAGCGCTCAGCGCCTGTCCACACTAGCTCTTTAAAACGCTCAAACTTGCTGCGCTGAGGGGGGTGAAAAATCGTGATTTTTCACCCCCCTCAGCCAGCAAGTTAGAGCTCTATAAAATGTAAGTATAGACAAGCCCTCAATGTGGCTCAAAAGCTTGTCTCTCACCAACAGAAGTTGGTCCAATAAAAGATATCACCTTACCTGCCTTATCTCTCTATTATCCTGGGACTGACACAGCTACAACTACATTGCATATTGCCTTCTGGTGGAGTTTAAGGTGGTGTTTTTGGCCTATAAATCCCTATGTGGCCTGAGACCTGTTCTGCCTCTTTCCACCTATGTTTTACAGCCACAGGTGAGTTCAGTGGAGATGCTCAGAGTGAAGCCCTTAATATACAAGGGAAGGAACTGATGGCAGGATATTCTGTGACTCCATTTTCAAGAACACATAAGTACTAAAGGAGATGCTATTCAGGAAAGCACTTGAACACTTAGCATGGGCTGAATTTCCATTGATTTAAGCATGTACACTAGTGCTCTCTGAATGAGGGATGCTTTCCTGAATCAGGGCCTCTGAGGGGTGTTCTGCTTTGTCCTGAAATATCCTGAGTCTGACCTCTGCAAAGCTTGTTTAATGGAGTGGGCATTTGGAGAAGGCTGAGATGGGTCTGGGGTAGCATTGTTTGGGCAAGTAGGGATGTTTTGTTATTTTCCTACTTAGCTATCTTGTGATGGATGGGAATGAACAGTGCTCTGTTGTTTGTATAGATATGAATTGTGTTTTTTTAACAGTTGTCAGATCACCTCAGGTCTTGAATAAGTTTATTTAATAAGGTTAAATCAAAATAAGTAAATAAAATTGAAATCTGTCAATTTCAAGGGCAGACAGCTATACAGTAGTAACAGGTTTCTTTTTTTTTTATTTTAGTGTGGCAACTCCAAAGGCTAAATTGTGACTTTGATTTACATATAGAACTCCTACTGAGGTCAGGAGATATTATGAGCATGAATCAGGAGCATAATGTAGCTCTTGGAGTGAAAAAAATTAACGAGGTGACCACTGATGGAGTGGTGCTGTCGTTCTGCCTTTGCTAACTGAACAACGAAATATAAAAAATTAAAAGAAAAATATTGCCACAAAAATCACAGAAAACAGAGGCTGCTAAATATTCTAGAAGTATAAAGTTCCCTTTTAAACTCACCTCCCTCTTTCCCCTCCCCCCCTCCTCCAGGGTGACCAGATGTCCCATTTTTAAAGGGACAGTCCCATTTTGGGGGACTTTTTCTTATATAGGTGCCTATTACTCCCCACAGTTGCTATCTGGTCACCCTACGCCTCCCCCCCCCCCAAATCCTGAACCTTCTTGGCAAACATTATATTCAGTTGCAGATCATTTTGACCGTTTGCTTTCTATGCAGGTTTTTCCTGAGGGAGGATGGGAGGGAGAGGGTGGCAGTCCTATCACCTATACTTATTTTCTACCTTCCTAGCAACCTTTAAAGTAATTTGTATATTTTTTCAGGTTACGTGGCATTTCTTAATATTTTCAATTATCTCTCAGATACACATTACACTATGTTTTGTGGGAAACGCTGATTATATTAACATTACTCCTATCAAATTTCATTTCACAATGACACCAACACAGCACCATTAAAACCAGCGTGTAGATATAGAAGTGTGTGCAGTGTGTGCTCTCTCTCGTTTTGTAAGCTCTTCCAGTAAAATAAAGTCAGAGCAACATTAAAAGCAATTTTGAAACTTTAAAAAAAAAAATTCTAATTTCAGTATATTGTAGTTGTCTTGGATTGGTAACCCTCTGCATTTCCATCCCCAGTGCAGTGAACCTCTCTCTTTGGTGCTATATATTATTTGTTTGTGTCTTCAAAAGCAATTCAGGCTCAGTCACAAGGAAATTCTAGCAGTTCCTTCTGCTGATATGAAGTTTACTTTTTAATATTGGGAGGGAAATCCCTTGATGAGATCTTCTGATCTCCAGCAGGTGGGGGGGCAGGAAGGGCAAGAGGGAGAGAGAACTTCTTTGCACAAATGAAGTAAATCTTCTCTGGCAGCTGCCAGTGCAGTTGCATAGACCACACCACATCAAAGTTGGGATGTTCTCCTGAGTCAGCATCACTCTCTCTGATTCTGGGATGTCTGGTCACTCATATAGAAAAAAGGAAAAGTACTTGCACTGTTCTTTTCCTTTTAAGATTCACAACTTGTGCTAACTTTGGCATACACAAATGGTAGCTCTGGTTTTAAAAAAATAAATAAATAAAGAAGGTTATTTACCAATAACTTTGAGCGTATTGCCTATTCAGGTTCATACTTGTGGGATTAAGGCATCTGTGCTATGAACCTCCATTATCTCCTGGTGTGCATTGCCCATTAGCGCCTCTCCACCCCAGCCTTCCCTTCCCCTTGAGGAGGGACCTGGAGGTATAAAAGGAGAAGTGAGCAATTTTCTGTTGGAACTGCTGAAAATGTAGCAAGCTTGTGCCACCTGCACTGTCAACACCTGCACAATTTTCAGGGCCTTCTACTTAGTCCTAGGAAAGAAACAGAAATTATTCTGGAAGAAACAGCTCAGCATGTACACTGCCTTAATGTCCAAGAGTGTGTCCATCATAACAAACCCTGTTCTTTTGAGTGCTGCTTTGTGTAGATGAACTCAAAGAAATTCAGAGTTTGGGTTGCATCCCAGCCACCTGTGTGGTCAAGCATGACCCTCAAGTGTCAGGATATAATTCATAAAAGCAATATTTCAGTATTACAATGCTTTTGTGAGTGGATCTTACAAAGTTAAGAAAGGTAGGCGGAAACAGGGATCAAGAGAGGAGAAATGAGACGCTTCTGACTCAGAATCTGGGGCCATGGTTCATATTTCTAAAGTGCTTACCTCTGATCATATTTAGGTCAGGAGGAGTTGGAAGCAGACACCCTATTTCAGTTCATAATATCTGGGAAAAGCACATGTGGCCTGAATTATCAGTAAGATATATAATTAACAAAATGATGTTTTAACCCCCCACCCCCAAGTGCAACATGAAGTAGATGTAAAACTACACAATATGGGCATCCTTTTGTTGCAGATGCGTACTGTAGTGACTATTAACAGATATCATCAATATCACCCCTTCTTGTCACTGTTGGGAATAGACCACTTCCACTTTGATTGAATTGGCCTCATTAGCACTGATCCCCCACTTGGTAAGGCAACTCCCATCTTTTCATGTGCTGTAATATATATACCTGCTTATTGTATTTTTCACTCCATGCATCTGATGAAGTGGGATTTAGCCCACGAAAGCTTATGCCCAAACAAATTTGTTAGTCTCCAAGGTGCCACAAGGATTCCTCGTTGTTTTTGCTGATACAGATTAACACGGCTACCCCCTCTCAGACATATTGAGCATATTTGTTCCTTCCCAGTGATCACTAGAGCTGAAATCAGTGATTGGATGGTCTGGGGGCTGAGTTTTAGATCTGGTGTGGGGACAGTGTTGTGGTGAAAGGCAATGCAGAGGATGCATCAGCAATGAGGTTCTTTACTAGTCAATTAAATCACTAAGAGCTGAAATCATTAAGAACTGGGCAAGTGGTGAAATCTGAGACCATAGGGCTGCAGCTTAAGGCAGCAACAGATGTAGAGGTGATGGCAATGGTGACAGTGGAAAGCAGCAACAGAGGGAGCAGCAGCAGGAGGAACAGCAGCAAAGGCATTGTTCACAGGGCCGGCTCCAGGGTTTTTGCTGCCCCAAGCAGTGGGGGAGAAAAAAAAAAGCCGCGATCACGATCGGCAGCACTTCCTTGGCAGCTCCATCGCGCCGCTTTCTTCTTCAGCGGCACTTCGGCGGCAGGTCCTTCGCTCCGAGAGGGACCGAGGGACCCGCCGCCGAATTGCCGTCGAAGAGCCGGACGTGCCGCCCCTTCCCCTTGGCCGCCCCAAGCACCTGCTTGCTGCGCTGGTGCCTGGAGCCAGCCCTGATTGTTCAACAACCCCTCATTATGGGTGGGAGAGGAATGCACCTGAATGCACCCTGGATCTTGGACTTTGCTAGCCTAGGACAACCAATTGTGGGTACAGGTCAGCAGAGGGAAAAGGGAAGTGGTGTATTGAAGGGAAATTCATCGGTTGGACTTTCACAAGGCAAAGGACTGCTGCCTAAGATACTGTGGAGCAGGTTTTTACTTTTTGTTTACATACTTTTTGTTGGACCCAGTAGTAAAGGAGATCACTGTGTTTAAATTAGCACCTCCTTTGTCTATTTGCTATGGGGACTGTATTTTTATGGCAACAAACAGGAACAAATGGAAGTGAGGCTCTACTCTGAGGTAGGACCATTTAAAGGGGCAGGACATCACATTCCTCCACCCTACTTTAAAAGACTTCCCAAAATACCCACATAATTGTTTATGTGGTGAACATAAAACATAACATAACTAAATGTAGCTGGTGGCAGGCCCTCTCAGAGGTCCAGAGAGGCCCAAGCCTCCAGGTTTTGAGGCCTCTAGCCATAATAAAAATAAAAAATGATGACATATGAAAACAAAATAAGGCACCAAAAAAATGTGAGACATAATTTGAATATTTTTTTTTTTATTTAACAAATGCTTTTCTAGCCTTTTTCTGTGCAAATGCACTAATTATTGAGGGGAAAATCTAGCTTTCGTGCAATGTCACAGTTGATCTTAAGCATAGCGAGCCCATTCAAACGCTCTTGTCCCATAGGTGAATGGTGCTAGTTCTTTACCTGCTTCTGTTATACCAATAAAATAAAAACCAGCAGGATCTTATTAAGAGGGATAAGGCAAAGATGCCACATTTATTGTAAATATAATGATAAAGCAAAAGATAAAAGTAAACAACGTTGTATCACTACTTATTTCTTATATACACACACACACATATAGAGAGAGAGAGGGAGAGAGATTCATTCACACAATCATTTATTTAAGTTCTGTATAGGTGTTATAGTTACCAGCCTAGAAGTTGCTCATGCCAAGTTACTGGCCAGGTAGCTTGGTCATGAGGATGGAGCAGAGTCTGTGTCAGATGCATCTGATGCTCCTGGAGGCTGGCAGAGAGACTCAAAGTCATTAGTCTTTAGAGTCCATTTTTATAGGAATTAATTCCTATGTTAGTTTATGGGAGCTGTTTCATCCTGCTGTTGCTGACTTAATCAGCAGATGGCACACATTCCTGTCCAAAGTGGCACATTCCTGGTGGCTTCACATTGTCCAAAGTTTGTGTTTCTCATCCTTCCAGGTGATGGGGTGGATCCCAGTTTACCCTCCGGGGGTTTCTGGTTATCCACTTGACACATTCTTCGGCCGATGGATACTTTCTTTCTAGGCTGGCACCTCCCTAACCATCCATGTATATCAAGCATTCATTAGCATACATTCCATACCTTAACCATATTTTAATTTACTGTCTCCACCACTTTCAGAGTGTGTGCTAATTCATTTGAGACTCCCGGCCCTTTAATTACAGAGGGTGGGGGTGTCTGTCCTAGGAGCCCTTGAATGAAGTGAAAGTCACTTAACAGCTTACAGTGTTTGTTTACATTGTATCAATTACTTCAAGAACAAAGTCAGTTAACTTGTTTGTAAGTTTTACATAGTAGTAAAGTATCTTTCACAGGATAGATCTAATCAATGGTTTCTACAGACAATAGCTTACAAGTTTTAACAGAAGACCCAAGAGATTTTTGTACTTGGTGAAACTGGATTTTAAAGTGTGTGGGACAAATTATGAGGGGGTCACTGTCACTTGGGGGAATCACTGTTAGTACCTTCTTTAATATCCCTACACTTCAACACATTGAAGGTGCGTTCACCTGAAGCCACTGATGCAGGCAAACTGACAAAAATATGCAATGCAATTGTGATATTAGGAAACACCCCAGAAAGCCCAAGTTCGAGTGTTTCTTGAAGGAATTCCTTTGGCTTGCAATCCAATTTAAAGTTCATGGAATATATTCATTTGAGGAAGATGACCTCGTCACTGAGAATCTTTTGAGATTTCTTTGTTGTACTGTTGCTGAAATTGTTCAGCTGCAGAAAGTAGATCTTCATTACTCAGTCTGTTGAACTGCCAAAGAAACTCTCAAAGGGTACAAATTAGTCGCAGTGACTCAAATCGACGTGTAAGACCTGATTGAATAGAGTCAATGATGACAAGGAAGACATTGACCCTATAATGCTGCTCGGCATCGGATTCAGTAGGTAAGTTGCGATTGGTGGAGAACTCAGATGAAATGCCAATATTCTATGCTACTAATTTGGACTCAGTCAGGATTGCATCCCATTGTTCACAAATCTGTTGAATGTCATTGATAAGATTTTCAGTGTTATCCCTCTTAACAACAAGTGTAGCATTGCATACTTCCATTACCAGATTGGTTTGGTGGATCACTGTAAGTAGCTTCATACATAAACATGACATCAGAATGAATTCAAATTTGGACATGCGCTTCTGAATAGACTGAAGTTCAGTTCAAGTCTGTGCAGTGAGATTGAGAGATTCAAACTCAGTTAAAGCCTCTCACTGAATTCAAATGCTCCACAACTGGTTGAACACCATCAATCTGTGCAGACCATCTAGTTTTGGACATCCCATGCGGTGAAACAGGAAGATATTGCTTCAGAATTTCCCACCTTTGTGGACTGCTACTGAAGAGATTGTACATTTGCTGAACAGTTCCAAAGTAAGTAATTGCCTCCTTACATGATTCAGCACAGTCAACACCTCCAAGGTTTAGTGTGTGGTTTAACAAATGCTTTTCTAGCCTTTTTCTGTGCAAATGCACTAATTATTGAAGGGGAAATCTAGCTTTCGTGCAATGTTACCGTTGATATTAAGCATAGCAAGCCCATTAAAACGCTCTTGTCCCATAGGTGAACGGTGATAGTTCTTTACCTGCTTTAACACGTTGAAGGTGCGTTCACCTGAAGCCACTGATGCAGGCAAACTGACAAAAATACGCAATGTGGGAGAAAATACAGTTTGAATTATGCTCAAGCAAAACTGCTTGTACACCTTTGTACTTCCCAGTCATGTTAGATCCATTGTCAGAGGCTTGACCAATGCAGACTTGAAAAATCTAATTTAAAATCTTCTAGAATTGTTAGTACTCAAGCAGCAATTTCTTTTCCAGTTTTTTTCGTGAAATTATCAAACAAAATAAACCTGTCTACAATCTTAACATATCAAATAACCATCGTAGTCTGTTCCTTCTGAGAACAATCTGGAGTGGCATTGTGGCGGGGCCAGGCTACCCCGCCTTA
>NW_020664417.1:30387214-30392895 GCF_002925995.2 Terrapene triunguis | reverse complement strand
GAGTTAAGCCCCAGGAACTGACAGCAGAAGTCCTGCCTCCCTGGGCAGACTGGGCATGCTCCAAGTGCTATAGGAGTATAAAGGGAGGGAGACCAGCTCATTCTGGGCGGGAGCCCGTAGGTGAAGGACCTGCTGGGGAAGCTCCTGCGGCGGACCAGCCACAGCCGGGGGCTGCGCCGGGAAGAAACGCCATCCACGGCCTGCCGGCGCCCCGGCGGTTGGAGGAGACCCAGGGGACGACTGAACTCGCTGAGTACCAAGGACCCTTCGACTCCTGGGAGACCCCAGTGGAGACTCTGGTAGGAAGGGACCCCGGGAGGGTGACAGAGTGGTACCTCCCCCTCCCCCGGGGAAACTCAGCTTTTTTCGGTCGGAACCCCCCCGCTGAGTTGGTGAAAAAGCCCCACGCTACCCTCCTCCCGAGGGTCGCTTTTGGGACTCCGGCCGCTAGGCCACGCTACCCTCCTCCCGAGGGTCGCTTTTGGGACTCTGGCCGCTAGGCCCTACTGCCCGGTAGCCGAGGGCTGTGTTCCAGACTCCTGCCGTTAGGCCGCGTCTCCTTGAGGAAAAAGGGGACGTCATAGACTTTGGCCGCTAGGCCATACTGCCCTAGACTGAAGGGCTATTTGGCAGACGGTGGCGGATAGTCCACGCCGCTCGCAACCTTAGGGGTGTGGACCGTCACAGGCATCAACAATGATTGTAAAATACCTGGCATTTCAAATCTCATCAAGAATTGTTGTTTGTATGAATGACCCACATAGCTCAATAAACTCGTTTTGTGTGCATGTGGAGAGATAATGGACTTGCATGCACTTTTGTGTCTCACAATTCTCAAACACGCTTAACATGCTCTGATAAAGGTGGGTCATATTTGCTGAGGAGCTCAACTATGGCTAGAAAGTTTCCATTTGCACGATCACCAATATGTTGACTGGAAACAAAGAGAGCCAATCCCTGCTCAGAAAGAAAAAGCATGACATTCAGGATGTGCTCAGGAAGTTTTCTCCAGTATTAGTTAATTAGTTTCTGTAGAGAGTTTAGTCAAGAGTAAATTCTCAACTGAACTTTCAGCTGATGCTGCCCTACGGACTAATTTCCATGCAATATAGTTTTCCTTGTGTGAACTCTCATGTGATGGTATTTGGTCTTTCAACTTCCTCCAAACTCTGATGCTCCATCCTGACTGATCAGAGAGAACTGATGCATTTGTAGTACTTTTGTTCAAAATGAAGCAGGGTGCCTACTAAAGAGATTGTTTGTTTGTTTGTTTGTTTGTTTGTTTGTTTGTTTGTTTGTTTGTTTGTTTGTTTGTTTGTTTGTTTGTTTGTTTGTTTGTTTGTTTTTTCCATACTCCAGCATAACCAATCTCTTGTGCAGGTCTCACCATTTAGAAGAGTTTTTGTCAGCAGATGAGTAGGGAAAGCATGATTATCAGCATTTCGTGGCATCTTAGTTGGAATTTCAAAACAACTAATTTGAAGAAAAGATTGCATTTGGGCAGCATTGCTCTTGTCAATAATTCCAGTGTCAGTCACAGTCAAACCTGTAGTACTCATGAATTGCTCTTGCTGCGTAAGATCTACATCATGATCTTCCTGTTGCTGTTGAGTTTCTTGATCATACACAGGATCTTCTGCGGCATCTGTTACTGTTGGCACATCTACTTCTTGACTACTGTCCTCATGTTCAGGTATTGGCATTGAAATATCACAGATACAGAGAGGGATAATGTCCAAAAATTTCAAAAATGTGTCCTCACGAAACTCATTGTACAAGATTGTCCTCACAAATTTTCACCTTGAATCTGGGCCTACAGACTATGATGATGGCCAAGCTACCAAGCCAGGGCTCAACCAACCAGCCAGTCACCTCTTTTAGCTACCATATGAAGATAATGAGGAATTCTCACACAAATAATTCCTTAAGTCTAGTTGACTAAAACTATAAAGACACTAAAATGTAACCATTCTCTACCTCTCAACACACACTTGATCTAGCACCAGCCACTAGTAGTGGTTTGTTTATATAATCAGCAGATCTGAGAGGACACGTCTAATCTTGTGCCATCAGAACTGATATATTTTTATTACTATTTATGAACATTGACTCTTTAATATGACAAAATCTGTATCAGTTAACAAAAAAATTGTCTTTTACCAAATCACATCTCTAATTTGCAGCTCTGAGCTGAGCGTTTGTGTCACATTTTGGTCCAATAGGGATGTGCATAAAAACAAGTTGCAAAAATTATCAAATGCCAAAAAATTAACAAGTGTCTAAATTTTAGGCCCCCTTTGAGCTTGAGGCCCAGGCCAAAGGGCCCTCCTGCCCCCTCCCCCGATTGGCATTGGCTGGTGGACTACCACGGACTTTCAAGTTGCACAGGGTTATTCTGTCCTGGAATAAAAACTTGCTAGCTAAACAACATAAGTTCAGAAGCACCTCTGGTTTTCGTACTCTCTTGGAATAATGTGGTGATGGTGATGTGGCATTGTTCTGTACAACAGGAACAGTCGGTGGCAAGGAATCAACTGGATCTGGTTCCAAAGCTTCTTCCAACAAATTATTGAAATTAGGAGTTGTAGTGGAAGGATGTTTGAACAGAGGAACAGAAAGTCCCGCTGGAATATCCATGGACTAGTCCATAGGTCACTTCCATAAAGTATTGTCAGATAGTTTTACCACAAACAACACAGGTCCGATGCATTTAACAAGTTCTCCAAATAACCATTTCCCTCCACAACCGTAGTTGCAAGTCTACATTGTCTCCTACTAGAAAAGAATGATGATGAGTCTCATATTGTTGATAAATTTGCATAACTTGGGAGTTGGCTACATGTGAGGCAACATCAGGACATAGATAGACGAAGATTGCCTCAAAAAAAGAGTTCTAGCATGTGGTGTAGACAAACAATATATTAATCAATTTCTGCTGATCACTCAAAATACTTGTTAGCTATTAAGGCATGCTTAAGTGTCTGTACAAAGCATTTCACTAGTCTGTTTGTAGCAGGATGGTATGGAGCAGAACATATGTGCTGACTTCCATTTGAGGCTAACAGCCTGTTAAATTCTTCTGAACAGAATTTAGGTCCATTTTCACTCCCTAACAGTAGACCAAATTAGCTAAACAAGGTACAAAGATATCCAATGGTCTTGGTAGCTGTAGTAGAAGTCATTCTGAAAACTTCTGGCCATTTAAAATTAGTGTCAACTATGGAAAAAACAAAACAAAAATCTTCTAATGATAAAGCAAAGTCCACAAGAATACGTATCTAGGAAGTCTGAGGCCACAACCAAGAGCGTAGATAAGCTATGTCAGTATCATACTGAATTTGCTGACACATAGTACAGCACTTCGCCTTCCTCTCAATGTCTGTCGATTCCTGGCCACCAGATGTGGCTCTGGGTTATGGCCTTCATCTGTACAGTGCCAAAATGACCTTTGTGAATAGCTTCCAAAACATAAAATTGAAGTGATTTCGGAATGATCACTTGCATTCCCCCATGAGATGCAACCTTGCTTCACAGATAATTCATGTTGATATGACATAAATTGTGTAAACTGGGGATTCTTATGAGCCAACATTATACTGTGTAGTACCATTCCCTTCTCAAGAGAAAGCACATAATCCTTAGCAGTTTTTTTGATATTTGTCCTAGTGATGGGTAACCTATCCATCAAATTAAGATAAAACACTTTGTCTGAAGTTTCTGTGGGTTGATGGAGGATTGGGCATGGGAGGTTTGGCAGCCCATAAGCATTGCCATGCTGAGTACCTTTATGGTCTTGAATAGTATAGGAATGAGCTGAAAGTAACAATGCCCATTGTAATATATGAGCAGCAGCTGATGACAGAATTCTATGATTCGATTGAAACATACCATATATATATTTAGGTATGGAACTTCTGAATTCCAAAGATAATGCTCAGCGCTTCTCACTCTATTTGTGCATATTACCTCTCAGGAGTGGTGAGTGTTTGTGAAGAAGGCAATTGTTTTCTCCATGCCATCAGGGAAAAATTGTGTGAAAGAACTGCACCCACTTCATATGGTGAAGAATCACAAGCCAATTGCAGTGGCAGCGAGGCAAGAAAGTGCGTAAGAACTTGGGCTGATGTCAGTAGTTTCTTTGCTTCCTTAAATGAACACACACGTTTAGTCCATTTCCATTTTCCCCCCTGAAGCAGCTCCCGGAGCTGTTGCCAGATTAACTTGAAATTTACCATAATAGTTAAGCAGTCCTAAGAATTAACATAGCTGTTACACATTCTCTGGTGGTGACATTTCTCTGGTGATTTCCTTAAGCCTATGGCATCAATTACACATCCAAGGTATTCAGCTGAAGGTTTGAAAAACCTCAAATTTCTCTCGATGTACTCTCAGTCCACAGTCTTCCAAACATTGCAAGACAGCATCCAGATTTTGAAGATGATCCTCTTGCTCCTTTCCTGTAACAATGTCATCCAGCTAGCGTTGAACTCTGTTCAGTTCCTTCAGAATTCCATCCTTGTGGCCAATGTTCTAGGACCTAGCAGTGAAAGAGAGAGACACGGGGGAGCAATTTAAACACAGCTGACTTCAGTGTTCTAGCAAGAAACATGAACAGATGGAAGTTAAGCTCTGCTCTGAGTACAGAGTACCCAACCATTTAAAGGGGTAGGAGACATCACACTTTTGAATCCTTATTCAGGTATTTTTCCAAGTTAATGCTGTCAAGGCTGATTCCTCACGCTGGCACTTCGAATGCAGAAGGTGGGGGCTCGCAAGGATTCTAAAAATTAATACTGGCCACTCCAGGCTTGTATTAAACTTCCAAGGTTACAGCTTTTCTCTGACCTTGGATGGTAGATGCTGCCACCACCCAAGTGCAAAAACCCCTTTGAGAACCCAGGAAGGTGCACTTGTGAATTCCTTCCTATGGGGTACCCTCAAGCCCTTTCAGCTCCCCTTCGGGGAAGAGCTGAGAAAGAAAACAAAGGAAATCAACTGTTGCCACCAGCTAATTAAACATGTGCATAAACCTCTTAAGACACAAAACTCCAATCCTGTTCTTAAAAAAGGTAAACTTTTTTTTTTTTTAAAACAAAAAGAAAAAAAATGCATCTAAAAACTCAGGGTATTGCTAGACTCCACAAGCCATAAAGAAATAAAAGCGATAAACCTAATCGCGTCTTCCTAAACATTTCCTGATCTACTTACGTATCTGGGGTTCCAAGTGAGTAGTTTCTAGGTATGATCTGATGATTTTTCATACCTGGCCCAAGCTCTTATAGCATAGTTCCAGCCCTGTGTCTGCTCTCCGGGAGAACACAGACAGACAAAGGGGAAATTTTTTTTCCTAATTTTAAAAAGTTCTAGCCTTCCCATTGGCTCTGCTGGTCAGGTGCCCACTCCCTTCCTTTTACCTATGGACTTTTTAACCCTTTACAGGTAAAGCAATTAGAGAACAGCTACTAAGAGGGAGTTTATAGCTAACTGGCTGGCTGGGTGTCCATAAAAGGAAGCTATTCCCCATTTAGTTTACACAAATGCTGTGTGCCCTCTCCTTTTATTATTTAGGGTTACCATATTTAACAAATAAAAAAAGAGGACCCTCCACGGGGTCCTGGCCCCGCCCATTTCCCACCCCCAACCCTGCCCTAACTCCGCCCCCTCCCACTCCCAGCCACGCG
>NW_020664417.1:30362534-30382214 GCF_002925995.2 Terrapene triunguis | reverse complement strand
AGCCCGGGAGGGGAAGTGCCCGGCCGGCGGCTGGGGTCCGGAGGCAAGGGGGCTGCCTGAAGCCCATAGCGCTTGGGCAGCTCGGCTCTTAAACAGAGCCGAAGAGTCAGGGGAGAAGCAGAGCAGCCGCGGGAGTGGAAGTGCCCGGCCGGCATTTTCCCGGACATGTTCAGCTTTTTAGCAGTCCCCCCCGGACGGGGGTTTGATTACCAAAAAGCCGGACATGTCCGGGAAAAACCAGACATATGGTAACCCTATATTATTATTATTTTTTGGTTGTGCACAGACTCAGAGCTTGCAAGTGGGGAAGCATTGCCTCTTAAAAGCAACCGGGGTGGTGGTTAGTTAACTCAGATTTCTGGGTGGGTGTTTAAGTCAATTCTGTTTTGTAATGTTAAAAGGAACCCTTACATATTGAAGTTGGCTCTTGTTGCTGCTGCTAACACCTGACAGAAGGGTTACACATACATGACAGTAGTATTTAATCATCTGTTAAAACATGAATTAAATAGGAAGTGTAGGTATTTTCACTATTTACCCCACTTCATTAAACCCAAAATTTTAGGAGTGCATTTAGTACTGTAGATTAATAATTGGCAGCAAAAGTTATTGCCCTTTTCTAACTTCCTGGCCTTGTTATGGTATATAGTATAGTTGCTCTTGCAGTCTTTTCTCCAATCAGCATTGTTCAACTGAGCAAGAATTCTGCTCTGAGAAATAATTCATTGGGGAGAATTTTCAGATACAAAAATAAGGCTCTGGATGATCTAAAGTGTATACTAAAATGAAATGAAGGAAACATAAAAGTCACCATTGGAAAACTGATGAAAAATAAAGCTACTGAACCAAAGTTAATGTGGTATTCAGAAGCAGTTTTGTTGAAATCTTTCTTCGGTGATTACTTTCCCATGGGTCAATGGCCCACTGTCTTCATGATATACCACACTAGAATTTTTCCCACTGCTGCTTGATAAAGGTATGTATTTCACAACAGGGGGATAAGCAAAGACACAATTATGGTCAGGTTAATTTGGTCATTACTTAAGACAATTGAGGTTCTATAGTAATTTCTGTATTGGTTTATCTAATTGCACAAGATTGAGTTAGTGAAAGCAATGAAATTGATAGGGCAGATTTCAGTATCTTTGTTTAACTTGCATGTACAAAATTTACTATTAATACAGGTGTATGTGTAGTGTGCCTATTCCATGTGCTGTGTATGTGTCCAACAATTTGGAGAAAATTCCGTAGGGGAGTCTTGGAATTTTCCTCTCCTAAGATCTCATGGTAGGGTAAGGCAGGCCGAAGATGACAATTTTTACCTGGGGAACAGACAGGTTTTCAGGAGTGGGATGACTAAAAATCCAACTCTTAGATATTTTATAACTAGTAAAAAAAAAAAAAAAATAGCATGACCCTGACTAAAGCAGGGCTCTGGAGCTCTTTATTTTCAAGTGTAAAAGATAGGAATAGAGATAGGAACATGGCTGTAAATATTCTTATTAGAGCTGTCAAGTGATTAAAAATATTAATTGCCATTAATCATGTGATTAATCGTGCTGTTAAACAATAATAGAATATGGTTTATTTAAATATTTTGGCTGTTTTGTACATTTTCAAATATTGATTTCAATTACAACACAGAATACAAAATGTATAGTGTTATTTTTTATTACAAGTATTTGCATTGCAAAAAACAAAATAGTATTTTTCAATTAACCTAATACAAGTACTGTAGTGCAATCTCTTTATCATGAAAGTTGACCTTACAAATGTAGAATGTAGAATTATGTACAAAAAACTGCATTCAAAAAGAAAACAAACAATGTAAAACTTTAGAGCCTTCAAGTCCACTCAGTCCTACTTCAGCCAATCGCTCAGACAAACAAGTTTGGTTACAATTTACAGGAGATAATGCTGCCCGCTTGTTTACAGTGTCACCTGAAAGTGAGAACAGGCATTCACATAGCACTGTTATAGCCAGTGTTCCAAGATATTTATGTGCCAGATGCGCTAAAGAGTCATATGTCCCTTCATGCTTCAACCACAATTCCAGAGGACATGCGTCCATGCTGATGATGGGTTCTGTTCGATAACGATCCAAGCAGAGCAGACCGACATGTTCATTTTCATCATCTGATTGAGATGCCACCAGCAGAAGGTTGATTTTCTTTTTTGGTGGTTCGGGTTCTGTGGTTTCTGCATCTGAGTGTTGCTCTTTTTAGACTTCTGAAAGCATGCTCCACACCTTGTCCCTCTCAGATTTTGGACAGTACTTCAGATTCTTAAACCTTGGGTCGAGTGCTGTAGCTATTTTTAGAAATTTCACATTGGTACCTTCTTTGCATTTTTTTTCAAATCTGCTGTGAAAGTGTTCTTAAAACGAACATGTGCTGGGTCATCATCCGAGACTGCTATAAGATAAATATATGCAGAATGCAGGTAAAACAGAACAGGAGACATACAATTCTCCCCCCAGGAGTTCAGACACAAATTATTAATGCATTATTTTTTTTTATGAGCATCATCAGCATGGATGCATGTCCTTTGGAATGGTGGCTGAAGCAGGAAGGGGGCATACAAATGTTTAGCATATGTGGCAAGTAAATACCTTGCAACGCTGGCTACAAAAGTGCCATGCAAACACCTGTTCTCACTTTCAGGTGACATTGTTTATTTAATTTAGGCAGCAGTATCTCCCGTAAATATAAACAAACTTGTTTGTCTTAGCGATTGGCTGAACAAGATGTAGAACTGAGTGGACTTGTAGGCTCTAAAGATTTATATTCTGTTTTTGAGTGCCGTCATATAACAAAAAAAAAATCTACGTTTGTAAGTTATACTCACACAGTAAAGAGATTGCACTACAATACTTGTATGACATGAATTGAAAAATACTATTTCTTTGTCATTTTTACAGTGCAAATATTTGTAATAAATTATAAAGTGAGCACTGTACACTTTGTATTCTGTGTTGTAATAGAAATCAATGTATTTGAAAACATAGAAAAACATCCAAAAATATTTAATAAATTTCAATTGGTATTCTATTTTTTAACAGTGTGATTAATCACGATTTAATTTTTTTAATCCTGATTATTTTTTTTTGAGTTAATTGTGTGAGTTAACTGCGATTAATCAACAGCCCTAATTCCTATAAAACAAAAGCTAAATAGGTACCAAGAATACAGATGAGGCTGTAACCTTGTGTATTCATGAATGATTTTTTACAAGAAAGTCAAAATCAGGCACCACAGTTCTTTCATAACTTTGCAGGTTATAACTAACTTCTCCATTTGGACTAAGTATCAATAATGTAACATTGTTCCTAAACAGCTAAGAGATAATTCCTTACTGATGTGTCAGCGTTTGGGTCCAAAAAGAAAATAATTTTCTGCACTGAAATGATATTGTAAAAACACTATGTGTGAGAACATGACAGATTCCAGGTTCTGATGAAATGGCCATCAAATGATCATGTGCTATGTGTTTATATGGACAATTAGATTTCAATATGTTAGTGTAATCGGTTAACTGCTACCTAATCCGTTCCGAAGGGATCACAGCAGAATCAAGAGAACACCCATAAAAACACAAATAAGCCAATACAGATGGCTAGACAGAATGTGTAATATATTCACCGTTTCACCCCAAGAGTACCAAACTATGGAACTTTATTCTGTTTATTTGCACAGAGATCTAATTGTTCTCAGTCAGATTGTTCCAGGGGATTAATAGATGGAAGCCTGGTTTAGCCACACTGTTTTCAGGTCACACAGAAGAGCTTCCTTATTGTCAGGAGACCATTAGAGCTACATTTTTCAGGGAGCCCAAGGGAGTGGGGGGGGGGGGGGGGGGGAGGATGACCGGTGTTCAGAAAAGGGTTTTGTACTAGTGGCCTGGCCTTCCAAGACAGGTGGAGATCCATGAGTTCTGGAAATAGCACCTCCTTGCTCTATAGGGGCAAGACCTTCCCTGAATGACAGGGAATCTAGCAGTTCCACCTCCCATAGGTTTTTCCTATGGAGTGTGATCTGGCCCTAGAGTGACTATACAAAAACAATAAATACATACCATATTTTTAGGAGGAGAGCAGAAAATGATGAGAAACCTACAGTAAGTGGAGAATGAAAGAATAAAAAAAGAAAAATTGGGGAAAGAGACTATAGAACAGTGAAATCAATAACGTTTGAAATACACATTTGGTTAGAAACAGCACTTTGAGACATATTGTGTTGAAAATTGAATAGAACCATAATATGCAATTGATATTGTTCACATTAGAGAGAAAAAAGGAGCTGAAAAAGTACCTACTGTGCAAGTGCTGGGCCACTTCTTAAAGTGAAGCATCTTTGTCTTTGTAAAAAGCATCAATTGATATCCATGAGGTATGTGAGTGTCACAGAGTGGTTGACACCTTTAAATGAAGTAGGTCCAACTCCCCTGTGCCAGGACAAGTGCTCCTATTGGGCCAGTGAAGAGGACAGAGCAGCACCTGGGAGCTATAAAGGATCAAGGCGAGACTTAGTGAGAGGGAGCCCCAGTGAGTCGGAGTAGACTGGTTCAGTCAGGAAGAGCAGATAAGAGCTTCCAGAGACCAGAGAACTGGATGGGTCCCAGAAGGAAGCAGAAAGCAGTTCCTGGGAGAAGGCTGAAGGCAGGAAAGAAAGGAGCAAGAAGGGTTTGCTGCTTGGTGTCCCCAAGCCAGAGAACCTGGGTTGGAGGGCTGAAGAGGGCACAGGGAGTTGCATGAGGTCTCTAAACTGGACAGCTGGAGCCAAGAGCTGGTAAGGATTGAAGGCAGGGGAGCAGCAGAGGAGCTTACTCACTGGTATCTCCAGGGCCAAAGAACTGGACCCTGAGGAACCATGAGAGGACCGGGGAGATTGAGGGATAATCCTAGCAAAGAAGTTGTGGGGGTTCCTACTGGGAAGAGTGGGGTTGCACTCCAGTTGGAAGGGCTGGGGTGGCTGAGGACTGACAGATTCTTGGTATGTGGGAGGGCATCAGTGTGTGGTACATGGGGCATCAAGGGATGAGATGTCTTGAGTTTTAATCACTGCTTGTGCTGGGGTGATAAATGGTCTATTTATCTGGGACTTTTGTGATAGACTATTTGGACTAACAGGTTGTAATACACCAACCTTAAGGAGAGATAGTATTGAGTCAAAAAATCCTGAAGTGAAGTTATTGGGCTTCATGAGGGGGAAACTGAGGCAGACATGCCTGTCAAACTGCAGTCTGTTGCAGGAGGGCACTGCAAAGGGGCTGCTCAGAGACAGTGAATTAGAACAGTTCCCCCCCGCATCTGAAAATACCAAAGGCAGTTTTGTAGTTGGTCTGTTAAAGAAAACCCTTTTAAAATGTATTTCAGATGTTTTGTCTTTGTTTTTATCCACAAACCAGCACTATAATCTGGTTTATGACATCCCAATTATTTTCACAGAATCCAGCTGTAATATTGCAATACTGTCTGAGTTCATCATAAGCAATATCAAGAAAGAATGAAGTACACTTACATACATGCTCAACTTTAAGCACATTAGCAGTCCCACTGAAGTCACTTACGGACTCTTGGAACATTCCATTGATGTCACTGGGACTACAGATGTGGTTATTAAGCACATGTGTAAGTGTATACAGGAGTAGGGTCATTATGGTAACATTTCCAGAGTAGACAGCCAAACCACAGAAAAGACTCAAAGCTGAAAACCAAAGCAAAATGTTGTATGATAATATAATAATCCAGCAAGGATAGTTAAGTAGTTTAAGCATCAGCCTTAGAATACAAAAGTTTCATTGAAACCCATGATAAAATCTCAACAGGTCAACTCAATCCTTTAGCCTTCCAAAAGGTAAGTTTAGTCAGCAAGAGGGTCGTTCAAAAGATTTTCAAAACCATGGTCTTACCTTTTCGGACGGACACTGCACATCCTAGGCTTTTATATTGCGCACAGATTTGCATAGGTGGTTACATTTCAGTGGGGGCAGTGTATGTATAGAATTTGTGAGGTGCTCTAAAAAGTTTCATCGGGAAACAAAGTATCTATTATCAGTCTAATAAATTGTCATTGGCTCTTGTGTAGTATCATCCCTTGTAACAACCATTGGCATCTTTGTTAGAGAAACCCATGCAGCACAGATTAACAGTTTCCAGTTGTTGATCCAGATTTTTTACCGACTAACTAGTGCCACATTGCTCTTAGTTAGCATTTGGCAGACGAGGATGGTGGATTCAGCTTTCAAACTTCCCACTGTCCCTTCTGGCAATAACAGAAAACTCTTTGGTGCTTTGATACCAGTGATTCCTGTAGTTTAGTAATTACTGGATGGCAGCTATCCTACAGGATGTTCCTGGAGCCCACAAATGAGAATAAATCCAAATAGCTCACTGTCTTGGCCCAGAGTACGGAGGAGGATGCTTACTATGTTGGAACTAGCAGACGTGTACTAGATGGCAGCACAAAGCCTGCCAAACAGTTCAGAGCTCGCTGAAATGTAGAGAAGTAGTGTTTTCATTTTTTGTCATTGAGATCAGAAGCTAGGCAATTCACGGCCGCCATTGCCAATAATGTATGTGATACAATTTTTTGATTCGAGTTGGCCTCTTGTTCTTGCCCCAGACAGCTGTATTGCATTTGGAACATTTTTTTACATTAGTGTGCACAGTCAACCACCAATTACATTCCTTCTATAAAAGTACTATAGCAATCAAATAGAATTTTTCTGTGCAGCAAAAATTGAAGATGGACTTACTATAAATGTTTAAGATAAAGAGGAATTTTCCACCTCAAATGTGGTAAAAAAGAATTCAAGGTCTGTAAGAAAATATAAAACATTAGTTTCCATGTTATCCATTATTGTAGAAACCGTCTAGACACCTCAGCAAATTAATGTTAAATCCAGATCACTGGTATACTGGGGCTTGGTCCTGTCAGCTGCTGAGCACTTTGACCTAATCCAGAAAAGCACTTACAGGCATCTTAAAGTTAAGCACATGCTTAAAGTGCTTTGCTTGAAGTGAGGAAGTGTGCTCAGCATCTTGCAGGGTCAAGCCCCTGCGGAGGAGGGAGAGAATCAAGAGAGCCTCTTCCCTTTGTGCAAACAGGCTCTCCAGAATTCTCAAGAGAATGTCAGAGAGATCTGGCTAATGAGAACCACATCCCCAAAGTCATGTCCTCTGGGTTATGGTGCCCGCCTAGCCTCCCACATTGGCTGGCACCCATGCCGCTATCAAATGGAAGGTAGTTGTGCACACTGCTCCTGCTTAGAAGATCAGCAAAATGCACCCCATAGTGCTGTGTCTTGGATCACTGGGCAGAGTCTCTGCTCCCACTCACTGGAATGAACAAGGTAGTACTTAGCCTTTGGCAGGGGCGGCAAATTATATGGGCCCGGGGGGCCCGTGCTCCAGCAATATTCAGGGCCCAGCTCCACCAATGATCGGGGCCGGGTCTCTTCCCCCAGCCTCGCCTGCTGCCCTGCATGCCTCTCCTGGAACGTCCCCCGGCTCTGCGCACCTCCCCCGGAGTGTCCCTGCCTGTGCCCTAGGCAATGGGCGGCTGCCCTGCTGCTCTGCGCTGCAATCCCTCGCCGGCTGCTGGTGGCTACAAAAGGGAGCAGCTGAGGTGTTTGGGTGGCGGTTCAGAGGAGTGAGGGAGTGATCGCAGCTGCTCAGGGAGCCCCAGGTGGCTGCTCAGCCTGCTTTGGGCTTTTTCCCCCCCCTTCCTCTCCTCCGCTTTTCTTTTGCTAGTTTCCCTTTTTTGTGGCTGTAGCCAGGACACTCTGCCCTCCTCCCCATCTCCACTTTTGGGGGAGAAACTTGGGCTGTTTTCCTGTCTCCTCGCTGCAAACAGCTTCACCACTTCTCCTCCTCCCTCTTCTCACTGAGCCAGCTTCTTTCCCCTCTGTCACCGTTGGTGCAATGTAGCCTCCAGCTGCCCCACGGCCAGCAGGACTTCTCACTGCACCTCCTGCATGTGAGCAGCTCCTTTCAGGGCTTCTCCCGGGGTGCAGCATGAAGTCTGTCTCCCCCATCCTCCCCCACAATCTCCCTCCAGAGTTGAGGGTGGAGAAAAGTTTGTTGATAGTTGGTTTTCCTTCTGAACTCTTGTCGCTCTTGTTTTTGAATGAGGATTTCTTGCTCTGGGGAAGTGTAACCCCCTGAACCTGAGAGGAGCCCTAGGAGCATGTGCAGTGACAGTGGTGCGGGGTGAGTGTGCTGCCGGGGGAAGAGGGTTGGGGGAGTCCTCCTCTCTGGCCGCAGCCCTAGGGCAGTCTGCCTGCACCCCAAACTCCTCAGCCCCAGCCCCACTCCAGAGCCCACACCCCCAGCCAGAGTCCTCACCCCCAGCCCGCATCCCAACCCTCTGCCCCAGCCCTGAGCCCCTCCTGAACCCTTCATTCCTGGTCCCACCCTGCAGCCCTCACCCCCAAATCCCAACCCTCCGGCCTAGCCCTGAGCCCCCTCCCATACCCCAAACCCCCAATCCCCAGCCCCACCCCAGTGCCCTCACCCCCAGCCAGAGCCCTCACCCCCCACACACCCCTGCCCTCTGCCCCAGCCCTGAGCCCTCTCCTGCACCATGAACCCCTCATCCCCAACCACACCCCAGAGCCCTCACCCCCAGCCAGAGCCCTTATCCTCCCATACCCCAACCCTCTGCCCCAGCCTGGAGCCCCCTCCTGAATCCCTCATCCCCGTCCCCACCCCACAGCCCTCACCCCAACCCTCTGCCCTAGCCCTGAACCCCCTCCCACACCGCAAACCCCTCACGCCCAGCCAGAGCCCTCATCCCTCCCCCCCACATTGTGCAATATAGGGAAACTATTAAATGCTTACTGTTTCCAGTCCATTTTTACATTATTTAAAAAAAAAATCGGCTTATAAGACAGATGGAGGGGGGAAGGGGGATGGGACTTGGACCCGTTCTGGGCACCATCAAAAATTATACAAACCTGCTGTCCCTGGCCTTTGGTCCTGAATAGGTGATAAGAGATATTTTATAGCTTGGTTAGAGTAAGTACAGTGATCCAAATGATATGCAATGTTGAAAATCCTTACGAGGCACTGGCCGAGAGGCTTAGCAGCAGTATAACATGCTGCCATATGGGTTTCCAAATTCAAGTGCTTAGCTCCATCCTATTCCGTGTGCCAAAGAGGTCTGGAAAGGTCCTGAATTGCTCTGTATGCTCATCTCCAGCAGATACTGACTGAGGGGACTTCATCTAGCTTTTCTTGGCCTGCGTGCAGGTGGCAATAACAGAGACTTTGAAGGCAGAGGAAGCAGAGATGGGGAAATATGAGAATCCTGCAGCCACAGTAGCACCTATGAACTTTTTTTGAGGGGGGGATTCTTTGCATATGCAGTAAACATTTGTTTAACCACAGATGAGTAAAAGCTGTGCAATTCATTTCCAAATCCAAATTTGAGCTTCCCCAAGGTTCAGGAGTGCTTGGGTCTGAAATTTTTGCCTTAGGCATCTTTCTTTGTAACTTTAATGTATTCCCAGGTTTGAATTTCCTTTTATTTTTCAAAATACCAAAACCTGTGGCCCATTTACATGTGTTAATAAATTGCCAACTGTCATTTCTATAAACTGAAATTTGCCCTCTGTATATTTTTTGCGTGGCTCGCAGCTAAATCAACATTGTCAGGGATGATTAAGCAGTGAACAGAAATGGGCTGAACACCATCTTCAGTCTCCTTTCAATTTGGAGACAGAATTTTAACAAAATGTGTTCTATAGCCCCTACCACTACCTTACTTAAGTTGGTCTCAAGGTTTCCAACAAGAAGTAAATGTTTCTGAGTTCTACACAGGTTCATGCAAAGGAAGCCTATCATACTAATTTATTTTCTAGCACATTTTTGAAAGTGAGTCTGTCAGGAACATTCTGCTAACACTGTCTGGCTCGTGGAAGTTTCTGTATTGCTGGCAGAGTAAAAACAAAACAACTCCCTGTCATGGGGCTAATACACCCCATCACCCCTTGGAGGTGGGGGAGATGTACATCAGAGCCCTGTGATCAAGTTTGAAAGGTGCCCTAGATCTCGGGGCAGCATGGCTCAGGGGCCTCAGCCCTTACTGCAGTCCCCACTGTCAGGGCAGCGCAGCCCAATGGCCAAAGTCAATACTTCTGGCAAGCTGGGCCGCCAGGATAGGGTGACCCAGGCCCGCCCTCTCCACCAGGTCCCAACCCAGGGCTCCGTCGGTGGCAGGTTTGCCCACCATCAGCTCGGTGAGGGTCAGTGAGCCTTGGCCAGGTTCTGTCATTGTTCCCCTGCAAAACCTCCCTAAGTCACTTCCTACCCGAGTCTCTGGACTCCTCCATCTCTGGGTCTCTCCCCTCTCCGCGACGTCCCGTGCCGGTGTGTTGGAGTCCATCTCTGACTGGTTGGCCTCCGTGTCTTGGAGTGAAGGCGGTCCTCCCTCAGGAGCTGGCAACACACCTCCTTCCCCACCAGCAGTCAGCCCAGACTGAGCTGCTCTGCTGGCTTTTACATCCTGCTTCCAGCTGGAGTATGCCCAGCAGAATCCAGGGGGCGTGGCCTCCTCACCTAAGAGAGAAGGGTTAACCCCTGCTGTACCAGTGCAGGGCTGATATACCCTGTCACACTCCCCCAAAACCTCTGAGATTTTCTGTAACAAATGGTCTGCAGAAACAAACAGGAGTAAGTGGTATTAGCACGCTAATGTAGATAAAACTCAGGCTGATTTAACTTATCACTATTAAATTTACTGTTAAATTCAGAGACACACAGATTCAGTGATCCCCAGCCTGAAGCAAAAGCATGCCAATAAAAATCAACAATCTTTTCAAGATCAAATACAAAAGCCACCTCACAAAGATTGAAGTTGCTTTTGAGCTGAAAATTGGCTGGTTTGCAGAACTTGAAGATAGTTTTTAAAGTTCTTGGAAATCAGCCATCACTGAGCCAGATTTATGTC
The DNA here is from genome assembly GCF_002925995.2 of Terrapene triunguis. NCBI lineage: Eukaryota > Metazoa > Chordata > Testudines > Emydidae > Terrapene > Terrapene triunguis. The sequence continues at coordinate 30,371,262 of NW_020664417.1, read as the reverse complement.
AAAGCAATGTATTTCTATTTGAAGATACGTTGCCAGGTTTGGGGATTAAGCTAAAGAGCTGCATTTACTGTCTAACCTAAAGTGGCTTACAAGGCATACAATAAAGCACATGGGGCAAATCCTCTTTGTATACATACTGAGTAAACAGATTATGTGCTGGGGAGGTCTGCAGGTGTTAGAGGAAGGAGGTAATCTTCCTCCTCACACCGCCAAGTCATAGTGGTATTGCCTCTCCCAAAAATGGATAATTTTGGATCCCACCCAATGTTGTGCCAAGGGTGTTCAAGACTTGGTTCAAAGACTCAAATCCAGCCCTCTTGGCTGCATAAAACCCTGCTTCACCACTAAATATTTGTAAAAAGGGACTTTCCTAGGCTTCATTAATTAGCACATCCTAGTCTATCAGCATTGCTTCTGAGTTCTCTATAGAAATAACTGCCAGATAACTTAACCCTTCCTGTCCCCTGGATGTTCTTAGGTAAGTCTTGATTAATTTTAACTTGCTGAAACGTCTTTTGTTAGCAGTCACAATTACTGGAAAACATCAAAAATACACAGTGCCATTTCTGTGTTAGAGAAACTCTCATCTAAAAACCTGGTGTGAATGTAGCTAAGGAGATCAATGGGTGCCTTTGTTTCCAAGTCATCCTTAAAAACTTGTTTGTAAAAATTGGTGAAGAGCTCAGTCTCGTACTCAAAACTCTCAGAGTTTAAAACCTCAGAGTAGCTGCATGCTAAGTTTTGAGCATTCCTCTAGGTTTTTGCTGCTTTTCAGTTTCTTGCCTGTCAAAACCCCCAAACATTTCTATGAGTTCATTGTACTTCTTTTCTATGAGTTCATTGTACTTATGCATCCTATTGCCCAGTTATCTTAGGGTATGTCTACACTACGAGAGTAGTTCGATTTTAGTTAAATCGAATATGTGCAATCGATATTAGAAAGTCGAACGTGTGTGTCCACACTAAGGACAGTAATTCGACTTTGTCAGTCCACACTACCGGGGAAAGCGTCGACATTGGAAGCGGTGCACTGTGGGCAGCTATCCCACAGTTCCCGCAGTCCCCGCTGCCCATTGGAATTCTGGGTCGAGCCCCCAATGCCTTCTGGGGGGAAAAAATGTCTCGAGGGTGCTTTTGGGTAACTGTCGTCATCCAATCGTCACTCCCGCCCTCCCTCCCTCCCTCCTTGAAAGCGCCGGCGGGAAATCAGTTCGCGCACTTTTCTGGTCAGTGACAGCGCGGACGCCACAGCACCGCGAGCATGGATCCCGCTGCGACCATCGCCGCAGTTGTGGCCGTTGTCAACGCCTCGCAGCTCATCATGCACCTTTCACAGAGGCAGATAGAGAGAAATCAGGCGAGGAGGCTATGGCAGCGGAGTGAGGACCTGAACTCCGAGAGTAGCACACGCCTGTCAGAAATCACGACACCCAGCGCCGAGGACATCACGTTTGCAATGGGACATGTGGATTTTGTTGAACGGTGATTCTGGCCCGGGAAACAAGCACGGACTGGTGGGACCGCATAGTGCTTCAGGTCTGGGATGAATCCCAGTGGCTGCGAAACTTTCGCATGCGGAAGGGGACTTCCCTGGAACTTTGTGAGTTGCTGTCCCCTGCCCTGAAGCGCAAGGACACCCGCATGCGAGCAGCCCTGACTGGTATTTACTTGGAGAAGCTTACTGACTTGCTGTGATCTCAGCGAAACCAATATCCCCATCGTTATAGCAGCTTGCTGCGTGCTCCACAATCTCTGTGAGAGCAAGGGGGAGACCTTTATGGCGGGGTGGGAGGTTGAGGCAAATAGCCTGGCTGCTGATTACGCCCAGCCAGACAGCCGGGCGATTAGAAGATCCCAGCGGGACGCGCTGTGCATCCGGGAGGCTTTGAAAGCCAGTTCCAGGACTGAGCAGGGTACCCAGTGACTTTTAAGTTTGTGGACACAGAAGCTGAACTTGCCCCCGTTTCTTTACCCAGTTACCCCCTTCACCCCCTTCCCAAAAAATAAAATCTGTTCTGTTTTGCTAATGAACACCGTTGTCTTCATTACTGTTTTCGCGGGAATGTTTTAAACCTGGGTTTAGTGTTGTGATGCTAATGATGCTTCTAATCTGCCCTCCCCCGCCACAAAGTCACAGAGCAACCCCGCCCCCCCCACAGAACATGAAAGCCACCTCCCAGACTGACCAGGGTAACTAGTCACTGCACTGTGTATGTGCCCTGCTGCTGGGCCTGCCCCCTGCTAAAGGTGACTGTCCTGTCTAATTACCAAGCCCCTTCCCCCCCCTTCAGACAGACTCTCCTCCAAAAGAAGAGGATGGAAACAGTAATGAACAGAAACGTATTTTTTATTAACAACCACACATGGAACGGGGGGGGGGTGAAACTTGGACGGGGTCTTGTGTGAGGCGGGTAGGAAAGGACTTTTCAGATTTTGGGGAATGAGAGCCTTCTACTGCTATAGCTGTCCGCTGGGGTGGAGTGAAAGTTTTCACGGCCCCTGCTGCCCCTCCGTGTTTGGACTTTGGGTGAGGGGGGTATGGGACTTGGTGGCGGGGCAGGGCGTTTAGAGAGAGACTGCAGCGGGGCTCTCTCCTCCTGCCTCCGGTCCTGCAGAACATCCACAAGGCGGCGGAGCGTGTCCGTTTGCTCCCTCATTAGTCCAAGCAGCGTTTGAGTCGCCTGCTGGTCCTCCTGTCGCCACCTCTCCTCTCGTTCCATGTTTGCCCGGTGCATTTGGGACAAGTTCTCCCTCCACTGTGTCTGCTGGGCTGCCTGTGCTCGGGAGCATCCCATTAGCTCAGCATGTCTTCCCGTGTCCTCTTCTTCCTCCTCCTAATGTGCGCTAGCCTCTGGGCAGATGTGGCTGTGGGAATTGGAAAAAGGGAGTGAATTCCTGAGACAGATCAATGTATCTGTGAACAGAGAACATAGTCTTGCTCTGTGAACAAGACCATGCAGAGCACCTATCACACGCGCACTGAGGACAAGGTCGAATTTTCGGCCCTCGCCTACAGTGCCTGCGGTCTTGCTGTGGCGAGCTGAGGAGCGGGGCAGGACACCGGACTTTGTCTAGCTGGCAAACATGGTAAGCCGTAGACTTGTGTCTGCTTAAAACTTTAAGAGTGGCACTGGCCTCCTTTCACATAGAAAGCAATGCGAGTCTCTGCTGGCAGCAATCCTGCAAGCATGAACTCTGCCCCTGTCCCTGCCCCTCGTGGCTGTAAACCGCGTGGCTGTAAACCGGCGGTTGCAGTTCTGCAAAGGAACGGGCAAGCAGTCCCAATACTAACTTTCCCCTACCTAATTCAAAGCAGGGCGTCATGCCAGACATCACCCTCCTGAGGGTCTCGGAGAGCCAGAAGGAGAAGATGCTTCGGGACAGCCTGCAGAAACCGGGGCCATTTGCTGCTATGCTCTGCAAGGCCATGATCCCCGAATACCTGCTGGCGTTGTGGCAGGGAAACGTGTCCTACCACGGGGGGCCTAATAAGCTCTCCCTGCCAAAGAACCTGCTAAGTAGGCTGGAAAGACACATGCAGGAGGTCTATGAGGAGTTCTCTCTGGGGGATCTCGCCTCTATCCCCGGACACATCGACCAGCTTTTGGGTTGGGTGCCCTTGGAGGGACAAAAGAGTGGAGCGTCTTGGGCAGTGTAATCATGAAGCGGACATTGTTGAATTTTCTTAAAATGGTTCGGACTATACATTGAAGCGGACAAAGACACAGTAATCATGATACCCTTTGTTCAGATTCCCCTTTTTGTTGCACTTTCCTGTTTACATGTTTAGAAGCACTTTACCCATTGTTAATATTGTAAATATTCCAGTTTTGTTGCACATACATGTTTACATGTTTAAAGCACTTTAGGAAAAACACATTGTTAATATTATAAATATTCCAGTTCTGTTACAAATAAATGTTTACATGTTTAGAGCACTTACTGCTTGATCCTTCCCCTGAATCTGTGTCTGGGATAACAGCTGGGGACGGTTGGTAGGGGATCTCTGTAAGGGTGATGAAGGTATCCTGGCTGTCGGGGAAATCAGCGTTGTAAGCGCTGTCGACTGCCTCGTCCTCCTCATCTCCTTCCTCATCTTCCCCGTCCGCTAACATGTCCGAGGAACCGGCCGCGGACAATATCCCATCCTCAGAGTCCACGGTCAGTGGTGGGGTAGTGGTGGCGGCCGCACCTAGGATGGAATGCAGTGCCTCGTAGAAACGGGAGGTGTGGGGCTGGGATCCAGAGCGTCCGTTTGCCTCTTTGGTTTTTTGGTAGCCTTGTCTCAGCTCCTTGATTTTCACGCGGCACTGCGTTGCATCCTGGCTGTATCCTCTCTCTGCCATGGCTTTAGAGATCTTCTCGTAGATCTTTGCATTCCGTCTTTTGGAGCGCAGCTCGGCAAGCACGGACTCATCTCCCCACACAGCGATGAGATCCAAGACTTCCCGATCAGTCCATGCTGGGGCCCTCTTTCTATTCTGGGATTGCACGGCCATCTCTGCTGGAGAGCTCTGCATCTTTGCCACTGCTGCTGAGCTCGCCACGGTGTACAAACAGAAACTGCGATTCAAACTGCCCAGACAGGAAAAGGAATTCAAATTTTCCCGGGGTGTGGCTGGTCAGAGCATCCGAGCTCGGACTGCTGTCCAGAGCGTCAACAGAGTGGTGCACTGTGGGATAGCTCCCGGAGCTATTAGCGTCGATTTCCATCCACACCTAGCCTAATTCGATATGGCCATTTCGAATTTAGCGCTACTCCTCTCGTTGGGGAGGATTACAGAAATCGATTTAAAGAGAGCTCTATGTCGAACTAAATAGCCTCGTGGTGTGGACGGGTGCAGGGTTAATTCGATTTAACGGTGCTAAATTCGACATAAACGCCTAGTGTAGACCAGGCCTAAGTGTTGTCTAAAATGGGCCTGGAAATCTCACATTCAAAAACTTTTTAGGGGATCTGATGACCTTTGTCCTTTGCAAGTTCACCGGCATTGCTTCTCTCCTGTGAGATGGGAATATCTATGAAGTTCAAAGGGACACTAATGTTTCAGCCTGTGAAACAGCAGCTTTCTTACATGGAATAAATCCAGAAGATTGTAATTCCAATAAAGTGTCTCAAAGGCCAAGTAAACCGCGAGCTGTTTGAATGTCAAGATCTGGACTCTGCAAACTTTTGCTCATGACATTAATTTTTGATAAGATAGTATGCCACATCTGGGTTAAAGCAAGAAATGAAAATTCTCAATTGTTATTTCAAAAGCTATCAGCTTCTGACTTACGTTTTGGTGTAAGATTGTGCAAAGCTTTGATCTCATCTTAAAACATCTAAAAACACCTTCAGCCTGATTTCATAGTAAATGGATGGCCTCTACCCTTGCTGACCATCTTGTTGTACTTTTTCAACACACCCAACAACTAGTAGAAGTGGAAAACAGGGAATACAATCTTTGAACAATTCCAAAAATGGGAACAACTTGGGGGACAGCCATTGCAGCAGCTTTTCCAACAAGATTCAGTGAATGGGTAGCAGTTGGGATGAAAGTAACATACTGATTTACTTGCTGAATTCAATTTTGAATACTTTTGTTTGCCATGTTAGCTCCATAGTGATAGCTTTGTCCTCTGAAGTCAGACACATCTAAACCATCTTTTTTCAGCTTCTCTAAAATAACTGCCATAATATCTTTCTCTTGTTTGGTGTAGGGATCAGTGAAATGTATAAAGCTGTCAACTACCTTCACTCCATCTTTCAAAACCTCAACATACTTTAATACCCAAGACAATTGTTCCATTCAAGGGAGGCCTGGAGTGCAATCAAAAATAATACAGAAGTAGTTAGCTTTCCTAACCTTGTTGAAAATAGACTACCATACTTTTCTTGCAATCCTACTGATAAATTCATTTTGTATTTGGTTTGATAAGTATGTCACCTTTGCAGTACTGGCCTTAAGAGCTTCCACATGCTCTCCCAACATACTATACCTTGCCAGAGACTTAAGTAAACCCCAAAACTTATCATGATGAAAACTGTCTAATTTCTAGTTTGAACCTCTCAAATCTGCAGGGGGAACAGACCCTCCCCTGCTGGCTGCTCAGCACCTTGTAAAGATAGGCTCTGAGTCCGGCCAGTGTGGGTGATAGGAGAACAGAGGCAACAGCCCTGGCAAAGGTCTTAGACCCGTCACCCCCACTGTCACTGCACCTCTCCAGCCACAGAGAGACTCCAAGCCCACTGAATCTCACTGCACCCCCAGGCCTGTATCCCTAGAGAAATCTCCAATCCCAGTGTATCACAGTGCACCCCCTAGAAGCCCCAGGGAGACCCCACAGTCCACTGAATCTCACTGTACCCCAAACCCCTTATCCACAGAGAACTCCAAATTTAGCTTCTATGGAGATATACCTATCTCATAGAACAGGAAGGGACCTCGAAAGGTCATCGAGTCCAGCCCCCTGCCTTCACTAGCAGGACCAAGTACTGATTTTTGCCCCAGATCCCTAACTGGCCCCCTCAAGGACTGAACTCACAACCCTGGGTTTAGCAGGCCAATGCTCAAACCCCCCCGCCCAATGAGAGCCCCCCCCAATCCCAGTGACATTCACTGCACCCTGTTCCCAGAAAGGGCCTACCCTGTTCTAGTGTCGATATCAATGGCATCTACAAAGCACTAAGTGCGGGCCCCTGAACACACTATTCAAGACCCTAAATGGAGGAAGCTAGGCCCCATGATGGAAGAAAAGAGCGAGATGTAAAAGAGTAAAAACACCAAAAAAACAAAGAGTGGGGCCTTTTATGGTTCCACTGGAACCATTTGAACCCCTTTGCATGACCCTGATCCAATTTGCTTCACACTAAATAAGCTCCTGTGTGCAGCAGCTACGGGACAGCGTGGAGTACAGCTCTCTGATGCACAGGAGGTAGACAACCTCTGTCTTACACAAGCAGTCATGGGTAGCAGAATCTGGCTTTATTGCACAACAATTTGGTGCAATTGAGTCTATGAAATGGAGAGGGAGTGATCTGATCTATTCACACGTAGTTAATGTCTGTGCCATCACAGTTCAGTTAGTTGCTGCTCTTTCTGTTTGACTTTGTAATGGAATCCTAGCTTCCAACAACTGTGTTTTCTACTAACAGTAGCTCTGCGTGGCTTCATCATGTGGAGAGGGCACTTGTTTTCTCTTTCTGTAGATGAGCTGTCCAGCATCATCAGATAGCATCAAATCACAACTTTGTTTGCCTTATAACACTTGGGCCTGGTCTACACTATGAGTTTAATTCGAATTTAGCAGCATTAAATCGAATTAACCCTGCACCCGTCCACACAACGAAGTCATTTACTTCGAAATAAAGGGCTCTTAAAATCGATTTCTGTACTCCTCCCCGACGAGGGGAGTAGCGCCGAAATTGATATTGCCATTTTGAATTGCGGTTAGTATGGCCGCAATTTGACGGTATTGGCCTCCGGGAGCTATCCCACAGTGCACCATTGTGACCGCTCTGGACAGCAATCTGAACTCTGATGCACTGGCCAGGTAAACAGGAAAAGCCCCGCGAACTTTTGAATTGCATTTCCTGTTTGCCCAGCGTGGAGAGCACAGGTGGCCATGCAGAGCTCATCAGCACAGGTAACCATGCAGTCCGAGAATCGAAAAAGAGCACCAGCATGGACCATACGGGAGGTAAGGATCTGATCGCTATATGGGGAGAGGATTCAGTGCTAGCAGAACTACGTTCCAAAAGACGAAATGCCAAAACTTTTGAAAAAATCTCCAAGGGCATGATGGAGAGAGGCCACAATAGGGACTCATATCAGTGCCGCGTGAAAGTTAAGGAGCTCAGACAAGCCTATCAAAAACAAAGGAGGCAAATGGTCACTCCGGGTCAGAGCCGCAGACATGCCGCTTCTACGCTGAGCTGCATGCAATTCTAGGGGGGGCCGCCACCACTACCCCACCTCTGACTGTGGATTCCGAGGCGGGGGTAATCTCAGCCATGCCTGAGGATTCTGCGGACGGGGAAGATGATGATGATGAGGAGGATGACGACGAGCTTGCGGAGAGCACACAGTACTCCGTTCTTCCCAACAGCCAGGATCTTTTTCTCAGCCTGACTGAAGTACTCTCCCAACCCCCAGACAATGAGGCCATGGAAGGGACCTACAGTGAGTGTACCTTTGTAAATATAAAACATGGTTTAAAAGCAAGCGTTTTTTAATGATTAATTTGCCCTGAAGACTTGGGATGCATTCGCGGCCAGTACAGCTACTGGAAAAGTCTGTTAACGTATCTGGGGATGGAGCGAAAATCCTCCAGGGACATCTCCATGAAGCTCTCCTGGAGGTACTCCAAAAGCCTTTCCAGAAGATTTTTGGGCAGTGCAGCCTTATTCCGTCCTCCATGGTAGGACACTTGACCACGCCATGCTAGTAGCAAGTAATCTGGTATCATTGCATGACAAAGCCTGGCAGCGTATGGTCCCGGTGTTTGCTGGCATTCAAGCAACTTCCGTTCTTTATTTCTCTGTGTTATCCTCAGGAGAGTGATATCGCTTATGGTAACCTGGTTGAAATATGGGAATTTAATTAAGGGGACAGAGGTGGCCATTCCTACTGGGCTGATTGCCTGTGGTTGAAAAGAAATCCTTCTCTGCAGTTAGCCAAGCGGGGGGGGGGGGGGGGTCATTGGCGCTGAGCTTTTCGTGTTTTGCTAGCAGGGATCTTCCCTG
>NW_020664417.1:30332533-30362434 GCF_002925995.2 Terrapene triunguis | reverse complement strand
TTCACGTTTGGCTAGCAGGGATCTTCCCTGATACCAGCCATGCGGTGGGGGGAGGGGTAAAGCGATCATCCCAGAGACTTAGGGCGGGTGGGTTAGTTTGGTTTCTGCAGGGATCTTCCCTGATACCAGCCACCTGGTGGGGGGAGGGATAAAGCGATCATCCCAGAGAATTGGTTGGGGGTGGGGGGGTTAGTTTCTGCTGCTGCACGTTAACAGGAAAACCGCAGCACTCAACGGGCTTTGCTTGGTATGTGGGAAAGGAGCCGAAAGACAATGGCTTACCATGGCCGCATGCAAGCCGAATTCTGTTGCCCGGACCTGCACTGTGCTCTCTAACACCAAAGCCGCAGGCACTCAATATTAAGATGCAAAATGCGACCTTGTACCGAAATCACATGTGCTATGTAATGTGAATAGTGTTGTTCACTGTGAAAGAGTATAAGCATTGTTCTGTAAAATGTATCTTTTTAAATACTTCTCTCCCTTTTTTCCCTCCCTCCCGCAGCTGCAAATTTTTCAAGTCTCCCTCCTCCGTCCCGAAGGCTATCTTAGATAAGGCGGCGAAAAAAAAGGACGTGAGACGAAATGTTCTCTGAAATCATGGAATCCACCCGCAATGAAAGAGCTCATCTGAATGAGTGGAAGGACACGGTATCAAAGTACAGGAAAGATGCCAGTGAACGTGAGGTCATGAGGGACGCTCGAGATGAGAGGTGGCAGGCTGCAACGCTGGGGCTGCTGCATGATCAAAAGGACATGCTCCGGCGTCTGGTGGAGCTTCAGGAACAGCAGCAGGATAACAGAGTGCCGCTGCAGCCGCTGTATAACCTCCCTCCCCCCTCACCATGTTCCATAGCATCCTCACCCAGACATAAGAACACGCGGGGTGGGGGGGAGGCTCTGTGCACCCTCCCACTCCACCCCAGTGGACAGCACAACCAAAAGGCTGTCATTATATTGAACTTTTTTAGTGGCCTTTTCCTTCCCTCCTATCCTCCAAACCCCACCCGGGCTACCTTGTCAGTTCTCTCCCTATGTGTATAATCAATTAATAAAGAATACATGATTTTTAAACGATAATGACTTTATTTCCTTTGAAAGCAAGCTGTGATCGAAGGGGGGAGGGTGGTTTGCTTACAGGGAATGAGTCAATCAAGGGGGTGGGTTTTCAACAAACAGAACTTTCACACCGTAGCCTGGCCAGTCATGAAACTGGTTTTCAAAGCTTCTCTGATGCGCAGCGCTTCCTGGTGTGCTCTTCTAATCGCCCTGGTGTGTGGCTGCATGTAATCAGCGGCCAGGCGATTTGCCTCAGCCTCCCACCCCACCATAAAGGTCTCCCCCTTACTCTCACAGAGATTGTGGAGCACACAGCAAGCAGCAATAACAATGGGAATATTGGTTTGGCTGAGGTCTGAGTGAGTCAGTAACATGCGCCAGCGACCCTTTAAACGTCCAAATGTACATTCTACCACCATTCTGCACTTGCTCAGCCTGTAGTTGAACAGCTCCTGACTACTGTCCAGGCTGCCTGTGTATGGCTTCATGAGCCATGGCATTAAGGGGTAGGCTGGGTCCCCAAGGATAACTATAGGCATTTCAATATCCCCAACAGTTGTTTTCTGGTCTGGGAAGTAAATCCCTTGCTGCAGCCGTTTAAACAGAGTAGTGTTCCTGAAGACGTGAGCGTAATGGTCCCTTCCCGGCCATCCCACGTTGATGTTGGTGAAACGTCCCTTGTGATCCACCAGTGCTTGCAGCACCATTGAAAAGTACCCCTTGCGGTTTATGTACTGGGTACCCCGGTGCTCCGGTGCCAAGATAGGGATATGGGTTCCATCTATCTCCCCACCACAGTTAGGGAATCCCATTGCAGCAAAGCCATCTACTATGACCTGCACATTTCCCAGAGTCACTACCTTTGGTAGCAGCAGCTCAGTGATTGCTTTGGCTACTTGCATCACAGCAGCCCCCACAGTAGATTTGCCCACTCCAAATTGATTCCCGACTGACCAGTAGCTGTCTAGTGTTGCAAGCTTCCACAGGGCTATCGCCACTCGCTTCTCAACTGTGAGGGCTGCTCTCATCTTGGTATTCTGGCACTTCAGGGCAGGGGAAAGCAAGTCACAAAGTTCCATGAAAGTGCCCTTACGCATGCGAAAGTTTCGCAGCCACTGGGAATCGTCCCACACTGCAACACTATGCGATCCCACCAGTCTGTGCTTGTTTCTCGGGCCCAGAATCGGCATTCCACGGCTATAACCTGCCCCATTAACAGCATGATCTCCAAAGCGCCGGGGCCCACGGTTTGATAGAATTTCATGTCCATGTCCTCATCACTCTCGTCGCCGCATTGCCATAGCTTGCTCCTCCTCGCCTGGTTTTGCAGGTTCTGGTTCAGCATAAATTGCACGATAACGCGCGAGGTGTTAACAATGTTCATGACTGCTGTCTTGAGCTGAGCAGGCTCCATGCTTGCCGTGGTATGGCGTCTGCACTGTTCACCCAGGAAAAAAGGCGTGAAACGGTTGTCTGCCGTTGCTTTCCCAGAGGGCGGAGGAGGATGTACCCGGAACCACCCGCGACAATGTTTTTGGCCCCATAAGGCATTGGAATCTCAACCCAGAATTCCAATGGGCGGAGGAGACTGCGGGAACTATGGGATAGCTACCCACAGTGCAACGCTCCGGAAGTCGACGCTAGCCTCGGTAGATGGACGCACACCACTGAATTACTGTGCTTAGTGTGGCCGCATACACTCGACTTTATACAATCGGTTGCAAAAAATCGAATTCTGTAAATTCGGATTAATCCCGTAGTGTAGACATACCCTTGGTGTAATAAAATGGCAATAGAATGATATGCACTTAGAGAAAAAGTATACCTCTCCAAACCCCGGCCCATCCCAGATATTTGCTGGGAGTTACTGATGTTAACTTATCTGAGGATCCATGAAGGAACAAAGGTATTGTGACTCTGAGGGTCACAATGCCTAACACTGCAATCCACAAAGCTGAGTTTGGTTCCTGGCTTCCCTAAACCAATGAATAGGGAGAGATAGGTACCTAAGAATGCAGTCCACAAAAGTCAGTTTGCTAGGTGGGGAGCCACCCAAGTAAGCCAAAGGGAGATGCAGAGGAGAGGTATGTGTGTTAAGTCCCATCCTCTCTTGGAGTTTGGCACCTATCTCCACTTAGCAAATAATAGTGCTCCACTAAAGGGATGCCTGCAGTCAGACAGCTTAGGCATCTAAAGCATTTTTTGTAGGACTGAGTTGGGTGTTGCACACAAAACAGCTGAAGGAGGTGGTGCTGCCCACCTTATAACTTTTAACATGGTAGCTAGAGCACACATGTGGGATGTGGGAGATGCAGCTTCAGTTCCCACCTCCTCTCTGCCAAAGGGGAAGAAAGAATATGAAATGGGTCTCCCACCTCTCAGGAGAGTGCTCTAACTACCGAGTCATGGGATATATTCTGATGTGGAGCTCCCTCAGTCTCTCCTGATGAAGTTGTTGCACACTGGATAAATAATGAAAGAGTGGTTGGAGCAGGGGGGACTGGACCCAGGGTCTTTCACCTCCCAGGTGGTGCCCTAACCACTGGACTTTAGTCATTCTCTCTCTCTCGCTTCTGTCCCCCTCCTTCCTTCCTCCCTGTCCAGTCACTGTCCCACTGTGGATAAATGCTTACAGAGTTGTTCTAAATGGGACATGATCCACTAGGAGCTTAGGAGCAGTCTACCACAGTGGGCACAAATGTGACATAGGCGTTTGAACGCCTGTCTTTCTCTCCATCATGAATCACTCTGGGGCTTAAGTGAGAAATAGGCAACCAAATACTTAGAAGGAGGCAGCAGTGTGCATGCCCAGAGGCAGGAACATAGGCACCTAGGAAACTTTTACTTTGAAAATGTAGGTGCTGAGTGAGTTTAGGTGCCAACTGGCTTTGGTGAGTTTTGTGGATCATAGTCGAGACAAAACTAGGACATATGCACCTAAACCTAAGACTTAGGTGCCTAAGTCTGGGATTTAAGGGCCTAACTACCTTTGTGGATCACACCCTAAATATTTCCAATAAACATTGTCTTACACTTATTACAGAGGAGTCTAATGTAAGTGCTACAAAGGTTACAAAACAAATCTAACTTACTTGGCAATGCCAGAGGCCCTGGTTTGCTCTATAGCAGCAAATTTTTATGTATGTATTTATTTATTTATTTTGGAAAATAAAGATAGTGGAAGCTTGCTACATAGTGATACATATGGTGTGCCAAGGGTTAGGGCTGGCATGGAAGATGGCACAGACATATGAGTTGGAAAGAAGGGGCTGGGAGGGGCAATCATGACGTGTTGGCAGACCGTCATGGCACTTCAATTTCAATCCACAGGTAAATAATGAATGAGTTGAATTGGAATTTCCTAGCCACCATGACAACCATAGGCCTATCCCTGGCGGTTATTGGCTCAACTCATACACTTGACCATGCTTTGGACCTGCTTTTTGCATTCAGTTTGAAGGTTAAGCAACTGGACCTTAAACTCGTGTCATGGACTGACCATTTTCTCCTGTATTTAGGGATTGAGGCTCATCTCTCCTTCTGTGGCGAGGAACCCATTTTGAAAGGTTCCAAAGAGATCTAAGACAGTCTCATTCCCCTAACAGAACATTAACTGGCTTGACTGTTTGGTAAGACTTTAAAATTCCCATAGAACAACACTGGTTTACAGATGATGAGAGAGAAAATGTGGGTAGAACACTGGATGCAGAAGTCTTATGCCAAGGCTGATCGGTTGCAGCATAAAGATTTTTTAAAACTCTCATACTGTGGCTGAGCAAGAGGCAAATAAATGTCCCTCCTGCTGTGAGGAAATTTCTTGTTATTTTTGCAGATGCAATTGATTAGATTAGAAACGAGCTGTCTGTTCCCATGATGGCAGTGTGTTCTTGAGGGGAAAAAAGGCGTTGTCTTCGCTGCTGGAGTTGCAGCCAGTGATACTCACGGAGGTATTGAGATAATTTTGTCCAAGAACCTTTTCTTTGGATCTGTGTGCTTCTCAGCTGCTGAAGACCAGTGGGGAAGTATTGGGTCTTTTGCTTATGGACACTATTAACACCTCTTTCAGGGTATGTTTACACTGCAGCTTGGAATGTGACTCCTAGCCCAGGTAGAAAGATACATGCTAACTCTGCTCAAAATAGCATGCTAAAAATAGCACTGTGGCATGGTAGCATAGGCTAACCACCCAAGTACAAGTCCACCTGACCACCTATGCCTGTGATGCAATGTTCACACTGCTATTTTAGTGTGCTAACTCAAGCATAACCAGCAAGTGTCTGTCTATCTGGGCTTGGAGTCACACTCCCAGCTGCATAGTAGACATATCCTTAAGAGGATAGTGGTCTATTGCTTTAGTGTGGCTTTTGTTCAAGAAGCCATGGCTTGACACTGACAATGTAGCTAATTCTCAACCAGTACCACATCTTTCATTCCTGGGTAAGATTGTGGAGAAGGTTGTAGTGAGACAACTTTCAGTGTCTAGATGCTTCTGATCTCCCTGATTCTTGTCAGTCAGGGTCTATAGGTTTGTCTTTGGCACTGAGATTGCATTGATCAGGTTGGTCAATGATCTCCTCCTGGTGATAAAGATCAAGTGTCCAAGCTGATGTTCATAGATTAATCAGCTGCCTTCAATACAGTTGATCATGAAGTGTGTTGGCCTACCTGTGAGCAGTGGTATAGGACAAGCCTGATCTTAAGTGGCTTTGTTCTTTTCTGTTGGAGAGATCTTAACAGGTAGTTGTGGGCAATCACATCTCTTCCCAAAGAGCTCTCAAGTGTGGGGTGCCTCTGGGAGCCATTGTGTCACTTCTGTTCAAAGTGTATATGGAGTCATTGGGAGGGTTAGTAAGGAAGCACGGGTGTGGCGCTTCCCATAGGTGGATGACAGCCAACTGTATGTCTCTATCTTGTCTGACTTGGACAATACAGTTTTGTACCTCAGCCAGCATCTAGCTGAAACTAGAGACTAGTTAGGAACAAACTGGCTGAAACTCAACACAGACAAGACCGGTAGGTGACTGGTCATGGAAGGTTGTGCGGGAAGCAGCTGGAGGTAATGGTAGAGATGATATCAGTCTCTTTGACTGGGGGAATGCACCCACCATTAATTAGTAGGGTTCAAAATTTAGGAGTGATTTTAGACAAGGAGCTGCTATGTGACCATCATGGTACAGCAGTGACCCCATCAGCTTTTTCCCATCTGTGTTTGGGTAGGAGGTTGTGATCTTTCCCTTCAGATGTGGACTTTGCCACTGTTATCCATGCTTTTGTCACCTCAAGATTAGATGAACAAACATGAGGAAGTACTTCTTCACACAACACACAGTCCACCTGTGGAACTTATTGCCATGGAATGTTGTGAAGGCCAAAAATATAATGGTTCTAAAAAAATTAGATAAGTTCATGGAGGATAGGTCCATCAATGGATATTAGCCAAGATGGTCAGGGATGCTATACCATACTCTGGGTGTCCCTGAGCCTCTCACTGCCAGATGCTGGGACTGGATGACAGGGGATGGATCACTGGATAATTGCCCTGTTCTGATCATTCCTTCTGAAGCATCTGGCACTGGCCATTGTCAAAAGACAGGATATTGGGCTAGGTGGACCATAGGTCTGACCCAGAATGACCGTTCTGATTTCTTATTCTTATTTAAAAGACTGCAATGTGTTCTACTTGGGGCTACACTTTAAAACCATTCAGAGACTGAAGGTGATGCAGAATGTAGTGGCTCATTTACTGAGTGAGTCATCTTGCTCGGAACATGTGACACCAGCACTCCAGGATCTCCACTGGCTGCCGATTAGTCTCTGGATGGAGTTTAAAGTGTTGGGCATTACCCATAAAGTCCTAACTGCCCTGGGAACAGCCTACCTGAGGAATTGCCTCTCTCCCATTGCTGCAGCTGTGGTCAGGAGGGGACACTTGAGTTGGATCCCTGTCATTATAAAAGAGGGGGCAGATGGTATGGCATGAGGCTCAGGGTTTCTGGAACTTTCTGGAATAGCATTAATTTGGTGACTTTCCAGGCATGCTGCCAAATACATCTGTTTCACAGGGTTTTTGGAGAGGGCTGAGTGTATTCTCCTGGAATGATGGATTGGGAAAGAACTATTTTGTAGGTGGCTGACTAGCCAAATTTCTGTCTAATTGATTGTTTAAAACTGCTGGTGGTATGTTGTAATATTAATTGAGTGCTAGGTTGCCCAGTGCCATTTACAGGCTTTAAAAAAACTATTTAAATCATAATAAATGAATAAAGGCAGGAGTAGTAAGAAACACGATCATAAATGCAGCTTGAGGTCAAATTGTTCAGAGCTTAGAATGTGATGACAAGGAGATTAAATTTTATACAGAAGGTGAGAGAACACCAGTGAAAGGATTTAAGAGGTGAGTGATGTGATCAGTGTGTTGGGCAGGTGTGATTATTCTTATAGTGGCATTTAGGACAGATCATTGATAACAACAGGAACAGCTCTGGGGAAATCATTGTTACTGTCTGCTAATAGCAATTTTTTTTTTTTTTTTTTTTGCGGGTACCACATATGCAGTCAGTGTCTTTAAAAAAAATCTCAGGCTAATTTAAAGTAATATTGAGATTCTTGAAGAACATCTCATTCAGGTAATAATAATTTAAAATAAATAAATTTTAGTCCTATGTTATTTGAAAGTGTCGTTTTTAATTTAATCATCCTTTGGTAAGCTGAGGTCTCATGCTGTGTTTTTTTGTTTTTTTAATTTTGGTCAGGATATATATCTATCTCAGATTCCCTGTTCTCTTGTAGTAAAAGAGAATGATTTACTCTTTAACTAAGCACTGTTTAGCTGAAAAATAAAACATAAGAACATAAGAACGGCAATAGTGGGTCAGACCAAAGGTCCATCTAGCCCAGTATCCTGTCTTCTGACAGTGACCAATGCCAGGTGCCCCAGAGGGAATCAACAAAACAGGTAATCATCAAGTGATCCATCCCCTGTCGCCCATTCCCAGCTTCTGGCAAACAGGCTAGGGATGCCATCCCTGCTCATCCTGGCTAATAGCCATTGATGGACCTATCCTCCATGAACTTATCTAGTTCTTTTTTGAATCCTGTTATAGTCTTGGCCTTCACAACATCCTCCGGCAAGGAGTTCCACAGGTTGACTGTGAGTTGTGTAAAGAAATACTTCCTTTGGTTTGTTTTAAACCTGCTGCCTATTAATTTAATTTGGTGACCCCTAGTTCTTGTGTTATGAAAAAAAGTAAATAACACTTCCTTATTTACTTTCTCCACAGCGGTCATGGTTTTATAAACCTCTATCATATCCCCTTTAATTGTCTCTTTTCCAAGCTGAAAAGTCCCAGTCTTATTAAGCTCTCCTCATATGGCAGTCATTCCATACACCTACTCATTTTTGTTACCCTTTTCTGAACCTTTTCCAATTCCAATATATCTTTTTTGAGATGGGGCAACCACATCTGCATGCAGTATTCAAGATGTAGGCATACCATGGGTTTATATACAGGCAATATGATATTTTCTGTCTTATTATCTATGACTTTCTTAATGATTCCCAACATTCTGTTCACTTTTTTGACTGCTGCTGCACATTAATTGGATGTTTTCAGAGAACAATCCACAATGACTCCAAGATTTCTTTCTTGAGTGGTAACAGCTAATTTAGACCCCATCATTTTATATGTATAGTTGGGATTATGTTTTCCAATGCACATTACTTTGCATTTATCAACATTGAATTTCATCTGCCATTTTGTTGTCCAGTCACCCAGGCACATGATGGTATACTCTAATATGCAGCTCTAAAAAATCCAACACAGTATAGTGCATGTGTTCTTGGCATCTTGAAATTGTTTTAAAATACTGTCTGCTATTGCTTTGTGTGAATGCCTTGGATAAAACCTGCCAGAGAGATACATTTTCCATATACTCCACCAGGTTATATATTTTTGTTAGTAGGGTTGTCCTGAGGAAATAAACTTTAAGGAGAGACCCCATGAAAAAAACGCAGGCTTTTACACAGGCTTTTTTCCTGTCCTTGGTCCTGAATGTTCTAGGAGACATACAGAAAAAAGAGTACCGTGATAGAGAAGAATTGAAATGCAAAAGTTGAATCTAGACTTCAACCCTTTCAAAGTTTGAAGAGTATGGATCTCTCTTTATCAATATAAACACATAGGTCTAATCAGCACAGTATCTAGGTGCCACTGGGGTTCTAGATCAGCCTATTATAAAATTAAGGAGCAGTCACAAATTGTGGATCAAGATATTGCTTCTGATTATAACCCTACGAAGTTTGAGGATGTTTTGATCCAAAGTATGGGTTCAGGGTTATATGTAATTATAATTAAGGATAAGTACAGTGATTTGGGTAAACACTTCTGAATGATTCAGAACCATCAGGTTGTGCACTCTGATAGTTAAGACCAAAGCAGACTGTGAAGAACTTCAAAAAGATCTCACAAAACTAAGTGATTGGGCAACAAAATGGCAAATGAAATGTAATGTGGATAAATGTAAAGTAATCCACATTGGAAGAAATAACCCCAACTATACATACAATATGATGGGGGCTAATTTAGCTACAACGAATCAAGAAAAAGATCTTGGCGTCATCGTGGATAGTTCTCTGAAGACGTCCACGCAGTGTGCAGCAGCGGTCAAAAAAGCAAACAGGATGTTAGGAATCATTAAAAAGGGGGTAGAAAATAAGACGGAGGGTATCTTATTGCCCTTATATAAATCCATGGTATGCCCACATATTGAATATTGCGTACAGATGTGGTCTCCTCATCTCAAAAAAGATATACTGGCATTAGAAAAGGTTTAGAGAAGGGCAACTAAACTAATTAGGGGTTTGGAATGGGTCCCATATGAGGAGAGAGGTTAAAGAGGCTAGGACTTTTCAGCTTGGAAAAGAGGAGACTAAGGGGGGTTATGATAGAGTTATATAAAATCATGAGTGATGTAGAGAAAGTAAATAAGGAAAAGTTGTTTACTTGTTCCCATAATGCAAGAACTAGGGGCCACCAAATGAAATTAATGGGCAGCATGTTTGAAACAAATAAAAGGAAGTTCTTCTTCACACAGCGCACACTCAACTTGTGGAACTCCTTGCCTGAGGAGGTTGTGAAGGCTAGGACTATAACAACGTTTAAAAGAGAACTGGATAAATTCATGGAGGTTAAGTCCGTTAATGGATATTAGCCAGGATGGGTAAGGAAGGGTTTCCCTAACCTCTGTTTGTCAGAGGGTGGAGATGGATGGCAGGAGAGAGATCACTTGATCATTGCCTGTTGGGTTCACTCCCTCTGGGGCACCTGGCATTGGTCACTGTTGGTAGACAGGCTACTGGGTTAGATGGACCTTTGGTCTTGACCCAGTATGGCCATTCTTATGGAAATCTGACATGAAAGAAATTTTTTTTATTGCATGTCCAGGCAATAATAGCTCAAATAAATAAGTAAAATACTCTGGAGCATGTTTGGAATGTTGTACATATTATGGGATTTGTTTTAGGACAGAGAGATCTTGAGACTTGCTAACAATCCATCACGATTTGTTTGTCACTTTCCAAATGTCCTACTTCCTCCTGGAGAAGTACTAAGTAGTATCATAATTATAATTACAACAAGAGGGCATTCAAAAAATATAGGCTTAGTTGTACAATTTACACAGAGGCCTGCAGAGAGTCTAGTGAGTGGGGAGGTGGGGGAAGAGCCAAGAGCTCCTTGGCTTTCTAAAGCAATGTAAATTAGGTCTGTGCTTTTCCTGTAATTTGAGAGAAGCCCATCTAGCTTCTCTGTAAGTGAAGTGAAGGATTAGATGAGACCAAATTTGCATGTAGACTGTTGTTTTGAAGTCTTTTTCTCTAATGCTTTGTACTGTTTGATAATAAACCTACTTGTTTTAAGAAGGCCGTTCGTCAGTATATGACTAGTCAGATGCTTGTAAAGGGAAGAAATGCAGCTGTCCAGTTGGACTTGAGAAGTAATAAGTGGTTGGCATGTGGTGGTGTACCAGATTCCAGTCTCAGAGTCGAGAGTTGCGAAATTCCACCCTCAGCCATCTAAGGACATAAAGTCTAATATCTGAGAGGGTGCACTCTGGGAGACCAGAAAGGGGACAGAGGTGCCATCAGCCCTGTTGTTATGACATTACATCATAGAGGTGTTTATATGAATAATGATATTTTGTAAATAAAGAGGAGAATAAGTGTAATTTAGCTATAATAGTTAAATAAAAAGCACAATTTCCTCCCTGACACTTGTGAGTATGTGAGGAAAGCAACAAGGGGTAGGTATAGAAAGGAAGTGTGCGAATGGTAGAGGTTATAGTATTTCCCCAGATAGATGCCAAATATGTAGAACAAGGCCTGATACTTTCAAAGCATGAAGCTGAAATTTGAGCTGCATGTATTTCTTTATTAAACATGGTAAATCAACCCTGCCTGATTAAACAAAACACTACTAACATAATTAGTCACTTTAATATAGGAAAATTGGTTTAATCATATGAGTTTCAGCAGCCAAAAATCTGGCTTTGGTAACTATTGTAAATGCATAGTTCCAAATTTCATGGCAATCGATAAACTATTCTGCATATGAACAGTAGGGATCTGATTCATTTGGGTCTCTGCAATGTAGACCTTATGAATATGAGAAACCTTACAACCACATTCCATGTCTAGAAAACTTTAAAAAATGGCTAACATATTTTTATTAGATTAAGCAGCTTAACAAAGAATGTGGTAATTACCAAATGCATGCTGTGTAAAAAAAGATAAAGTGACTTTTTGCGTAGAAAGATAACAGTAGTTGTAGTTTCAGCTAAGCACCTGCAGAGTACTTAGTGAATTTAACAGCTGGAGATCTAGCACACATTTCACTTCTTTGAGTCTTTAATCCTTTCTTCTTGATCACTGACTATGGCGTAATGTAGTATGGTCTTGCTCCAATAACTTATTCTCAGGCCTTCAGATTCCATTTAAACTTTAGGGTCAACATTTATAAAAAGAAACAAGGCAACCACTCAGTTCAACATGTCTGAGCTGGGACAACTGATCTTCTTTTCTCCCCTTCTCCCTTCCACAAAAGCTGTAAGTATAATACCAGTTCCTTTAATATCCCAAGTACCTCCATCTTTTTGCAGCATATCACTACAGACCATTAACAATGAGATACTCTCAAGTAATTAGCTAATATGAAATAATTCCATGTCCTTGAAGATTAACTCCTATGAGATTATCCTAGACAATTAAACTATCACCTATACAAGATCCCAGATATTCCATGGTATGCCAGACCTACATTCTGGCCAAAGTTCCTTAAAATCTTAGCATTCACTTCAGCGGTGTAAAGGTAGAATATCTTCCCAAATGTATGGAATGTGTAAAAGTCATATATGCTGATCTGTTGATATAATTGATATAAAAGTACATGATGTTACTATTATAGTTTTGCAAATATATATAATTAACAATGTTAGACACACTATGTTCAAGTAATAAAACATGAAAATATTAGCCTATATAATAAATCTGCAGAACACTTTTAACTAAAATATTAAATTAGAGTTAGGCTGCTGAGTACAATTCAAGAGAAAATATATAATTGAAAACATCTTTTAAAAATAAAACAAAACACCCCCTAGAAAATTTTCAAGCTGTGGAAAATAAGACAAGGTCACATAAACAGTTTTGACACCAACATTACCACTCAGCTTATACATATGCTCATGCATGTGAGTAGTTTTAATCATTAGTAAGTGAAAACTATGTATCCTAGAGTTAGGAAATTTTTTTAAAAAAACCTTCTAACTTATTTTACTGACATTTCCAAACAAATCCATTACTCAGAAAAAGAATTATGGGTGAAGGGGAATGACCTAAAAAGAAGTTACAATGGAACTCTTACTGCCACCTTAGCTGTGGTAGAGTCACCCCTTGGCTCCAATATAGGAGTGTATGTATTTATTTGTCAAAAGGCTGTAAATTCTCCAGGCTCCTGTCACACAATTTCAGTATGCACTGGGCTCCCATCAGAGTGAAAAAACAACATGGTGTTATACATTAAACACGTAGAGAGAAGAACCTGAAGAACACAAATCATATATTGCTAGCTCAATTTTTCACCCCTGTTCAGAAAGTGACTTGCCAGATTAACAGGCAATATGGTAACAGCAGCTGGCTGAATACTTTCTAGAAAGAAGCCAAGGAGAAGTCCTGAAAGATAATCCCAAACAAACAAACAAACAAACAAAACCCAACAGCAACAAAAAAAACCTCATGGTGCATCTCTCTATAGTCACCCAAGAACAGATCTCTGTATTTAGCAAAAACTTACTATACCTCACAGCCCAACATCCTGATCTGCAATGAATGAGGGTTATTTCACGTACAATGCCAATATACAAGAAAGATGGATGTGTCACTTAACAATTCTATGAAATAAACCATCAAGAACAACATTATCTGACCCTGAGGGTGCTGTTGATTCTGCTACAGAGAACAGCAAGTATGAGCGCAACTCCAAATCAATCAGTGAGATTTATGATAGTCATAAGAGTCAGTCATCAAAAAAATGCACTAAGCACCTGTGGCATCAGCAATGAAGCCCTTATATAAAAAGAACCCCAGAAATGAGAGAGATTTATTTTAGTTCAGTGCTTTAATAGAGGAAAGTAGCTGAAAATGAGTAATGCTAAAGCTTCCTGCCAATCTAGAATAGCAACGAAAACTGGCAAGAATGTATCATCATGCTGTTCCCACCCATTATGTTCTCCCATTATGCTCTTTTAACATTCCTTAGTCCAGAAGAAGGCCTGAGTAGGCTGGATTTCTACATTATCATTTTACGGATGACCAGATTTTTATGTGCTGTAACAGCCAATGGAGAAGCACTGGGAACTCTTCCAAGAACTATACCCATGCTTCATTAGTTTTAATTCTACCTTCAGCTACATAGACAGACAATGCTTGCTTGTGAAAAATTGTTATTCTCTATGCTCAAACAAAGAAACTCTTAGGGCACGTCTTCACTACCCACCGGATCGGCGGGTAGCAATCGATCTATCGGGGATCGACTTATCGTGTCTAGTGAAGACGTGATAAAATCGATCCCCGATGGCTCTGCCATCGACTCCGGAAATCCACCGTGGCAAGAGGCGGAAGCGGAGTTGACTCGCCGCCGTCCTCACAGCCAGGTAAGTCGACCTAAAATACGCAACTTCAGCTACGCTATTCACGTAGCTGAAGTTGCGTATCTTAGGTCGACCCCCCCGTAGTGTAGACCTAGCCTTAGATCTTTGAGCATTTGTAGTCAGTTCCAACAATATATCCTGTTTCTCAGTTGAAACATAGACATTTGTGATGGCCTCTGGAGTCCAACAGGCTGGTTGTGGCATTCAAACTTTTAATATAAGTCATTTATATAATTGCAAAGTGGCAATGAAACTACCGGCTGTAGATACAAATTTACAGCCAGGAATATCAGTGATTAAATAGACAGCATTATCATTGTCACTTTTATTGGAAGCACAGTTGTGATAACGAAATTAGTCAGATTTTCATGAAGAAACATCCAAGTTTGGGTTACGATTGTCTAGTGGCAGTATATGCATATCAGGAGGATAACCAATGAAGCCTCAACAACAACAAAATACCCACTTAGGATTTTTGCATTTTAGTAGAGCTCTGTTAATTAATAAAAATGGTCTTGAAACTAAGGTGGACAACAAAACCTTAAAAGCCATCTGTAGTGGCTGATCAACCAATTTAAGACAGAGAATGCAATTCAATCCAATGTGCATTCAAACACTGGCCTCTCTGCTAAGCTTGTCAACAAAGACGTCAGTTACTTTATGTTGTCATGATATTTTTGTGCTGTGGACATTGATCTGCTAGAAACTAGACTGAGACCACAAATTCATTTCACATAGACCATCAGAAGGTCACCAGTATCCCTGGACTGTATCTGAATCTATTATCTGGCTGTGAAGAACTCTATAATCTCAATACCAGTCCTTTGGAGTCTTCCAGTCTCCTCTAAACAATTTTCTGAGGAATTTTATTTTTTAAGCTAACCTATGACATATTGCTTTAATGACACCAAAAGACACAGCTCTTATTTTACCACAATCTGTTTTATTTATTTTGGTTTTCACTACTATATAATAAGAGCCTACCCACCTACATAATATTCGCAGTGAAAAGCTGAGTTCTGCAAGCCTTTTATCCTAATGAAAATGCTTGATATCCCAGGCACCATCATTTACCTTAGTTACCACTGTGTTGGTGATGATTTGTTTAACCACTATGGTTGCTATTTTAGTCTTGCGGAACTGTAGGGGGAACTGATAGCAAAATCTATATTTAGGTTATAGAAGTTTCTTTCCACCTTTTCTTTGAGACGATCATGCCCTTCTGCTCTTTGCAGCAGGCCTTTGATATATGGCAAGGAGAATCCTCTTAGGTGACAGAATTGCCTTTTCTTTGTCCAGTGATTTGTCCAAGCTATAAAGTGTTAAAAATTGCCACTTGCCTTTTTTTGTATGGGTTAGTTAGGGAGATGTTGGCAGAATGCCAAAATCACTGAACATTCTCAGGTTTGTGCTACCACCAGAGCAACAGCAGAAGCAGCCTACACTGCACTGGGAACACCAGCAAGTGGCCAGAGCATAGGTGGGGGGGAAGGGAGGGGTCAAAGAGTCAGAACGGGCTGCCCACCACTGTAAACCTTTGGACCCTACATGTGGCCTAGGGGTCCATTTGTCACCCCCTTCCACTGGGTCCTCACAAGAGGCAGGAGCTCCCAACTCCTATGGGGGAGGGTTAGAGAGAGACAGATGGGGGCTGGGTTTCCCCAGCCACATCCTGGACTCATCAATCCATCCACTCTCTGGGAAAACAAGACTTTTCCTGCAACCGTCCAATGTTGTTATTTCTTACAGGGGGCTATTATATTCGCATATGATAAAAAAAATCTTCAAGGGAATTGTGGAAGGAAAACAATGTCCTCACTCTGAGTTTGAAGCAACAAGCCAGAGGCAGCTTTATTTCGAGCAATTGCAATATGCATGGGAGAGTACACACGGGCAGGGGTTCCCCTCCCTGGGCAGGTCTCCCTTAGATAAACAATTAGGGCAAGCATTTATACCTTTTGTTACAGACAATAATGATCAACAACCACATCTTGTTTATACATATTCCTTCTGATATCTTACTTTTCTCAGCAGTTCCTGCTACAGTCTCTATTCCATTCTTATCTACACAAGGTCGAAAACCAGTATCTCTTACAGTTTTTTTGTTTCACTCGCTTTCTACTTGCCCAGGCCCTGCCTGAAATCTCGCGTTATTAGAGCTAGTGTTAGCCTGACTCTTACTTTATTCCTAAAATTTAAGATACCTGCATTCTAATTCCCTGTATCCTTTTCTCTCTTCCACAGAGTTACACACACACACAGAGAAAGTTAGGTTAAAAGAATGATATTCAGGTTCCCATGAGTATTTGTCATGGGTTGCCATAATGTGGCATTTCCTAACTTTTAAGGTCTTGACTTTGCAAATTAAATAACATTCTTTTAACTGTGTGTTAAAGACTAAAAACTGTGTGTTAGGATTGCCAACTTTGTGATATTTAAAACCAGACACTCCAGCAGGAGTGCTGGAACCTTCCTTGCCCTGCCTCTTCCCCACGAGGTGCCGCATGTTCTTCCCAAGGCCCCATCCCCCATTCGCTCCTCTTCTCCCTCTTCCCCTGTCGCTGCTTTTCCTTCCTCCTCCACCCCGTGCCTGGGTCGGGAGGGACTCGCCTCCAGAACTGGGGCTTCGAGCTGTAGCTGCCAGATGCAGGTAGAAGGCATCCCTGGCTCAGTAGGGGCTGGTGCGGGTCCTCTCCCACCCACAGTAACCGGATGTTGGGTGTCCGGTAGTAGCACTGTCAAGTCCCCTTTTGACTGGACTTTCCAGTTGAAAACTGGACACCTGGACACCCTAGTGTATGCGTGTGTGTGTGTGCGTGTACACGTGTGCAGGGCTGGTTTAATCTTTTGTGGGCCCTGGTGCTCGGACTGTGGCTCCGCCCCAGCTCCGCCCGCACTCTGCCCTGAGGCTCTTCCCGCTTGGCCTCTTCTCCCGTGTCTCGTTTAACTCCATGATTTTTAGTGTCTAGCAGAGTAATGAACTTAAGCTCCCAGGCTTATCTTTTGAAAGTGTTGTGAAGGTTTCCTTGGAGCATGAGGACTGATAGGCATAGGCCAGATGTGGAGTGATCAATTTGTGAAAGGTGTTCACCAATAGATGATGGGGTGTTTTTGTCTTTTATCATTTTCCTAGGTGCATTCATTCGAGAGCATAGTGATTCATTACTCTGCTAGACACTATCCTGGACTAACCAGAGACACTGGATTTATAGTTTATTACCGCAATCTGTAGCCCACTAACCCCCTCTTTTTGTTCGATTACTGCAGACATGTTAACCGGCCACTTTACCTCGAACTGTCCCTTACAATATGTGCTAACTACTTATGCTAAACAACCTGTTCCACCTTGCATTTTGAAATGCTCTGGGTAAGCTTGTCTCTCTCACCAGCGGACAGTTCAATAAAAGATA
Organism: Terrapene triunguis; assembly: GCF_002925995.2. Classification (NCBI taxonomy): domain Eukaryota; kingdom Metazoa; phylum Chordata; order Testudines; family Emydidae; genus Terrapene; species Terrapene triunguis. The sequence continues at coordinate 30,344,762 of NW_020664417.1, read as the reverse complement.
TTACCTCACCCACTTGTCTCTCTAAGGCCTTGTCTACACTGCCATTTTACAGCGCTGAAACGTTCACACTCAGGGGTGTGAAAAAACACACCCCTGAGCGATGCAAGTTTCATTGCAGTAAAGTGGCAGTGTAGACAGTACACTGGCGCGGGAAGCTACTCCCCTTGTGGGGGTGTTTGTTTTACAGCTTGCTCTCTCCCAGTGCTGGTGCCGCGACTACACAGCCACGTTAAAGTGCTGCCAGGGCAGCGCTTTAATGTTGGTAGTGAAGACATACCCTAATGATCAAATATGAAGTAACTGAACTTTAAGCAGGGCCAGCTCTAGGCACCAGCAAACCAAGCACGTGGTTGGGGTGGCACATTTTCAGGGGTGGCATTCCGGCCATCTTTTTTTTTTTTTTTGTTTTGGGCGGCAAAACCCTAGGGCCGGCCCTGGCAGCAGCAGCCACCGTGGGGGAGCAGTGCCCACACCTTGTGGCTGGGCCAGGCAGGCTCCGAGCAGGGGACACTAGGGCTGGGGGCCGCCCCACAGGGCACACGGAGCCACCTGCAGGTGCCGCAGGGCGGTCGCCAACCAGCGCCGCAGCCAGGGCTGGGCGAAGCGGCCCGAGCCACCCAGGGACTGCGGCAGGGCGGCCAGAAGCAGCAGCAGCAGTGGCAGGGCCGGCTCCAGGCACCAGCTTCTCAAGCAGGTGCTTGGGACGGCCGTTCCGGACAGGGGCGGCAGTTCCAGGTATTCGGCGGCAATTCGGCGGACGGTCCCTCACTCCGCCTGGGAGTGAAGGACCTCCCGCTGAATTGCCGCTGCAGATCGCGATCGCGGCTTTTTTTAGATCGCGATCGCGGCTTTTTTTTTTTTTTTTTTGGTTTTGGCCGCTTGGGGCGGCCAAAACCCTGGAGCCGGCCCTGAGCAGTGGGGCCATAGAGGGCGGGGTGCTGCAGTGCAGGGCCCGCGTCCCGCTCTCTGGGGCTCCGCTCCCTCTGGAGCTACCCTACCCTGTCTCCTCAGCCCCCTGCCGGGGCGGTCCCCTGGCTCTGCCCTCCTGGGTCCCAGCCAGTCCTGGAGGCAGGATCCTTGGCTGGAGGGATCCTGGGCTGAGGCGCGGACCAGGAGCCCCGCTGCTTACCCCGACCCTGCTGGAGGCGAGGGGGGAGCAAGCAGAGTCAGCACTGGTGGGATGGGGGGAGCCCAGGGCTGGGGCGGCAGGGGGTGTGGGTGAGGGGGGAAAGAGAGAGCCCAGGGCTGGGGTGGAAGGGGGTGCAGGTGGGGGAGGGCACTGTGGGGAGGGGGGTGAGAGCCCAGGGCTGGGGTGGGGGACAACCAAAAATTATTTTGCTTGGGGCGGCAAAAAACCTAGAGCCAGCCCTGACTTTAAGGGCTAGATTCTTTTATTTTTGATAGGTTTTTTTAACACTATTTCTTTAGGAAGTTTTAACAGGTTTACAAATCCTTGCCATGTAAATACCAGAAATAAAACAGTAACAAAAACAATAGGTTTTGAGCTTTTGTTTAAAAAGACATTATACAGTAGTCTGGTCTTCTAGATGTTTGTTTTAAGCACATCTCCTAAAAAAGGGCATCACCCATGAGTAGTCTTAGGAGGCATTGGGCCTCAGAGATTTATCTCTGAATCACATTTTCCTCTCTTGTTTCCTCTTTGTGCCCAGGGGTTAGTAATTTATTGCTAGCATATGCCAGCTATAATATGTCAGTATATATAATATAGCCAATGAATGTCTAATCCCCGCACTGACTCAGCTCCTTTAGGGCAGGTCTACACTACAATCTTAAACTGACCTATGTTAAGTTGACTTACAGGTACTGCAGTAATTACTGTGGTGGCTGATGCCCACACTACCCTCCTTTTGTTGGTGGTGTATATCCTCATTAGCAGCGCTTTCACTGACTGAAGAGGGGCAGTGAGCGGGAGGGGGGAGGCGGGGGGGGGGAGGAGTGAAAGCCCTGGCTCTCAGCTCTGTGTAGCTTGCCACCAGGAGCCCAGCTGCCCCTGGAGCTTTTTGCCTCCCCATTCTCAGGCGGGAGCAAGGGGGAAGCTGACCAGGGCTTCTCACCTCCACTGGAAAGATCCGCGCCTTGAGTCCGTTCAGCTGCTGTGCTCCTGGCAGGAAGTGGGGAGCCAGGATGCTGTGGGGCAGCCTAGCTTGGAGAGGAGACTCGGCAGCAGCCCAGCTGGGGAGCTGGAGCTGGCTTTCTTGTCAATTTTGCAGCTTCACTAGAGCCGTGAAATTGACAACACAGTCAACAGCCAATGTAAGGAACGCAGTGTCTACACAAACAGTGCATCACCCCAACTACACCAATATAAGTCCTACGCCTCTTGTGGAGCTGCCTTTTGTTGACCTAACTTTGCAGCGTAGACCAAGCCTTAGTCAACAAGTGGAGGAATACAGCAATAGCTTGGCCCATTTCCGGCCTCTTACCATGCATTCCTTACCCAGCCATTCCTTAGAGAAAATGGGTGAGTAGCCCCACTTACTTCTATGCAAAGAGATATCCTTGCTTCCATTTCCCCCCTGTGCATGTGTGTAGACTGATTCATAATCTGGCATTAAGTTAGCAATGTTACTATTTTATTCATCATTATTCAGTGGGAAAATTTAGGACCAGTGCTAATTTTTTCCCTTTTCAGTGTGGCCATTTTTGTGTACACATTCCATTGTAATTGTACAAATTGGGTGTATAATTAAGCACCTAGACTGTTTGAACTTCTTCCTCCTGAAGTCCCATCATTAGGCTTAAGAGTAATAGCCCCTTAAGAATAGGACAGCATGAACTTCTCAAAGCTGTGCTTTCAGGCTGCCTGCAGACTCAGGAAGACAGCTACCTCAGTTTGACATTAACTACACTTGATTCATATCTGGAAGGTTTCTTCAGAACCAAAAGGACTAAAGACTTTTTAAAATTATGATGATGTTGATACCTAGCTCTGCATCTGTAGCGCTCTGGAAGATAGATTGCATTCTGAAGGATCTAAATCTGTCATGGGGTTGAATAAGTACCACTGATTTACAGCCTGCAAGGCAAGAGTTTCACACCACTCTGTTAAAATCTATTAACAACAAGCATGAGAGTAGGAAAATTATAATCTTTAAGGCTATCTTTCCCCACTCTCTTTTGTGTGCCCAGTGCAAGCAAGAAATAGCAGAATGTGGTGTACCATTTCAGTTGATCCTAGAGAAAGTTTAAAAAACCCAGACAGCATGTTTCATGAATATGAAGGCACTTACAGTCGAGTGCTCCATTATAATTCTGGGTGTCACAGTATAAAGAGAAAAGTATAGCAATTATGCCAGCTGCATGTCTAGCATTCTTTTGACTCTAAGGTTTAGCCTTCTTATTTTGCATGTTTAATTGTTTTAAGTGGTTCTACATCTGTGAAAAAGCCTCTGTTTATATTTTTGCTTTCTGATGCTCTCTAGAGTTAAAATGACATGATATGCTAAAATATTTCAACCAGGGGAATAAATGCTTTGACACCTGCCCCACTGCACATTCTGCCATATCGTAAACCATAATCACAATGATTAGACTGAATTTTTCCTGTCTGGGTTGTACAGATTTCCTTTTGCTAATTGTGTCAGAAGTATTATCTGATGACACTAAGCATAACTGCAACTGCTATTTCCATTTTGTTTAATGTATCAGGCTATAAAACAAGATTTAGCAATCCCAATATACTGTAGTCCAGAAATCTAATTACATTTACACATAGGATCCCTTATGGATAGCAAGAGGTTTAAAATCACCAATTACTATAATTTGATCTTTGCATCCACACACTACTAATGAACTTTGACAGATCAGAGTTTGAATGACTTCATTCCGATATGTTTTGGTCCCCAAAGTCCCTGGCAGTACATCTTTGGCTGCACTGAATTTGTTCCCTTGACTGAAATGGAGTGTGGCTCCGATAGCAAAAAAGGATCAAGTATGAAATGCTAGTGACCATGTCAACACAATGGATACCTGTTGCTTTTGATTCAACTTTGGCCTTTTTCTGCCAGTATGTAGAGTGATGTAGCCAGCCTCGTCATCGTTGGCTTTTTTAGCCATTCCAGTATGGATTTCTTCCCCTACCCCAATACTATTTTACTGATCAGGTGAGGCCCCATTCATTTCCTGTTGATGCTGGTGACAAAAATCCCATTGGCTCCACTGATGCAGTATCAAATTTCTACTGGTCTCTACATTCATATCGGTGTATAGCAGGAGTGGCCAAACTTACTGAACCTCCAAGCCACATATGACAACCTACAGAAGTTTGAGAGCCGGGGTGCGCCTGCCGGGACTCAGGGCTTCAGCCCCACAGGAGGTGCCTCTGGGGCTTGGGGCTTCAGCCCCGCTACTACTGAAACCCTGAGCTCTGCCAGGCACACCCTGCGGGGCTGAAGCCCCGAGATATCCTCCCTCTAGGCAGAAGTCAGAGGTGACACATGGGGGAGAGCGGGGGGAGGGGGTGTCATGTGCCCCCTCAATTTTTGCCAGGGTTTGCTAGCCCTGCTCAGTCACATAGTGCCACCAAGCCCCCTCCATGCATGGTAGATGCTGGAGTCAGCAAGCTAGGAGCTGCTGTCCTGAGGAGAGGCAGCGGCAAACAGCAGGGTGAGACACTGCTTTTGCTGCTGCCTCTCCCTGTGAGCTAAAGCAGCGGTCCCTCCCTGCAATTCCCAGCAGTTTCTTGCTGCCTATCCACACAGAGCTGGGGGCTGCAGGGACATGACTCAAATTGTGCCCCCCATTCTCAGCAGGCACCAGTCGTCTCTGGCAAAAGGCCCTACCCCCACCACCCTGCCGCGGGGCAGAAGCACCAAGCTTCCCCCTCCCAATTCGTGAGCTGCACTTTAACTGGCCACTTCTGGTGTATAGTCTGATTCTTCACTTGCTTGCACTGTGTAGTCATTCCCACCTGTGCAAAGTGAGTGTACTACTGTTCTGATCAGTCTCACACTGGACCACAGGCTAAATATGAGTCAACAGTATAACACTGTTGCAAAAAAAGCGAACATCATTCTGGATGTATTAGCAGGAGTGTTGTAAGCAAGACACGAGAAGTAATTCTTCCACTCTACTCCGCGCTGATTAGGCCTCAACAGGAGTATTGGGTCCAGTTCTGGATGCCATATTTCAGGAAAGATGTGGACAAATTAGAGAAAGTCCAGAGAAGAGCAACAAAAATGATTAAAGGTCTAGAAAACTATGAGAGAAGATTGAAAAATTGGGTTTGTTTAGTCTGGAAAAGAGAAGACGGAGAGGGGACATGATAACCATTTTCAAATACATAAAAGGTTGTTACAAGGAAGAGGGAGAAAAACTGTTCTTTTTAACATCTGGGTATAGGACAAGAAGCAATGGGCTTAAATTGCAGCAAGGGAGGTTTAGGTTGAACATTAGGAAAAACTTCCTGTCAGAGTGGTTAAGCACTGGAATAAATTGCCTAAGGAGGTTGTGAAATCTCCATCATTGGAGATTTTTAAGAGCAGGTTAGACAAACACCTGTCAGGAATACTAGATAATAATGGTCTAGATAATACTTAGTCCTGCCATGAGTGCAGGGGATTGGACTAGATGACCTCTCGAGGTCCTTTCCAGTTCTATGATTCTACTTTGAGCAATTAAACATCCACATAATGTCCACGGCAGTTGATGATGCCTTCAGACAGTAGTAGTCCCGCAGGATATCATGGATTTCCAAGTTAGGATTTGGGTTCGTGTCCAGTGATGACACTACAGTATTCCAGAAAGCTATTGAATCATGACAAGTGTCAGCCTTCAAATGAGTCCTTAAACTGAGGACCTCTCTGCCCATCTGTTGTGGCTCTTGATGTGGAAGATAAACATTCCATGGCACTGTTTGAAAGAGTAGATGTTCTGGTCAATATTCCCTTGCTCAATAAAACAGATTCTATTTTTCCTATGGCTGTGTGCTCCATTGAGTGCATAATGATATGAATGCTCCTGCCTACATAATCTCTCCATTGCCAACAGTTAAGTATTTTATAAAGTGCTTTAAGAAGCTATCATAATTATGAAAGGTGCTATATAAAACAAAATCTGTTTTGATGTATACTTCATTCCTAGATTCAGCCACATACCGTTTAAAAGTCCCCATTAACATCACGCAAAATGGCTTTATAGCAAACCAAAAACCAACTAAATTGGGGACTAGTCACACAACCTAGCTTCTTTCCTGACCCAGCACACGCCTTCTTCCATTCCTCAATCTCCAGGATTCCGTCCTTATCATTAGACTTCTTAAATGGGGCCCCAGGCTGCCTTTGGGTCTTTCTAGCAATTGCACACTAGAAACTGTGGGTCTGTAATGGGGTCGTACATGGTCTGGTTTCAGACCCAACTGCTGCTTCAGTTTCCCATGTCAGCAAGAAGCCATCAGCTCCCATGCTGGTTAGGTCACTCTCCAGCTATATCACAAAAATGCACTCCTTCCCAAGTTAATCAAAACCCCAAAAGTAAACACAACCCAGTCTTCCACCCCAGGTTCTTGCCAGGAACAAGAGGGTCTGTCTGAGGATCTGTCCTCTTCCACCACAGCCTTTAGCTCTTCTCTTAGGTTCATGTCACAGCCTTCCTGGGCTCCAGTCAGTCCCTTCAGCTTCTCCCTTATTAGCAGGGTTATCTCGACCATCTCACAAGGTGGCAGCATAGGGGGAACCTACCCCCACCGTTGGTTACCATCTCTTGGACCCTAAATTATTGGGTTAGCTGCTCTATAACTCAAACTGACCTGCTTTTCCTTCCCAAGGCTTCTTCTCTTCTCTTTTACTAAGCACAGGCTGCCCTCATATTCCCAACAGCCTGGCACATTCTCCCCCTTGTCACGGGACCCCTACGCTCCTTCCTCATGTAAGGAGGATGCTAAACCTGGCACAGATGGAGCTGAGTGTCTAACATCCTTCACTGGCCAACTCACTTTGTGACAGGGCTCCTTCTCCAAAAATGTTCTGCACATACCACCTGGCCATATTTAAATGAGACGGTGTCTATATTTTAACGAAATACGCAGCTTTCCCCCCTACTTTGGGCAGCCAGAAACCACACTTAGTCCAATTCATTTTAATGTCGATACAAGGCATGTTTCTATTTGTTTCCATAAATACTCCACTCTATGGGTTTTCAATGATGATGGTTATGCTTTTTATATTTAAATAAATAAATTAGTGCTGTAAATTGCAGCACATGCCTTGTGTAGAGTAGCACAGAGGTACGGTGGAGTGACACAGGCTAATTTCACACCCTTCATGAAACTTGTATAATTTGTCGCCAGCTCTCATGCAGCAAGTCATCATTTGCATTGGGAATAAAGGGTTGAAGCCACAGTAACCAATGGTAACTCACAATATAAGCAGTGCAAAATCTCATGGCGGGAGTGAAATTAATAAGCTCCTGTCACTACTGTGTGCTGCAGTATCAAGACATAGCAGACAGCATTGGCTTTACAGGGGGGAAAAACCTTTCACAGCAATACCATCACGTCCATTTAATCAAACAAAAATGCAATAACAAGGGGCATGGGAACAAAGATGATGCTTTTTACACCCAGAGTATTTAATTCAGATCTTTAGGATGTTAAGAGTTGATTTTTAATTAAATATGGGACAGTTTAAATCCCTTCTTAGAAAACAGACATGCTACAGTGATTATTTAGATGAGCAGGAAGGAGGTCTGTTTCTTCTATAATGGAATAAATATAACTTTTATTAATTATTGTACTTCTTATCTGTCCTCTTTTAAAAAGTTTTCAAGTAATTAAAAACCAAGGGGCAGATTTTCAAAACATTACCTCTATTTATGCACATTCTAATTTGCATGTTCTCTCACTTAAGTAAGCCATTTTATGCACTGTCAGTTGTCTGTGCAAAAAATGGTTTACATATACATACAAAGCAAAATGAGGTTTGCACATACACATTCTATCATATGTGCTCACTAGATAATTTGCAAAAAAAAAGTATGTGCAAACAATTACAGGAAGAAAGATACACACACACACACACACACACACACTCCTATACCCCTCAGGCCTCTTTGAAAAGTTGCCCCTAAGAAGGTGAACTGATCAATTGTTATTATGCAGTCAGTGTTCAGCACTAGAAGATTTTCAGATCATATAACTGATGGTATTGGTGATGTTTACGAAGTATAGAAATGTGGCTGATACAAAGATATGATTTTTTTTCTGAGAATTCTCAAATGTTCTCATTTAGAAAGTTTTTCACAAGGAGAGAAATATATTTCTACATATATTGAATTTAAATTAAAGAAAAATTAACTTGTTTAGCATCATACCTTTTTAATATGCATATATGTATTATGTTTTTCTCATTGAGGAAAATTGATTAGTATATTTATTAAATAATACAGAGCTTCCCTGAATATCTGTTACAGCATAAGGCACTACTATTTGGAATCTCAGTTCATTAGTCTCTAGACTCACTCCCAGCTCCCATGGGGAGGAAGAGTGAGCTTCATGTCCCTGGCTAGTGACACCTCTAGCTGATCCAGAGGTAGTGTTGATGGAACTCAGAGAATGTTTTCTTCCAGTCCTCCTTGATGAGAAGGAGTCTCCACCATGTAGGACCTTAAAGGGGGGTTCTTGGGATTCTTTAAAAGGATCCCTTCCTGTAAACGAATCAAACTGGTCCATAAACATTGGATAGACCTCAAAACAGTTCAGAAGTTCAATCTGGTTAAAGTTCAGATGACTAGCTCAACAATCTGAGCCTCATCAGCCTTAGCATGACTAGATATTTCGATATTATTGGGACTGTCTCGATATTAGGGGCTTCTTCTTATATAGGCAACTATACCCTCTGCTCCCTGGGAAAAAAAACAACAGAGGGTCCTGTGGCACCTTTAAGACTAACAGAAGTATTGCAGCGTAAGCTTTCGTGGGTGAATGCCCACTTTATCAGGCTTGCGTCTCATGAAGTGGGAATTCACCCACGAAAGCTTACACTGCAATACTTCTGTTGGTCTTAAAGGTGCCACAGGACCCTCTGTTGCTTTTTACAGATTCAGACTAACACAGCTACCCCTCTGATACTTGGGGAAAAAAAGTGTCCCAAATTTTCACACTTGCTATCTGGTTACCCTAATCAGCCTGCAAAATAGGGCTGGAAATATTATAAGGTAAGGTTTTCTCATGAGATATCTGGCACATCCTGATTTTGCTGGAAATACCATGAGAACAACCTTTGTTATGGTCCCTTGGCAGCTCTGTTCTGGTTTTGGCAGGAACTAGGCATTGCAGACATACATGAAAATGAACAATAATTATAATAGTAGTATCACCAACAATAGCATTAACCATTCTTGTTTAAACGTAAATGATGTGCAGGTAAGGTTCGGTATTAGTTTTGGGTGAAGACTGGAGTACTTATGTTTCTGAACAACTTTTCCCATCCCCTCTATTTCCCCTCTCTGTCCCCTCTTCATGGGCAACTACAACCCGCACCCCTTACCATTAATGGAGTTTGGAACACATTAAGGGGAGAATACTCCAGTAAAAATTATCCACTCATTTTCAAACCAGCATTCAGAATGATGCTAGAAATGGATAGTAATAAACAGAGAGAGTGTCTCACGTTACCCATTGAGGTATTACCATATATACGCGTTCATTAGACCGTTCATTTATAAGCCAACCCCCCCAAGATGGATAGGTAAAAATAGCAAAAACTGTATGACCCTTTCATAAGCCGACCCTATATTTCAGGGGTTGGCAAACTTTGGCTCCTGGCCCATTAGGGTAAGCTGCTAGCGGGCCTGGAGGTTTTGTTTACCTGGAGCGTTCACAGGCACAGAGCCCCTCAGCATCTAGTGGCCGCGGTTTGCTGTTCCCAGACAATGGGAGCTGCGGGAAGTGGCACCACTGAGGGGCTCTATGCCTACAGACGCTCCAAGTAAACAAAACGTCCCTACCCGCCAGTGGCTTACCCTGACGGGCCGGGAGCCAAAGTTTTCCCTGCTATATTTTAGAAGCTGGCGTCAAAAGAAACACTCAAAAGTTTTGCTAGAATTATTTTAATGTAATCTAATGAAAAACCTGTTGTTGTTATAATAATAACTGAACAAATATGTATTCACCTTCAAAATTACAGTCAATATTTAAAATCAGTAAATGGATATTTAAAACAAGTAACCTAGAACAATATGAGACTTTAAAAAGTCTTAAAATCCTTCAAATTGAATCAGTCTCTGATTCACCAAACGGTTCATGAAACTCAGCTTCAGTCACAGCTGCGCCTGCATTGTCATCGTAGATGTTGGCAGTGTCGTCTTTAGACTCAGATTCCTTCTCATCATCAGCCTCTGTTGTGTCATCATCAAATATGGCATCATCTTCTGACCCATTTAGTGTATTGCTGATACAGCATTTCCTAAATGATTTTTCTATCATTTCCGAGGGAATGGACACCCACGCATCCTTGATCCAGTGGGCAACCAGATTGATTTCGGGCTTCATAAGATGTCCGTCTTTTGTCAACTTCGCCATGCCTGAGCACATCCATTCAGACCACATTTTGCATAGCCTGTCTTTAAAGGGTTTGTTCAGGTAGACATCAAGCGACTGTAGAACTGAAGTTAAGTCTCCAGGTATTACAGCCAGGTATTACAGCCAGGTATTACAGTTTTCATATTTTTGGCCACATTTTTCACCTCATCCATCTTGTGTGCCCTGAACATGTCCCAAATGAGGATTGCAGGTTTCTTGAAAAGTGCTCCTGGTCTCTTATTCCACACTTTTCTCAGCCATTCAATAGTCCCACTTTCATCCATCCATCCCTTTTCGTGTGCACGTATGATGACACCAGCAGGAAATTTCATGTTTTTAAGCAAGGTTTTTCTTTTAAAAATAACAATAGGAGGGAGCTTTGATCCATTTGCCAAACATGATAAAACCACCGTAAAATGGATTTTTTCATGGCCAGTGGTTTTAATTAAAACTGTTTTTTCACCAACACCGGTTACCGTTCTGTTGTTCGGGAGATCGAATGTCATCGGTGTTTCATCCATATTTCCTATTTGTGATAGTTCAAATGCATATTCCTTTTGATATTTTATAATAAATCTTTGGAAAGATTCGATATTTTCTTCCAGATCTCTTGGCAGCTTTTGTGTTATCTTTGTTCGCTGACGAAGACATGACGGTTCATGAAGCGAGTACACCAACCCACTGATGCGACAAACATTGATGGCTTTACTGACTTGTATTTGTCGTCTTGCGATATTTGCAGAGCACGCAGACCAATTCCAGCTCTAGTGACAATGTACCCATTTTGTCGACATTCAACAACCCAATTATTGAGATCTTTCTACAGGTCAGGAAATGAAGTGCACCTCGTTGGACATTTTTTCTTGCTTCTTGGCATGTCTTTTAGTGTTGTTTTATTTTTTTGCCATTCTCTTACTTGCTTCTCATTGATACAGAATTCACGAGCAGCGGCGCAATTATTGTTTGCTTCTGCGTATTCAACAACTTTAAGTTTGAACGCAGTGTGATAAGCAGACCTTTTTCTTTTGATTTCACCATTGTTCATTTTAAATACTAGTATGAAAATAGATTATTATTATTGTAGTTATAGATTTTGTAAGACTTTATATAGGAATGTCACCTGTTTTATCACTGTCAAATTATTATTGTTCTTTGTATTTCAAAGCAGCCCTGTAGATTGGCATGTCTGTGGGGATAACAGGCTATTTCAATTTTATTAGAGATTCCATCGATTCTGCACATTATATTTTCATATTGGCGCGAGACTTATGAGGTCCATTGCATGAAGAAATGCACAAAGAGATCAAATTACACAGTAGTGGACTGACACAGTACTATTGTTCATTGTATTTTGCTGATTGGCTTGTAAGGTGTAGCATTTTGTGAAATGCATGGGTCAAATGTCATGCAGATCTGCAGCACTGCTCTTTTAGTATTCCTTTCAAGCCAATCTAGTCCACTAAACAAAGCCTTTGCAACTTTAAAAGGCTGCAGCATTGACATCAATAAATGGGTTGGCAAACTGGCTCCCAGCCTGTCAGGCTAAGCCGCTGGCGGGTCGGGACGTTTTGTTTACCTGGAGCATCTGCAGGCATGGAGCCCCTCATCTCCCTGTGGCCGCGGTTCGCCGTTCCCAGCCAATGGGAGCTGCGGGAAGTGGCCGCAGCTCCCATTGGCTGGGAACAGCGAACC
>NW_020664417.1:30312532-30332133 GCF_002925995.2 Terrapene triunguis | reverse complement strand
TGTAGGGATATTAAAGAAGGTACTAACAGTGATTCCCCCAAGTGACAGTGACCCCCTCATAATTTGTCCCACACACTTTAAAATCCAGTTTCACCAAGTACAAAAATCTCTTGGGTCTTCTGTTAAAACTTGTAAGCTATTGTCTGTAGAAACCATTGATTAGATCTATCCTGTGAAAGATACTTTACTACTATGTAAAACTTACAAACAAGTTAACTGACTTTGTTCTTGAAGTAATTGATACAATGTAAACAAACACTGTAAGCTGTTAAGTGACTTTCACTTCATTCAAGGGCTCCTAGGACAGACCCCCCCCCCCACCCTCTGTGATTAAAGGGCCGGGAGCCTCAAATAAATTAGCACACACTCTGAAAGTGGTGGAGACAGTAAATTAAAATATGGTTAAGGTATGGAATGTATGCTGATGAATGCTTGATATACATGGATGGTTAGGGAGGTGCCAGCCTAGAAAAAAAGTATCCATCGGCCGAAGAATGTGTCAAGTGGATAACCAGAAACCCCCGGAGGGTAAACTGGAATCCACCCCATCACCTGGAAGGATGAGAAACACAAACTTTGGACAATGTGGAGCCACCAGGAATGTGCCACTTTGGACAGGAATGTGTGCCATCTGCTGATTGAGTCAGCAACAGCAGGATAAAACAGCTCCCATAAACTAACATAGGAATTAATTCCTATAAAAATGGACTCTAAAGACTGATGACTTTGAGTCTCTCTGCCAGCCTCCAGGAGCATCAGATGCATCTGACACAGACTCTGCTCCATCCTCATGACCAAGCTACCTGGCCAGTAACTTGGCATGAGCAACTTCTAGGCTGGTAACTATAACTCCTATACAGAACTTGAATGAAAGATTGTGTGAATGAATCTCTCTCTCTCTCTCTCTGTGTGTGTGTGTGTGTGTGTGTGTGTGTGTGTGTGTGTGTGTGTGTGTGTGTGTATAAGTAATAAGTAGTCAAACAACGTTGTTTACTTTTATCTTTTGCTTTATCATTATATTTACAATAAATGTGGCATCTTTGCCTTATCCCTCTTAATAAGATCCTGCTGGTTTTTATTCTATTGGTATAACAGCACTGAAGTCAGTTCTTCGGGTTAACAAAATGCCAGACCACCTAGGCCTAAAAACATTCTATTTAGAGAAGTCTGTTTATGTAGCATATTTTATTCATTTATTTTTACGTGATTTTTATTAAGGACGTTTTCTTGAAAACAATGTCTTTCTTTATTTCTAAGTCAGTTATCTGTCTCTGCTGCTTATTTCTGACAGAATTATGGCTTCAAATGATGAAGTAGCAGAAACAGATGAACTCCTCAGAGAAAAGGCTCCTGTTTTTATGCAAATATTTTCTGTATTTCTCTTGTGCATTTTTAAAAATATTGTGAGGATATCTGCTATTATAAAGAGCATTGTTTTTCAGTAGACTTTGTTTCAAAGTTTCCCATGAGGTCTCAGTGGGTCTTAAGTTTTTTCTCCTTCATCTTTAGAACCGGAGTTTTAAATGTGACATCAAGCCTGTCTTTCAAAACCACCCCTCCTCACCCCCCAAAAACAAAACCCCAAAAGCATGTGGAGTTTTACCATGCTCCTGTGACTATTTTGGGCGGGTGTCTATTTTGATTGAAAACTTGTTAAAATAGTACTTGTGAATTGGATGCATCTGTCCTGGTCTGTTTTTTAAAGGAAATCTTAAGACTGAACTAGTGACCACTGAAATAGTTGGTGGCCCAATGGCCTGAGTATTTCACGGATGTAAACACCCAAGAAGATAAGTATAGTTCAATGAATTGCTTCTATCCAGCTATGCAACTGAAAACCTTGCCCTTGTTGATGCAGCAGAAAGTTTTCACCAATGATATTGCACAAGTGAGAACGCTTAGTATGCCAGGAAAATCCAATAGCACCCCAGTCCCAAACCTATTTTGATAAAGTGGTATGGTATAGGCAAACAAACATAGCAAGTACATCATGACCCTAGAACTAACATTTTATATAGTTCTGAAGATGATTTGCCTCTGAGATTGAATCCGTTATACTCATTGGTCTAATTGTATGCTATGTATGGCTGATAAGCTATTATCCCCTTCTGACTAAATTTGGTGGCTCCAGTTAGGAGGAGAAATTGGTGACAGTTGGGTATTTCTTTGGTGTAATCTTCTTTATTTCCAAGAGATGCATGAAGTCCTGTGTCTCAACATAGAAGGAATCAAATAGCAGGAAACCGCTTACTCTGCTCATAGCGCCAAGAAGGTGTGATGTGTGGGGTTTTTTGTTTTTAAAGCCTGACCCAAAAACCTCTCCCTAGGTTTCTTCCAAGGTTATGCACCATGCTTTCAGCTGCTCTTTCAGGCTGTCTGTTTTCTCTGGTCCTCTAGTTCTGCCTTTCCTCATACACACCCCTACCCAAAACAATCCTCAGCAAAGTTGGTAAGTGGGCTCACATTTTCCTGTTATCTTAGGTAGGGGCTTATGCTTAAATTTATTAGGTGAAAACACACCCTTCAATTATCAGCCTCAATGAGGGTCAACTGCTTTGATAACAAAGTTTCACCCATCTCATAACACTATCTGTGGAGCTACACTTCTTACCACATGAGAGACACAGGACCAAGTGACTTTCAGCAGAACATAACCGTTCCTCTGATACCTTAAAAGGCATGCCTTATATGTGAGATCACGATTATATGAAAATGAAGAATATGGGGGCTACAGTACACTCCCCCAAAGTATAGCATATCACACATAGTCTGTCACCAAAACTGTGCATCAGCCCCAGGAATTCTAAGTGCAAGCGGTTTCCTTTAAACACAGTGGTTTTCAGTCGTTCTAGAACAGCTTTACTTCTCTAGAGGTAAAAATTGTAGCTGAACTATGTAGTTCAATCACTATCCAATACTCCCTGTGGTTTGTTAGAATAATAAGGGTTGTCTTAGGAACAAACTGAAAGAGAAAACAAGGTTTGTACACTGTGTGAAACTTGATGCAACTGAATCAGTTGCCTTTTTTCAGGTAAAATCTGTAAATACATAAAATGAAATCTTTTACAACATGCTATGGGCCTTCCTCTTTAACAAGCTTACTCCTATTGAATATGCAATAGGACTTTCCCCAAAAGGACACTCATGGCATAAAGTATTACTCGAAGAGTATGGATGGCATAAATATGCCTTTAATTACTTCTATCGGTTCTTTCTCTGCTATATCACAGAAGTCTCTGCACAGGTTACTACAGTGTTTCAAAGGATGTAGAAATCCCCCACTGTTACCAAATGTTTGGTGCAGTAGTTATGGGGAATGTGTGCTAGTGATCTTCTGCCCCTTCCTCGCTGGGAATCTCTTTAGGATACAGAGGTCATAATGACCAGTAGCTGAGAACTGATATAGCTAAACTTGGCTTATATTGTGAGGGAGCGCACTGAGACCAATTAAGAGGGGTTTGTTTGCTTACCTTTTTTAAGTAGACCGTAAAGCTCACTTTTTGGAGGCATATATACCCAATAATATCTGTGATTCAGAAGGAAGTACAAAGCCTTCATGTTGCAATAGAAACTAGACAGCTATCAAATCAGTTATTGAAAGTATTGCATTAATTTTTTAGCAACTAATGAGCAAACTGCTTTTAAGGAATGTGACAATTTCCAGAGCCAGTGTCTCTGCACATCAGGTACTATCTGAAGTAGTAAAACACTACTTGCAAGAAGTGATATGTTAGCTTTCTATCACATGTATGTAAACTGCCACTAAGCCAGACTGTACCTAATGACAGAGTTTGTCTCCGATTTTGGGGGGGGGGGGGGGGGGAAAGGGGAGGGAGAGTTGTACTGAATGATCATGATGATAAATATCAAGATAACTTCCTGTGTATGCCAACAGCAGCAGTGTCACTCTCTCAGTAGATTTGAGGAAAGAGGTGATATTTGACATTGTTTCCTTTAGCTGAAATGTTTAAATCTAGCAAAATGGGTTTAATATTTAAAATAAATATTGTTGCACATGGCTCACAGAAGCTTTGATTTCGACACTGCTATGGTATAGGCCAGAGGAATGCTAACCACTCTGACAGAGTGCAGGGAGTGAGCATTGGAGTTTGCACTCTGATCACTTTAGAGACAGAAGCTGATGGGGGGGTGGGGGAGGAGGAGGCAATGATCTAATCAGACTGGTTGTCTGAGTGGGGTAAAAACTCAATTGGTCCCAATAGCCCAATACTAATAAGAGGCATCAGAAGGAAGTGCAAGAAGGAGAGAGAGAGGGGAATGGGCTAGCTGGGGCTAGTGTGTCAGGGCTCAGAGTAAGGAGACTTCTGTTCCCTCGGATCCTGGTGAGAGGGCCAAAAGCTTGGCTAATGTTGTAAATAGGCTGTTGCATGGAAATTGTAGTGATGTTGGTAGAGGGAACTAGAAACAAAAGGTCAGTGAGTGCACATCTGGTGGAGCTTTTGCAGGGAAGAAGATGGGGGGGGGGGGGGTGTTGCTCCAAGGTAGTGACATAAAGACCATGAAAACGTAACCTGATTCAAAAACCTGACATTAGTTATGGCTCTTTCACCCATTCCTTTATTTGCAGCTATTGCTGCCCCCCTTCTGAAGTGATCACAAACTTGGGGCCTTGCAAGTCAGTTTCCCATTTGGAGGAGAAATTAGTGATGTAGAGTTGAGTATCCTAGTGTAATTTATTTAAATATAACATATACAAATCCTTTTCCCTTGAATACATAACTCTTTCAAAAAATATCTCTGGCCCTGCTGCGTTGTCCTATGAAGCAGCTGCTTTGGGGGTGGGGGAGGTTTGTCTCTAATGCGTGCAAAAAAACTCAAAACAAATCCAGCTGTTTAAACTGTCTTATACCCCTCTTTGTCCTTAACTTTACACCTGTGAAACACCAAGTCCAGGGCTATCCTCAGACTGCAAGACCTGGAAAAAGGTGACCAACCATTAACCCTTTTTGTAGATACTCTGACAAAAAGGAAGCTCACAGTTCTAATGGCCCAGACGAAGAATTGTGCTGTAACCCACACAATGCCCTTAACAATAGTGATTACTAGGAGTCTGACAAAACACTCTTGTCAGAAAATGTGTATTAATCAAAACTTCTGAGGGAAACCCCATCATATAATTTTAGGACACTTCATGAGATATGAAACCCCCAGATTCAAGTCCCTGCTTTGCTGATTTATAGCAGTGACTTCAACCTGACTCTCCCACATCCCAGCCACTACCACTGATGTCAGTTAAACTTATCTCACACAGGGGTGTGAATAAGCCCTGAGCGACATAAGTTACACCAACCTAAGTGCAGTTGTGGATAGTGGTATGTCGGCGGGAGAGCGTCTCCTGCTGACCTAGCTACCTCCACTCATTGGGGGTGGATTAATTAAGTCGACAGAAGAGCGCGCTCTCCCTTTGGCTTAGAGTCAGGTATGATGGAAGCTCTCAAAGTGGGGAAGGGCCCACTGGCACTCAAACCATGACCACTTCCGCCTGAGCCCCCTGCCCTCGCATCACCTCTTCTCCCCAAGACCCCCCCTCCTGACTCACTCCCCTCTGCCCTCCCCCTGTTTCTTGCCCTTATGGTCGGTAAAAAGTGATGGGGCCACCCCCCCATTCCAGTGCTCCTGATTAAAGTGGCCACACTAGAGAGCTTACAGTGGCACAGCTGCATCAGTACAGCAGTGCCGCTGCAAGCTTTCTAGTGTAGACATAGCCGTATACAAAGTGGAGCAACCTCAACACTGGAGAGACCTACCCCAGAGTACCCCATAGCATGGCAGTCAGGCTTCTGAAAAAGTGGGAGACCCAGGTTCAAGTTGTTGCTCCAAATTAGGCAGTGTAGGGACTTAAACTTAAGTCTCCCAGTGAATGCCCCGGCACTGTGTTGTTGGCTATTCTGGGGTGACTGTCTCATGTCATTTCATGAAAAACTTCAAAAGGTCATTTTGTTCCAATGCAGAACAAACACAAATTTTGACTTTTTTTCTTCTTCTTCTTCAAAATAGTAATCTTGTTTTCCTGACAGCCCTACTTAACAGCTGCATGGCCTCTAACTTTTTTTTTTTTTTAAGGAGAGTCTCCTCTGTGGTGCTTGTATGTCAATTGCTCCTAATATGCAAACTGTTAGCAGTTTTCTCTGTAACACTGTTGATGAGTTCTGCCCTGTCTCCACTATACAGTTGTTTGCAGTGTTGTAGCCGTGTTTGGCTCAGGATATTAAAGACACAAGATGGGTGAAGTAATATCTTTTCTGGGATCAATGTCTCTTGGTGAGAAAGACAACAGAAGTTGGTCCAAGAAATATTACCTCAACCTCCTTGTTTCTGCACTATACAGTTTATTTCACTCTTCACTTTTAAACTGCCAAGAGGAAACTTTGCTTTGGTCAGGAGGCCATCTGACTAAAGTTCAGAAGAAGTGGCTTCTGGTCAAACGGTATCCTGAGAGAATCTGATTACTTTATTTCTTCCATGTGTAATTACAAGGTAATCCTGGAGTCTTCCAGTTCCACCTCTTCTTCAGGAAGACCGTGGTGGTCATAGGATAGAGGCCCATGCAGGACAATTGACTTCTAAGGCTCCAGGACTGTGGTGGTAACATGCCTCATGCAACTAAGCATCATGGTTGCTGTTAGCCCATTGAGCTGAAATTTTGAAATGACTGGAGTTCATAAAGAAATCATTAACTATACAGCTTTATGGATTTATACATACTAAACTCACTCCATGGAAACCAAAACAACAGTTTATCATAGATTCCCTAACAGTAAGAGGGTACTGTAGACTACCTCCAGTTTATCAAGTACATAAACCACTCATCCAGGTGGTTAAATATTCTCTAAAACTGATACCAAGACCACTGCTACCATTTCTGTGAATGGGGGACGAAGAGCTCTGGAAGGTTGGATGTTGCCTTCAGAGCAGGAACTAGCAAGAGTTTGCACCATTTTATTTCACCAGCTGAGCCAGAGGGCAGGAAAATAAAATCACTGGCATTACTTAAAGATACAATAGCTATATTACAATGTGAAACTTGTATTACAAAAAAGTCTGTAGAAGGAAAAAGTAGAGCATATAGGCCAAATATAAGACTTGCATACGCCACTTTGAATCAAGGGAAACGAGTCCAGATTTATACTTCAGTAACTGCATTCATAATTTGGCTCCATTTCAGTGCAATCCCTGCTTGGAACATATACAAGTGGCCACAATGGAGATCTGACTAGCTGAATCCGAGGCCTGGTCTACACTACAGAGTTAAGTCGGCACAAGGTAGTTTATATTGACTTAACTATGTAAGTGTCTACACAAAAATTTCGCTCCTGCTGACATAACAGCCTGCTGTGCTGACTTAATAACTCCATCTCTCCAAGAGGTGTAAATTTTAATGTGAATGCAGTGTCATTGTAGACACTGCATCATTTGCATCAACTGTTACTGGCTTTCAGAAGTCATCCCCAGG
Organism: Terrapene triunguis; assembly: GCF_002925995.2. Classification (NCBI taxonomy): domain Eukaryota; kingdom Metazoa; phylum Chordata; order Testudines; family Emydidae; genus Terrapene; species Terrapene triunguis. The sequence goes on along the minus strand of NW_020664417.1, from coordinate 30,324,659 downwards.
GGCACCATTTCAGATTTGGGGGTGGGGAGGAGGACTTGGGCACCTGAAAATTCTTGGTTTTTTGCAGATAACTTAGATACAGTGCTCCTGTCAGATAATTCCTGCCAGATTTCTAATTTCTATGTAAAGAAAGAAAATTAAATATTAGACCAACTCAGCACTAAAAGTAACATGTTCTGACAACTTGTGTCAATTCACTTAAGGGACACTGGTTAGGTTTAAAAATGTAATGTATATTCTTACTTTGTTACTAACTCTTGAATACAACAATTGTAGAAAAATCTAGATTACTTTCTATCACTTTTTTGCAGTTCATCAAGTTTGGGAATAGATCATTTAACTTTTGGCAAGGCCCCCTGAATTTATACTGCACCTGCCTGGGGCTCTAGGGGTGTTACCTCACTACAAATAACAGACTAGAAACTGGCTTTAAACAGGAGTGAAACTAATACTTTCAAGTCACTTTCATAGTATTGCCACCCCCAAATGTTCAAAAATCATTAATCAGGCTCACCAAAAATCATGAGATGGGTTTTGAAATAATGATCATCTAAAAAATAATAGATTTGGTGTTCTTTTTATTTACATTCTGCTTTTTTGAGCCTTTAGGGTGCACTGGGTTCACATTTTAAAGCTTTCTCCACAGCCACAAGGGCTAGAAACTTCATTTTTCTTTAAGAATTAAGGCTGAAATAATCACATATCACTTGACTGAAGGAGCTGGGGCTTCAAAGAAAATAATAATCATGAGACTCATGATAAAATCATGAGACTCGGCAACACTGCTTTAGGGTGACCAGACAGCAAGTGTGAAAAATCAGGACGGGGGTGGGGGGGTAATAGGAGCATATATAAGAAAGACCCCCAAAATCGGTACTGTCCCTATAAAATCAGGACATCTGGTCACCCTACACTGCTTTCACTTCTGTTTAAAGGCTAGTTACTTTCCAGAAGGGTCTTAAACACCCTACAGTGATTGAGTTGCAGTTTTCACAGGAGAATATTTTAAATCAAACGCCAACAAAATTCCAGATTTTCATGTTGAGAAAAAAGTTCAGACTTCAGAGCTATATCAGAGCCACTGGTGGCAGGAAAGGAAGAATAACAAACCTGCACAGGAGCTCTGGGCAGCTCTTCCTCTTGAAAGAAAGTTGGAGGATCAAATCTTCTAGTCCTTAATCAAGTAAAACTTCTATTGCCACAGTGCCTCCACTAACAGATATTCACATCATAGTTAACATGTGGTCAATAAATATCTGAGCCATCTTCTCCAGAGTTACACATCTTGTGTGCAGTGGCTCAGGGGCTGCATTTTCTGTCATATTTTGAACAGTGCTGAGCACACAATAGTGCCCAGTGAATACAAATCATAATAATCGTTGACTTTGTGGACTGTGCAGATGTAATTTGTTCTGGCATTGGCCTGAATACAGCTGAAATCCTAAGAATTTGCGGCATAATCACATCTGATACTCATATGACACTTTCTCATTCCTTCTTTTCTCAAACTCAGAACAAAAGATGACGAAATAAAAAGATTTTCAGTTAAAAACTAAAATTGCACAGAAGGCATTGCTGTACAACCTAGCCTGGGGCAGAATCTGCCACCCATTGGCGGTTTAAGTGCTCTCCTCTTATCTGACTTTCTTATTCTTCCCCCTGCCACCCCCCCCACTGCCACCCTTTTCCCCCCCTCCTTCCCTTCCTTTCTCCCCCCATTTCCTTCCCAATCACCTGGGACCAATTGCTGTAGTCTCAGAGAACTGGCTTTAGTTTTGCTCCCATCTGAGTCCTCTTTTTTGAGTGAGAGAGAGAGAGAGAGGGTGGGGGGAGGAGAAACTAGCCCTGAGAGACCTGGGTTCTATTCTTTCTCCCTCCCCCCCCCATGGACTTTGACACTTTCCTGTATGATCCCTCTTTTTGGCCCTTTCTTTTCACCCCTACCCCAATAGGTGCTGGCTTCCTCCGGGCCCAGGGGATTTCTCAACCCCCTGGTTCTGTCCCTGCCCTGCCTCTTCCTACCCAGTTCTGCCCCTGAGTGTGCTGCCTCCTCCTTCCTCCCTTAGCCTCCTGCATGCTGCAAAACAGCTGATTGTGGTAGGGCAAGAGGCACTGGGAGGGAGGAGGAGGAGTTGATTGGTGAAGCACTGGGAGGTAAGGGGAGGGGAGCTGGCTGCCAGTGGATGCTAAGCACCCACAGAGTCGGTGCCTATGCCTACCCCCACCTCACCTCTCCCTCTTTTCTGAATGTAACCTTGGCTCAGAGGGCTTAGCTGTATTTCTTCTGAGTCCCCTGCATTCTCTCTTCAGCACTCCCCCTTCCCCCACCGAACGATTCCTGTTTTACAGGTTAATCTAAGGCTTTCCAGATCCTTAATTTAATTACTAGCCTTTTCTTATCTTAATTACCCTGCCTCTGTTTGTAAACAAAGCACTGACTTCCCTGACCCAGGGGCACAAGCTGAGAGAAGAACCTCTCTGCAGAACTCACATTCCACACTAATTCTGTGCAGTTAAGAGCTCCACCTGGGAGCACACTTCTTGTATGAAACTTGGGGGGGGGGGGTGGCAGCCCCCCTGCCCTCCCTAATTGGTGCCCTTGGTCATCCCACAATGCCCTGCACTGACAGTAGAGTTGGTACAAGCACTCCTGGTGAGGATGCGCACCACTGACACAAGGAGCGTAGTGTGAACATGCACAAGTGATTTAATTACTGCAGTGGCTGTATGCTGACTTAACTCTAGGTCAACACAATTTTGTAGTGTAGACATGCCCCGAGAGAGAGAGTGAGTTACTGAAAGTCTGTTCGCAAATAATATTCTTAGGGGAAAAAGATTGGAGACACTTGAGACTTGAAATATTTTAAGTGCTCTAACTTCTGCAAAGGACTTATCTGGATCGGTAAAAGGCTTAACTCAAAAGCTTTTACAATTAACGTTGTCTACAAAATCAATTCTACGTTGAAGTCAGGTATAGGGCATTGTTTGCAGGATCAGGGCAATTAACTGTAAACTCTCTTGTACAGTGGCTAGCACACTGGGGCCCCAATCTTGAATGGATCCTTCAGGTGCTGTCACAATACAGTAATAAAATACCTACAGCCAAGCTTAGTTGTGGTGACGACTCTTCTAGATGAAAGAGCTGAATGCTGCTGCTGATTTTTAATTTTTTTTTTTTTTTAGTTTGTCCTTTATCAAAGAGACTCAATTTTAAAAAAACAGACGAAACCTCATGAAGCCCTTCCTTGTTTTCCTCACTTCATGGAATACCATATGGCATTAGCAATGTTCCTAGTCACCACTAGCTTTGGGGCTTATCCTCCATGCATGAAATCCTGTTCTGGTATCATTAAATCAAGTCTGGGTATTGCTTTCAATATTTACAATTGGGAAACCTTTAGAAGGCATTAAAAATGTAACAAATCTTCCTGACTAGGCTCCAAGTTCTAGAAAACATAAGGGGCTAGGAGGGCTATTTTGTGCGAACTTGCACGATGTGAAATAGATTGATTTGCACAGACTTGCTGTTAAATCACCCATTCGACCACCTACTGTGCATCATACCTTGCCACATCATTAATCTTAACTACTGTATGGGAACTGGAGTCTGTAAAAAGACTGCCTACCAAAGGAGCTGTCCCTAGACAAATGCATAGGAGAAAAGCTCTCATATATATTCAATCAGCCTATTTACTAGGGAAAATTTTTTTCTCCAAAGCAGCAAAAATATATATTATGGGGGGGAAATCCATTGGTCATGGGTATATAAATGGAAAAAACCCAGTACCACTGGGTATATATTATCAAAGTCGTGACAGATAACTGCATACACAAAGTGCAGGCTAGATGCTTGGTATTACAGAAAACATTACTGCCTGTGCTTAAACCACTTCACCTTGAATGGTACCTTAGAATATGTTCTAACTACTTATGCTACTATCTGTTTGATCTTGTATTTAGCTGTGACATAGAGTACCTTTCCCAGACCTGGAAAGAGCTCTGTGCAGCTTGAAAGCTTGTCTCCCTCACCGATAGAAGTTGGTCCTATAAAAGATATTACCTCACCTACTTCATCTCTGGACTTAAACTAGGCATTCAGTACCACTGCAATAGCTTGAGTTAGAACAGTTTTTTGTATCTGCAAATTAAGAGCAATGAGAAGTTCAAAACCTGCCTTATTCAGGGCTAGTGCAAGCAGTCTGTTACACCTGAATCTTTCCTAAGTGAGGCACTTGATATGTGGCAAATTCTGCAGATGGATAAGCACTGGTGCACATGCAGTGTCCTGATCAGAGAGATTTCCAAAGGGTATTTCTTTAGCTGGTGAGTAGAGGTGTTTTTTTCTCTCTTTTTCTTTCTTTTGGAATACAATAACTTGTCTAATCTATTTTAGTTTTTATACACTCACTATTGCTATCTTATCTCTAGTGCTAGCTCAGAGTCAGCTATTATGCCTAATGTAAAGAATGGGGCACAAGTACTAATCAGGCTGATCAGCAAACATGTGCCCAAATGGTGTCATAACATGATAGTTTTTTCATTGCAACACTTCATGTTGTGATACCAGCCTTTAAGTTCTGTGTTTGCAAAGCCCATTTTCCCAGCTCAGATTTAATAGAGGACTATATGAGGGAGAGAGTGGCCACCCCTTTCCTGCCATCCTGCTGTGGGGTTGAACTCTACAAGCAAAAATCTTAGGATTTTACTAGAATCTTGAGCTTGTCTTTCAGACTTCTGGTGGATCAATTTGGATAGTTCCAGAGTTGTTTTTTCTTAGTTAATCTACTACAATTTCACAGGCAATTTAATTATAACAATCATCTATCACAGGTTCAGTACTCTAGTCAAGCTTGTAACTTAAGCACTTGAATATCATGCTGATGAGTTGTATAAATGCTTAGATAGCTAGAATGACTATTTGCTCTCCTACCTTTGCCCAGTTGCTATAAGATTTTCTACCTTACTCTATAGCTTGGTGATAGGAGTATTTTGGAGGAACCACAGTCTGGGAAATTACATCTTTAAGATGATGTGCTGGGGAAAAAGGCAGCTGGGTAAACAAGAGGAAGAAGGGTCATAAAGCAGTTGGTGACTGGGTCATGGAGGTAATGGAAAGGACAGCTGGGAGAAGCAAGAAAGTGAGGCCTGTTGGGAGCCAGTTGTTGAGAAGATGCTTGTGAGGATACACAAGACAGGATGGGGTAGGGTTGTTCCTTGAGCATTGTTGTTGAGAAGTGTTCGGAGGAGAGGGGGGGTTTAAGGAGCAGGATATGGCTTGGATAGGTGCATATACAAACCTTCCTGAGTTATCTCCAGTGTAGGCAGAGATTGGAACTTCTAAAGAGGGGTGTATGTGTGGTGGTACAATGAAAGCGGTATCTGAAAATGGTATTGCTGCTGTCTCTCTGAATTCAATATGGGGAGCTATAAATGATGTATGTACAGGGAATGAACCCCTGTCCAGCTGATGCACATTCACTCCAGTGCAGAGAGCCTTTATAAGGTGGCCTGAAGCATCAATGAAACCCTTAATATGGGACTATAAAGGGGTAAAATGGTGTGTATGCCCTCGTGCAGATTCTCTGCACTGGAGTATATTTTGTGTGTAGCAAGTACAGCATTTTATTTCAATAAAAAAGTACAAAGCTGACATGTTCCTACTACATGATAAACAATGAGGTCTGTGGCTGTCATATTGCCATAAGTTAAGAGGGAGGGAAGCTTCAATTAGACTGAGAGACTCCGGACATAGCTATACTTGCGAGTTAGAGCGCAATAAACAGCCCTGGCGCCCATCCACACTGGCATCCCCCTCCTCCCCCGAACTGTCTTGAATATCTTTCATCAAAATGATTATTAGCAGAGAGAGATATAATAATGTAATATGGCTCATACATACACAACTACAGTGGCATTAATTCTAGTGTTGTCTATGTGAAAACTGATTATCAAGAATTCCAACAACAGTGGATTAGTGAGGGCAGAGATGTTAGGCACTTCGTAGCCTAAAAGGTAGACTAGTGGAGATGGAATTGATTGAGGCTCCCCCAAAATTGAGTATACCCTAATTAAAATGTCTGTCAGGAATGGCCGAAATGTTTGGTCTTAACCGGAACATATATTTCTGTGAGACATTTTGATTTCAGTGAAACTGCATCTTTCAAAGAGCCTGTCATTGGGAAGGCTTCTCAAAGAAGAGACAACCTCCATCCCAGAATACTCAATAGCCCACATCTGCCTGATGAGAAGCAGGGATTTGCACCAGGGTCTCCCACATCCCAGATGGGTGCCCAGACCACTTTCGCTGTTTTCATTTTTTTAAGAAAAAGTTTTTGTTCCAATGCAGAACAAAATAAATAAAATCAAACTGCTTTCTCCCCACTGAAAAATGGAATTCTTATTTTCTAGGCTAGTCCTATCTGCCACTTTAATTGACTTCACTACAATGGTATAATTTAGCCATACATGCGAGAGCTATTCTTAATTCCTCATAATAGTATAAAAGTTAACAATCTTCTGTAACAGATTACCTAAAGCAAGAGGAAGAATGTGTATTTTTTAGCTATTGTATATTATTATCTTGTGTATCTCTGAGGCCTGTTAGATTTGAACTTTACCAGTGTATGATGTTTACAAAAACAGCTATTCAAGATTTGTGCTGATGCTTTCTGCTTCATATTGAATTTAGCAGCCTTCAAAATTTCTCTGTGGTAAGATGATATATTGATTGAACATTGGGTTTCAGCATACTTTTTGTACATTAAAAGGGTAGCAAATGTTATCTTCCCTGCAGGCTCTGTGATTTGAACGTCTTAAAATTTCTTGGTCACAATAGTAATCACTTATTTTAACTTTAAGCAATAACTGTGTTAGCATGAGAACTTAATCGTGTTACTTGATTGATGATGAGATTTCATACGTCAGGTGGCTTTGTAATAGTTTTAGCACAGGGATAACCTGGATTTGGTAGGGGGGAGATGTCAGAAGTATAGCCCTGATAAATTGCCTTGCTGTAAATATTCTAAAGAGCTGATTAAATCAATTTAAAACACACACACACAAGATTTCTGGGAGAAATCTTTGTTCTAGTTGAAACTGCATCTATCTAGGTAACATTTAGTTAGTGCTCATCACTGTGGTAACTGATCTCCTGAAGCCAACTCCAACCATTGGGCTTTGGAGTGACTCCATTGCTGTTTCTTACTTTGGGTGAAGGGGAAAGATTCATTTCCTCCCTTCCCATTGGAGATATCTAGCACCCAACTAAGTAACTCAGGATTGGTGCCTTAATTTAGGGCAGGACCCTTCCAGCACACAGAGTGGTAAGTAGTTCCTCTCACAAGTAATTTCACTGAAGTCAACGGGGTGAATCGGAGTCACAATCTGGCCCCAAACAAAAAATTTGTTAAACATTTGGCTCAGTTTGTCTTAGTGTTATTTTGAAAGTGAGCATTGTCTTTTTCATCTATATTTGAGAGGATGAGACTAGCTGTGCCTCAGAATAGAAACTTCATCTAGGAGCAGGCTGCTATAGAACCTACAACAAAAGGAATTACATGAGTATACACATTGAATATACTTAATTGACTTACAGAGGAAGGAAGGAAGTTAGTATCTTGCATACACTGACTAATATGTCCCTTCTGTGTATTTCTGCATTGTCTGCTTTGACTATTACACCTTTATCTGTAAACATAAGTCTTCATATGCCATGTACTTAGCATTGACTTGCAGAAGGGGAGACCTTTTGTCCCAGGCGGGAAGGTGCATTGAGAGAAAACCAGCATGGGAGCTGTGCACCTCTTCAAATAGCCCTTCCACTTCTGTGCATTGGTGTAGTACCAAAATTAAGCTAAATATGCAATACAGGGGTTTAAAATTTGAAGAAAGAACAAAACACTTAGTACAGCAGTCTGTAGGTGGATTACACTGAGTGCAGACAGCAAATCAAGACCAAAATGAGAGATACATAGGTAAGATATGCAGAGTATAATCAGTTCAGTGAGCAGGTGTATTCCATGAATTGCCTCTAATGTGAATAATAACTTAAAACACTTGTTACTGGAAGCCAGTGTCATGTCCTCAGAACAGGTGCTGAACAGGAAGCCATGCAAGTCTGAGTTTAAATCCTAGCAGATGTATAATATGAAGTACCTTAAACTGAATTAAGGCTCCCTGTTGTAAAACTTTGAGAGAGTCATTCTATGGCTTTGTGCGTTTTTAATAGTGCATTCATCCCCAAGCTATTTTTGTGCATTTATTTCTGATTTAGGAACTTTTCAAAGCACCATTAGGGACATTTCCACTGGAGGATATCTTCACCTAAGCAACTAAATATGAAAAAGAGAGGCTCTGTTTTAATGTGACAAAGGTGACTTCCTCTTCTTCAAAACAAAACTTACAGTAAATATTTCCTTAAAGTCAGATACTTGCAGTCCTTTAGTCTTTTGCAGCTTTATTTCGTATCAGATCAAATTTCCAATGTTTTGGTCCTGGGTCTTTAACTGGGGTAGTTTACAGAAACAAAAATACAAAGCTAACAAAAATAGATGCTATAAACAACACAATGTGTCCCTATTCCATGCTTCAGTAGAGCCATTGTTTTGTTGTTGTTGTTTTTTATTTTTAACATGGGGAATTTTGTAGACTAGATAAGCACGAAATAGAAAGTAAGGTATATTTATATAAATTGGCTCTTTGAAAATAGTCCCTTAGAAAGCTATCCTTTTTTCCAGTTTGTGATTTTGTTTAATCACTACATTGATCATTCTTTTTATAGAAAGGTTCCCTTTCCCCACATACGCTCTTTTAAGCATGATGTGTAGGTAATTTGGCATTAGATATGTTAACTCCTACCCAATGATCATGCATAGAAAGGATGGTCTAGTGGGAGTCTATAGATATAGTTCTCAGCTCAGGCACAAACTTCCCCTGTGACCTTAAACAAGACCCTTTATATACCTTGTTTCTCAAGCCATAAAATGGGATTAATAGTGATCTACTTCATGGGTGGTTTGTGAGACTAAAATCCATTAATGACACTTGCTCATTTAATATGATGATAGCCCTATAAGTGGACTGAGAGTTGAACAGCCTTAGAGTACATTCCCAATGGGGGGGGGAGGGGGTGGAAAGGAGTCCTTGTGGCACCTTAGAGACTAACACATTTATTTGGGCATAAGCTTTCATGGGCTAGAACCCACTTCTCATTTCAGTTTTTATCAAAGTGGGACTGTTTCATCAGTGACAAGTGACTTTTTGGGGGGGGGGGGCAGGGAGGAGACTGTGAAAAGCAGGAGTTATGCTGTGCACGTGTATTGTAATGCCGACAGACCCCAGTCATTGGCAGGCAGGAGCGAACCTGGGATCTCTGGAGCTTAGTGCATGAGCTGCTACCACATGAGCTAGTGTTTAGACTTGGTGAAATGCTTGTGAGTTGCTGCATGTATTAATCTTGCCTTATTACCTGGGATACAGATATAAGTGTTTTCTCTGAAACTGTGAACCCCCCCACAGCCAGGAGGGAAGCATTACCAAGTATGAAATACTAATTTACCACATGAGGTGTTATCTCCTGTCCAACAGAAGGTCCATAAACACCATTGACTATAACAAGGTTGCATGAGGTTTAAGTCCTTGGCAGCATGCTGGCTTTGTACTTTTGAATTATTGCTCTTCTGTGGGTTTTTTTTTTAAATTACCCCCTTCCTTAGTCTTAAAACCATTTAAATAACCTTCATTTTTATGGGGGTTAATCTCTATTTAGATAGAATTAGAGTAATGATTAATAATCTGATCTGGTCTTAACAATGGTAAGAACTTTGTAATAATTCACAGGTGTAGACAAGAGCCTGACCCTGTACGCTGCTGAGCACCATCTGAAAGATGTTAAGAGCCCTCAATCCCCTAGTAACTGGGACTTGGGAGCACTTAGTACCTACAGGTTCAGGCACTTAACCTTTCTTTTTTAAAGAAACCTCTTCATAGTTGTATTCTGTAGTCACAACTATCTGAAATGATGAAATTCAATGGATCTCTGAGAGACATCAGCTGATAACTTTTTTTTTCAACTGTGACTTTAAAAAAAAAAAAAAAGTTATTAGGCTTGATGGCTTAGCCAGAGTTCATAAGATGACTGAGGCATTCAGCATAAGACACTAAAATGAACAGCTTTTTATACGGCATCTTTTTATCTGAATTAATAGTTTCATACTATTTTTTTCTTTATTTCATTATATCACTCTAAGTGTTACCTTGTTGTCTCTTGTTTTATGTCTGTAACTATCAGAGAATGGGTCTTTGTCTCATTATTCACTTGATAGCAGCTGTCAGCTGTTTCTTGTATTTGCTGCCCTGAGGAACTTCAGAGTGTTGTCACTAAGTGTACCTATTGAAATGAAATAGTACTGAATTAATGAGTCTAGTAACACTTCACTAAACAGCAATGATGGTGAGGAGGACAGTAACTAAAGTGAGCAAACACATCATGATGATGCAACTGTATACCCAAGGTTCAGGATTGCAATCCCATGTGTATATGATAAAATATATCAGTGTTTCATGACTTGGTATCTGAAAAGTTTTTAAGCAGACAATAGTTAGTGACTTAAAACTTCAGCTTTGTAACTCCAGAATATAGAGAAAAAAATTGTGCCCGAATGATAAGGGGAAGAAAATGTAGCAATTCGCTTTTTTAGAATTACAGAAGAAATCTATTTTGCTACGTATATGTAGGGAGACCAGATGTCCCGATAAAATTGGAACTGTCCCAATATTTAACCCTTTGTCCCGCATCCTGATCAATTTACGATTTGGGACGCCATTTGTCCCGATATTCAGATAAGGAGGTGAGCGGGAGGGAGGCGCCGACTCCGTGGGTGCTCCAGGGTTGGAGCACCCCTGGGGAAAAATTGCAGCCAAGCTCCCCCCTCCTTGCCTCCTTCTCCTCCCCCCCCCCCGCGCACTGCATCCCCGCTCCTCTCCCCCTCCCAGCGCTTCCCGCCACCTAACAGCTGTTTGGCGGCGCTTAGCGCTTTCCAGGAGGGGGGGGGAGCGGGGACGTGGCGCGTTTAGGGGAGGAGGTGGAGAAGAGGCAAGGCAGGGGCGGGGACTTGGGGGAAGGGAGTGGAATGGGAGAGGAGTGAGGGCGGGAAGAGGCGAGAGGTGGGTGAGCACCCACCCGGCAGAGGGGATGTTGGCGCCATAGGGGCGAGTGGCGGGCAGGGAGGGTGAAGAGGCTGGCGGGCGAGCGGGGGGTGGGGGACTGAGCAGGGATGCAGCAAGCCAGCAGGGGGCTGTGGGATGAGGAAGGGTGCGGGGGGGGGGCAGCGAGTGGGCAGGACCTGGGGCAGAGTGGGGGCGGGCGATGCCTGGGAGGAGCGGGGGTGGACTACGGGCAGAGCTGACAGCACCCCAATGTGTCCCGATATTTTAGTGTTGTGATCTGGTCACCTTACATTTATGCAGCAATATTAAAAAAGACTAACCTAGTGTAGCACAGTAGCAGTAATTGAGGCTGATCTTGTATTTCCATTCTAAATTATTATTTTCGGGGCATAAAATATGACAGTTTTGAACCAGATCTAGCAAAATATCCAGAATACAATTTGTGACATTGAATGAAAATGTATTTACAAACAACTTTTTAAAAATTGGCTTTAAAAGTCTTAGAATCATAGAAGCATAGGACTGGAAAGGACATTGAGAGGTCTTCTAGACCAGTCCCCTACACTCAGGGCTGGACTAAATATTATCTAGACCATCCCTGACAGGTTTGTTTAACCTGCACTTAAACCTCCAATGACATAGATTCCATGATCTCCCCAGGCGATTTATTTTAGTGTTTAGGAAAAACTTCCTAATTCCAGTAGTTAATGTCCAACCTAAATATCCCTTGTTGCAATTTAAGCCCATTGCCTCTTGTCCTATCCTCAGAGCTTAATGAAAACAATTTTTCTCCCTCCTCCCTGTAACAACCTTTTATGTTCATGAAACACTTTCAGTATTTCAATAAAAATGAAACTGAAACCTTCCAAAAAGTGTCCTTTCCAAAACCATTTTCAGTTAAAGTATTTCTGGATTTTGAGAATCCATATAGTTATTACCTAAAAGAGAACTGAAAACTTAG